>NW_022436944.1:38619787-38653286 GCF_009761245.1 Sapajus apella | reverse complement strand
AGAGAGAGAGAGAGAGCAATCCTAATGAGAGAGAAGGTAATTCTAATGAGAGAGGAAGAGAGAGAGAGAGAAGGCAATTCTAATGACAGAAAGAGAGAGAGAGAGGAGAGAGAGAAAGAAGGAAATCCTAATGTGTGAGAGAGAGAGAGAGAAGGGAGAGAGAGAGAGAAGGCAATCCTAATGAGAAAGAGAGAGAGACAAAGGAGAGAGAGAGAGAAAAAACAATCCTAATGGGGGGGTAATCCTAATGAGAGAGGGGCACCTTAATGAGAGAGAGAAAGAAGGCAATCCTAAAGAGAGAGGAGAGGAGAGAAAAAGAGAGGAGAGGAGAGAAAGAGTGTGCAATCCTAATGAGAGAGAAAGAGAGAAAGAGGAGGAAGAAGGCAATTCTAATCAGAGAAAACAAATGGAGGAAAACAGGGGCAAAAGTTTAAATTCAAGCAACATTGTTAGAAATGTGCTACCCTACCCCAGGCTTGCCCCTTCTTTCTATTAATTCAAACTGGAATTATAATATTCTCTGAAATTCACAGCTTAATGAAACTGAGCCCCAGGGAAGCAGGTCCACTTATGAGAGACACCAGAGCCAGTTTCCAGCAGAGATGAGATTACAGCCCAGTCTCTGGACCCCTGTGGAGAGATCTTTCCAGTACACTGTCCTACTATACATAATAAATTAGCCTGAAAAAAAAGTCTGCTGATATGCTAGTTTATTAATTTCAAGTATATATGGTGCTGGTATTATTAGAATTATCAAGTATGAGACCCTTAAATTCTACTTTCAATAAAATTTATTTGTAATTAACAGCATTCCTCACACAATTCATCAACCTACAGAGTTTTGTGCGGTAGGTAAAACATCTTCTCCTTCTAGACGTTTATAGTCTAAGTTGAAGAAAAAGAACCTAAACACATCAAATTTGACAAATAATACAGACAAGGTTAAGATTTGGTGGTGAAGGCTCCAAGGAGATGCTGGAAGAGTTTGGGAGGAGAGACATCCTGGAGGCTGGAGAGAGCAGGGCTTAAGCTGAGCTTGAAGAATTCAGAGAGGAGCAATGAGCATGCATGGCCAGCATAAGGAACTATGTGGGTAAAGACCTAGAGATAGGAACTGTGGGCTATAGGGGCAGTGAGTTCACCAATCTGGCAGATTACAGACTGTATACAAAATCAGGCAAGGATGGAAAGAGTCTGTGGCCAGAAAGGGGACGGCAAAGTTAAATTTGGGCAAAGGGGGAAGAGATTTATCCTAAAGGCAAAAGAAGTCATTGGGATTCTCAATGGCATGATCAAAGTGTCAGAATTAATCTGGCTGCGGTGAGCCAAAATGATTCTAGGCTAAAAGATTTGAGGGAGGGAGATTAGTTAGAAAGCTTTTCAGGTGCAAGTGGATCTGAAGTAGGTTAGACATGGCCCCCTCACTCCTGTTTGTATCATCACTTTAAGTCGAACTTTTCTTGATAGATAACGAGAAAAGGAAACTTCAACCACATCCCCAAGACCAAAACAGAGGCATACTCATCTATCAGGAGTCACAGTCACTAAAAAGTAAGATAATGTCCAGTTTGGAAGGAGTGCCCCCTCCAAAATTCCCTTGAGCAGTATTTGTGTTTAAGAAAGAAGCTAAAATTGTCCCAACAGTAATGAAAAATGGGGGTTGTGGGGGCTGAGTGAAGTCAGAATTAGCACCATTTGCAGTCTGACCCCAGTCTCCAGCCCCTAAACTCCCTCAACGCTAACTGCTGCCTCCAGGCAGAGCCAAGAGGAAATCCACAGCCAGCCACAAGTGGCTGTTTGTTTGCGCCTGGCTGGCAGTTCACTGGGACCAGCCGTAGTCCTTGCACAACCACAACTGTCAGTTGAAAAGAGGAGGAAGGACATCTGGGGGGCTTCAACCTTAAAATAAGATCTGTGAACCCTTGCAAAAAACCACCTCCTGTGCAAGCTGTCTCTTAATACATTTTTATTATTCTTGGCTTTGGACTTCGGCACCTCTACAGTTAGTGAAACAAATACATGAGTGGAATACGTTGAAATGGAAAGCGGTATCTCTATTATATTTTGTGTTTGTGTGTGTGTGAATGCACACAAGAGTAGGGTGCCTAAGTCTCCGGAAGCCTAAAAGAAGATCACAATTAGTACTTGTAGTAGGAGCAAATATTGCTGAAATTTAGTTTACTCTTTGAATAAGCCAACACATTTTTGTTTCTTTTCCTAAAATGTTGGTCTTTTCACCCACCAACTTTTGTTTATGGAAATGCCTGTCTCTGTAAGTCTTCTCTTTTTCTCCATTTATTGAAATTAAATTTTTCATCTTTAAAATTCCTTCTCTCTGTCAGCCTCCCCCTCCAAACCTTCCTCAGAGCATGGCAGCCCACATGGCAAACTTCTATATATATTGCTAAATAAACCTCCATAGTAAGCTCCTACTGTTTGCCCAACACTTTGCCAGGCATCAGGAAAAACAGGTTTCTGCCCTCAAGGAGTTCATAATCCATTAGAAGAAATAAATGCACAAACAGCTAGCCCTAGTCAAATGGGCCCCGTGATTTAATGGGACACACATATTGAACATTAGCTTTAGTGTGTGCCTACAGCCTTTACTAAGGAGGTAGTTTCAAGCAGCTCTGTTCACACCACATAACCTCATAGTCCTCCAGTTGTAGCTGGTTGACCAGTGAAGGGCAACAAAACCAAGGAGAGCCAATTGGCAGGCTGGTTAACAGCCTATGAAGTGGCTGGACCTAAAGCAGTCTCCCCACACGGGGTTGAGCCAGATACCTGTTCTGGCAGCAATCACAAGAGTAGATGAAAGATCATGAGGTAGGACAAAGACAGGACAATCATGAAGAGCCAGCAACAACCTCAATCACAGTAAATATTTGTTGAGTGCCTACAATGTGCCAGACTTGTTATAATTATTCCATTTTATAATAGAAGAGAATAAGACAGATGAAGCAATTTCACATTTTGGGGGTCTTAATTCAAATATATCCCCCTCACAGACCACTCTATCTAAACCAACTTTCCTCTCCCACTACCAGATGCTCCTAATTCACTGAATTTAGAACCTCATTACTCAAAGTGTGGTCCCTAGACCAGCAGCATCGCCATCAACCGGGAGTTTACTAGAAATGTAGAATCTCAGGCTCCACCCCGGACCAACATACTCATCCATAATCTGTGTCCCACATGATTTGTTTCCACATTAAAGTTTGAGAATCACTTTTTAAAAGCAATTTTATATTACTTACATTGCTTTATACTACTTATGACAGTTATTTACCTCAACAAGACTAGGGGTTCACAGGCGCAGGGTTTTGTCAAAACTTGACCATATCACCTCTTTATTCCCATGTGCTAGACATTTCAAAACTATTGGCTTAATGAATGAATGATATTGTCCAAATTCTCATTGCTAATAAGTAGCTAATAAATAGTGGAGTCAAAATCACTAAAATCTAATTAGGTGGCTTCCTATTTGAAGTACTCATTTCCCCAGCTCTGGGAGTGCTAGAGACTGACAGTCTCAACCGAGCCCCTCCCTGGGGTGCCCTCAGCACCCCACCCATGGTTACAGTCCCTTCTCAGGGGCAGCCTGCCTCCAAGGACTGGTGGATGGGTGACATACAAACACTCGGCCCCTCTTCTCTCACTTTGAGACAACTTTGAAGGACCCTCACAGCTCCAGAGCTCCCCACAGGATCAGCTAAGGTCTTTGTGCTACTGTGTTGCAGGCTGACCTCTCCTTCCATCCAGTCCTGTTTTCTTCACTTTCACACAAGAATCAGTCCCAAGAGCACCACCCTTAAAATTTTCTGTATCCACATTTCCATCTCAGAGTATGTTTTCAGGGAACGCAACCTGAGATCAAAGGGCACATACAAACAGGTGGAGTCACATTGACCATGGGCTCCTCAGGATACATGGAGGAGCTCCTGCCAAAAAGCTGCCTGGAATTATTTCCAGATTTCATGAGGGCCAGTTCTTCCTCCTCTGGAACTCCACGACACCCATCACTATGTATGTGAGCTTCTATTCCTACAATAAAAGCGACTAAGCCAGAGAGGTGTGAGGAGGAGACTGTGGAAGCGCAGAGGAATTGCAACTGATTTTAACGCGAGGGATAAGAGAGACTTCTAATTGTGTAAGTATTGTCTCAAAAAGAAGATTTTAAAGTCAGGCTGCAATGCAACTTAAAAAACACTAGGCAAGTAGTATACATGTGACAAATGCTTAACAGACCATAAGGCACCAAAAACAAAAGCCTAAATATCAAAAGTAAAGTATAAATAAAGAAAAAAATGAATGTTTTTCTCCTACTGAAGGCATGAATTAGCATTTGCATTTAGCCATAAGTATACAACACACTTTATGTAATCTGATGTGGTAATCTTAGCATTGGAAGTGGGCGAATCGGTCTCAAATAGTATCCGAGAGGGTTTTTGGTGACTGAAGTATTTAAAGCACCTACAAATTGGTCCCATTCAATAGTCCTGAAGGCAGGGTTCCAGAGAGAAGGAAAACAGTAGAGAACAAGACTGATATCTAAATAGTGGTCCAATTTCAGCCATCTGTCAATGGTTGTGTCTACTGAGTCTTTGAGACACACAGGACTCCCAGTTACTCTCCTACCTAAAACAACTAAAACTTGGAAAAAAAAATACATGAAAAATAAGGATGGAGACATTGAACATCAGGCAACAAAGGGCAATGACCCCTGGAAGATAGAAAACAAATGAATTGTACCCTATAGTTGTCTCAGTTTACTGCCTGAAGAAAGCTTCTGGCCCATGGTACGGGGGAGGGGGAAATCCAGGCAGCATCCAGTGATCTCCCTGAGTTAAGCAGACGAACAGGGAGTCTACAGAAGACAGGGAAGCCAGAATTCACAGGGCAGACTATCCGAGAGGAGAGTTCTAATAGAGAGTTCTGAAGATCTGCAGAGGGTCCCCTGGCATGTTCAGTTGAGTACTAAGCAGTGCATGTGTGTCCAGAGACTAGATGAAATAGTTCCCAGAGCTTCAGTAACAGGGAAGAATTAACCCTACATGAAGTGCAGCTCTGGTTCACCTAAAATAGCTTAAAAGCCAGATCTGGAAGGATAAAACTAGCTCTGACTAATTCAATCACATCTCAGAACAAAGCTCAACAATGTAGAAATAACAAATATTTATCATCCAACAAGGTAATATGCACAAGGATAGGCATCAAATTAAAAATTACCAGGCACGCAAAGTAGCAAGAAAACGCAACCCATCCGGGCCAATTGACACTGGCCCACAAATAACACAGATGATAGAATTAGTAGACAGAAACATGAAAACAAATAGTATAACTATCGCATATCTTCAGGAAGCTAGAGAAAAGATTGAACATGTTAAGCAGAAACATAGAAGACATTTCTACATAATAAGACTTCTAAAAATGACGCACAATGGACAAAGGCATGAGATCTGCACTAAGAATCCTCAGAAGACCTTGTCGTGATCTTCCCAGAAAAATGAAAGCTCAGCTGGTATTCTTCTCTTCCATCCCTCCATCCCTCAGGGGAAACTTACAGAGCTGCTATTTTGGCACTGTTCAGCAAAGGAGATGCTTCCGGCTTCCTACAGAGGTTGGAGCTCTAGATAGTATGAAGAAAGATAAGCTGCCACAAAGGGGCAGCAGTTCTCTTCTTGTAAGGCAACTGGTGCCAGGCAGAGCAAGGGATGGGAGGCCAGGGGACATGAGCTCTGGTCCTCTCAGCCCCTCAACCCCCAGCAGCTGTGTGACTTTGGACAATGTATTAACCTCTCTGAACCCCAGTTTCTTAATCTGTAAAATAAGGATGATAATGATGATCATGCTTACTTCGTAAGATTGTTGTGACAATTCTATTCATCAGATAAGGAGATGCATTTGAAAGTTATTTGTCAAATCCAAATATTGGTACTTATCTTTGCATACTAAAAAAGCCAGGAGACCTGTACCAGCATTTCTGGGCATGCTACATGTTCTTCTCTCTCAATCCCCAGCCCACCCCAAAAATCTGTTAATCATGTTTATCCTTTTATCAACATGCCTCTGACATTTTCGGGGGCTTCTCAGTTAATAGTAAATAAAGTAACAGCAAGTAAGGCATTATTTGAAAACTAAGAATGGGAGAGAAAATTTAAAAGCCAGCTTTTCTGGTTCTCCATGTGTATAACAACCACTTAAAACTGAATAGTGTGGGCCGGGCGCAGTGGCTCAAGCCTGTAATCCCAGCACTTTGGGAGGCTGAGGCGGGTGGATCACAAGGTCAAGAGATCAAGACCATCCTGGTCAACATGGTGAAACCCCGTCTCTACTAAAACTACAAAAAATCAGCTGGGCATGGTGGCGCGTGCCTGTAGTCCCAGCTACTCAGGAGGCTGAGGCAGGAGAATTGCCTGAACCCAGGAGGCGGAGGTTGTGGTGAGCCGAGATTGCACCATTGCACTCCAGCCTGGGTAACATGAGTGAAACTCCGTCTCAAAAAAAAAAAAAAAACTGAATAGTGTGAAACAACCACCATTCCATGATGCTCACTGGCTCAGTGGGTTGGCACTGGGACTGCAGTGGGAAAGGCTTGTTGCTGCTCCATTGTGTCTGGAGTTGCACCTGGGAAGAATCGAACTGCTATAGGCTGGAATCATCTAAAGGCTTCCTCTTTCATGTATCTGCACCTGCACTAGGATGACTTGAAAGCTGGACTTCACATGAGGCCTCTCTGTGTCTGTGAACTTGGGCTTCTCACAGCATGGCAACTGGATTCCAAGAAGGATGATTCAGAAAGTAACCTAAGAGGGAGGACTGTAAGCGAAATAGGTGAAAGATACTGCTTTGATTTTCTACCCTTGACAGTTCATCATTAATTGAAGCAGTTGCAAGCCCATCCAGATTCAAGGGGAAGGGACAAGGCCTCCCCTTCCAATGGAAGAGGAAACCACGTATTTGGGGCCATGTTTTAAAAATGCCACACTTGCTACCTAAATTCTGCACAGCAAAAGTAATATTAAGGCTTATTCAAGTCTGCAGAATAAATGTTTGTCAATGATGCCATCTTTCCCTAAATTATTCTAGCCCAAGAAAACCTCACCTTCAATAGTCCAGTCATCTGGTTTATCAGGGACATCAATTACATTCATCATTTTCTATCATCACTGAGGACTACAAATAGCATTGTATTGGCAACCATGAAAATTAGGCCTGGCTTGTCAGAGCATAACGGTCAAACCCTCCCACAAAATTATTAATAGGACAGAATCAATTACAGAGTTGCCCTCTGACCTTAATTCAGATGATACTCAGACACCACAAAAGAGAATTTTTTTTTCCTGAAGTAAAATGAAAATCTCAGAAAAATTTAATTGATAACGTGTTTGTATTAGAATCTCTAGTCTGAAAGAGGCTGCTCCAAAGAAAGCTGTTAATAAAAGCGTGCATAGAATAAGGGACATAAGTAAAAACAGGCTTGTTTCTGAAGGGATTAGGTTTGATGCTTTTCAAGTTTTATAGCCAGAATGACAAGCTCAGTCTGAATTAGAAGGACTCAGGCTTAATATTTATTATGGGATATGGGGAGTGGTGTTAGGATGCAAATATGTCCTAAAAGCACAAGAGCTTGGGAAAAACTCTGCCTTCAGAAACATGCAAAGTTGCTTCTAAACGTTAAGCTCAAGTCAATGACTGGAGCTGTTTTTAAGCTAGAACAGTGTTGAGAAGCCCTGCTCACTTGGTTCAGTTTGAACAAAAATAGAGCCTTTAATTTAGAGAGAAAAGGAGAATCACCAAAAGTGACAGTCCTTGTGAAAGGAAAAGAGTAAATTCCAGGCTCCTGAATGATGTGAGAAGTAGCCACACAGCTGCCTCTTTAGCAAAGAATTCATGCACCTTCCAATTGTTTATTTATACATAAAGTGTGCATTAAGAACAGAAAGGCAACTCCATGCAGTGGTTGGAAATGAGAGCCCTGAAACAAATCCTGGATTTGAATTCTAACTGCTATTTACTAACTGTATGACCTTGGGTAAAATTACTTTGTCTTGTCTCCTCAAAGATTTAGTAGCCTCATCTATAAACATATATAAAAACTTAACATAGTGTATAATTCATTAAAAACGCACTCTAAATTCTCATTTTTATCACTGTGTTTATTTTCTTATAGTTTCTATTAGTTTCATTTCATAATCCATGCATACTATAGAAAATAACAAAGTCACCCATAATCCTGCCATCTAGAAATCATTTTTGTTGATATTTTAGTATATTTCATTTAGTCTTTCTACAATGCATTTTCTCTATCTGAGATATCACGAGGGATAGACCTTTGCATGCTATATTTTTTCCTTCTGATCATAGGATCAGTATTTTCCACGTAACTAAAAATCCTTGATGACTATTCCTTTGGATGGTTGCATAGTCTTCCACTGCACACTTCTGTAACTCTCTTAACTATAACCCAAAGATCTCTCTGGGGAAAAAATAAGTTTGCGTTCTTTTCTTTGGGAGAAAAGAAGCTAGGAGGTACCTGCATTGTAGGGGTTGCTTGTGCTGTCTACATACTTAAGAAATGATAGGAGCAAGGGATTTCAGGCGTAAAGGCATTAAAATATAGCCCCAGATCTGTCCACACAAGGAACGTGGTCTTAACTACTTGTCCAATTTTCCAGATTTCCAGGTATGGATTTCTACATAGTTTCCTCAGGAAATCAAAAACCTATGACTTTCACAAGGAAATTACTTCAATTTTCTGATTTTTATTTAAGTATCTCCTGTTACTTCTACTTCTGAAAAGTCTTTTTTTAGAAAATATAAGAAAGCATGGTTGCTGTGGTTAAAAATGGCCTTCCTGCCCTACACAAATAAAGCTATTTTCTTCTCTTTCTTGAGTGTTCTGAGAAATCAGCAGGTAATTAAAGGAAGGTATTTATTGATAAATATATGAATGTTCTGCAATTACCAGACATATATGAACGAAGCTGGAAGTTAACACAGATATATTTCTGCTCACACAATGCAGTCATTGGTTAGACTGGCTTTTGTTGAACCATTTTAAGCCTTGATTTGTCCATGTTTGTTTTAGGCATCCTTGCCTAAACATCTAATGCTCCATAGAAGTGCTTCCTACGTCTGTTATTAAAGCTTCTTGTGCTCTGGTTTGGGGTATGTCTCCTTCCACAGGCCACCAAGACCAAACAGAAAATGCCTTGAAATGCAAACAGTCCCTGAATTATTATACCTATTACTTTTTATTAGTAGTAAAAACAAAAAAGAAGGAAGGAACAGTTCTATTTATGCAGAGCAGTTAGAACATAAATAATAATAAAATGCTAAAACTATAAAACTACTTACATGATATTAATTTAATTCTTGTAAAACGTAGGTTTAGGTATTGCCTCCATGTTAGCAAATGCGGTACATTTTGCTTTCATCCAATATTTATAACCAAAAAACATTTTGGTTTAGGAAATAAAGTAGTGATAAAAAATTACAGTCTTTGAATATTGGGCTTTGACTAGTCCCCTGCTGCCCTTTATTGTATGTTTCAGTAAAATACAGTACATCTTGCTGTTTTATTTCATTGTTTGTGGCCCGTGCAAAATCCTATTGTCCAGCTGCCCAGCGTAAATGAACAACAAATCAGAAGAACCAGAGAGACACTTTAACTGATTAAACTGGGTCTGGAATTTCCCTTTTACTGCTAAATTATCACCTTATTGCAATTATTTTTTCACATTGTGATTATTTTTACATATTGTGATTGTTTCTGCAAAATTCTAGGGGAGATGCTAATTAGAGGGCCAAGGCTATAGTACTCCAACTTAAAATCTCAAGCCCAATAAAGAGTCCAGGTTTCATATTCTAAAGTTGTGTCTTTTTCTCTCTAAAATTACTTAAATCAACTGATCAATGGAGCTTGAGTAACTAGGCCTTTTTTAAAAAAATTTGCTCAGGACTCATTGCTTTACTTTTTTTGCAAAAGTTCTTTGACTTTAGAAATTCTGTCATAAGCAAAGTAACATTTCATTTTGTCACAAAACAAAATAGAATAACGTTGCAATTCAGCCGGGAGCTGTGGCTCACGCCTGTAATCCCAGCATTTTGGGAGGCTGAAGTGGGAAGATCACCTGAGGTCCAGAATTCAAGACCAGCCTGGCCAACATGGTGAAGCCCCATCTCTACTAAAAATACAAAAATTAGCCAGGTGTGGTGGCACACTCCTGTAGTCCCAGCTACTTGGGAGGCTGAGGTAGGAGACTCACTTGAACCCCAGAGGCGGAGGCTGCAGTGAGCCAAGATCGCACCACTGGACTCCAGCCTGGGTGACAGAGCAAGACTCTGTCTCAAAAGTAAAAAGAAAATATCCTTGCTACAATTAAGAATCTTCTTTAGAGGTACCTGATAAAGCAGAATATGTGCCTTTTGAAAATAAAGAAAATAGAATGTTTCAATTAAAATTATAGATATTTCTTTATCAAGGCCAGGTAGGTTTACAGACAAAACAGAAAACCAGAGCCACCATATATGGATGCACAAGTTGTACACTGCACAACTCCAGGGGAAGCCATTTATGTAGATAACCAGGTGAATGGTGCCTTGATTAAATCTAATTTTGTGCCTTCTATTCAGGAACAGGTCTCCAAGTAAGTTAAAACAAAATTTAGGACCTATATATTTTTTTAATGTTGCTGAGTCAACATAAATCAACAGATATGTATTAAGTCCACTACGATGAATTTTACTGGCTACACATGAAAAAAGTAAAATTTCTGCATTAGTAAAATTGCGAAGAAAACTGGTTCAATCGCATGTAGAATTTTTACTCTATATAAGAGAACAATTTGCAAGTACTTCAGGAACATTCACTACAAACAGACAATTATTGTGCTGTCACATGTGGTCATTTTCCAGATGTAACAGTGAATCTGGCCAGAGCTCCCTCTGCCTGGTAACACTGGAGTAGCTGTTCCTGTACCTCAAAGTAATAAAGTGACATTTCTTTTCAAATGTTGTCCTACTCACCTCTGTCACCAACTTAGACTCACCTTTTTTTTTTAAACCTCACATCAGAATTAATAAGGTTTAAGTGCATCTGGAGGAGGGACCCACATATTTACAGCTTCATTTTAATGTATAATATAGAAGAAGATAAATTCAGACAGCAAACCAGTTCCAATGGCAAGTTTTTACACACAAGTGCCATCTCTACTGAGTTTATCAGAGTCTATTCTTATTAAAAAAAAAACCTTGTCAAAAAAAAAAAAAAAAAAAAAACCTTGTCACCTGCTATCTGTAGGCATATATTAAAGGTATCTAAATGATGAAAGCACAGGTGATCTACATATGTTCATATATGCTGGAGAAGGACTTTTGACTCTACTCTTTAGTTACTTTTGTTTCCTTCGACCTAATAACTTTGCCTTGACTGTGCCTGATGACAATTGCTCAATCATACATTAGGAACAACTCAGGATGTATTTTGTAAGGGCAAAGCAACTGTGTGAACCATGAGTGGGCAGGTCAGAATCTTTCCTCATATATCCTTATCCAGGCCTGCCAGTGAGCACACACTCGTACCTAAACAGCCAGGAAAATTCAATCCCCAACTTGTATACACACAAACAGGCATTCAGATATTTGATCTGAGCTTATGTTGAAAGAATTCCCCTGCAGAAAAAGCAACCCCCACCCCACCATTGGCATATTTGTGACATTGGAAATGCTGGAATTCTCAGAGTGCTAAGGTGCAGGCAAATGATTAACATGTCTCCATAAATCACTGCAGATTTAGGATTTAAATAAATACGAAAATGGCAGGGACTCTTGGGTCTTCTATTTATAAATGCAATTCTTTTCTTTTCTTCTTTTGCTGCTCCCCAACCCCTCCCCTTTGGATCAAAGAGAATTCCAAGCAGACTGAAAAACAATGGTAAATGTTTGCATTGCTGAAATTCACGCTGGTGCCATAAGTGGATTTAAGGCGGACTGGGCTCTATAAACAAAATAAAAAGATGGCATCCAAATGAAAATATGTAAAAAAGATACTGGGGGAAAATGCTTCAGAGAAGCAGTCTGGTTAGTTGTAAAATGACTTTAAATTAGGCTTTAAAAAGGATTGCTAAATCTTGACACATATATGAGCAGCTTATTATCATGCAATTGTGCAGTAGTTGCTTGATCTTGTTACTGATTCGTCACATATGAATAAATGATTAATTACCAGAAAGGCTAAAACAGAGTACAGTGAGAGTACTGAAGCTCACCCTGAAAGAGGGGCTTAAACACGTTTATTGCCCTTTAAGTGCATTTCATTAAGGCCAATTAAGGACTTTCATGTCTTATTAGAAAAATGAAGTAGATTTATGAGGTTTTCGTAGGTTGTAAATGCTGGGGCTAGCAGATACAAAACTGAGTAGAAATGTGGTAGTTAAGAACTAAGAAAATATATACAAATGCTCCCAGAAAGCAAATATTTAATGGCAGTAAAAAGCCGGTTCAACATGAAGGTGATCTTTAAATAAAAGAAAGGGCATAATTTTTATTTCCTCTCGTCTACTCACTATAAACTTAGGGATTTGTGCATGGGAAAGGTTTCCCTCTGCAGTTCAGGAACCTACTTCGGGGTGGGAAAAAAACAAAGCTAACCCTAAAATGACCTGACAGCCACCGAGTCTTTTGTCAAAACCAAAGTATACACCAATAAAAATGCTCTTTTAATTCTAGGGTGAGAAACACATTTTTGAAAGAGAGAAAGCTCGAAAGTAAATCCAGAGCTGACATGGTTGTTAATAAACAAACAGCAAGCAAAATTCTCTGGCGAGGGCCTAACTTCCCACTTTTCTGGTCCTGTCAGATGGTGTCAGAACATTAGCCCTACCAAATGGCTTCTATACATCCTGTATTTCCTTGATTCATTTTCAAGGGAAATTACCATGACAGGTTAGCAAGCATGTTCTGTTGCCCTTTGGGAATGATTATCACCCCCACACCATTCTAGCCATAGGGTTTATCTATTTACGCAATATTCAGGCGGCTTCTTTACCGTTTCTCTCTGTCACTCACACACACACACAAATACATACACACACCACACCACACACACACACACACACACACCATATATACACACTACACACCACACACACCCACACACTCACCATACACACACAATACACACACACACCCATACACACATACATATACACACCCCCTAAACACACACATACACACTATGCACACACACCCCTACACACACACACACACACACACACACACACACAGGCTTAGATAATATTTCCTCAGGGGACTCGTGCAGCTTTTTCAAATGCAGGAAAATGCATTTATGAATGTTGGGTAAAATGCACATTTTTACCTTGCACACCATTATGGAAAGCCTCAGCTGTTTATCATATACCCTCTTGCATAAATAATTTAAAACCACATGAAACTTCTTCAAGAAAATATCAGCCAAAGATGTACGGTCACAACTTTTTAAGCTCAAATCTTTCCTCCTTTAAAAAATGAATATTGGCAAGTCAGTAGATTATGTCTTCTTGATTTAAAAAAAAAAATACAAGAGAAGTGCTATACCACACATGAAAGATGTCCAAAACTCGCCAACAGTTTTGCAGCACACACAGAATACTTCAAAATGAATGCCTCAGTTTTGCTTGTTTAAAACCTATTTACTGCCTCAGAAAAGACTGAACATGGAACTTTAGCACTTCTTCAAGAGCACTGACAAATTTTTCTGCTGAGAACCTTTAAAATGGTATTATTAGAAGATCTAACAGCAGGAAACCAGATTAACGGAGATGTTTCTGAAGAAAAGATGAAGAGGTAGAGGATGATATTTATAAAGGTGGAAGTTGTGAAACTGAAGGTAAAGTCCTATAGGCACAAATCTGCCAAAAAAAATAACAACAAACACACAGAACAGCAAACAAAATATTAATTTCAATGTCTTTAGTGTAACATTATTTCGTTCTGTGAATTTGATTTTCCAAACAAATGACGGCCTGGACAGAGACCTAAAGCAACTAGCCATGTATCTGTTCAGACTCTGCAAAGAATTTTATTGAACTGAAATGTGATGAGCATCTGTCCTTGGTGATTTATTCCAAACAGCGGAGATGTTATAAAATGAACACATTGCATCTCCTGCTATAAAAGAGAAACAAAATGATCTTTTAGTTAATAACCAATCAAACTTCAAGACACCTTATGGAGCACAAGGATTTCATGGGATCATTTCATTCCATCACACCTTTCTCCAGAGCACTAAAATGGAATTAAGAATTTCTAAAATGCAGAGCTTAAGTGTGTGTATCCAGTTTTCGGTTTTTCCAGATCAACAGATGCCACTTGATTTTTATTTTTATTTTGACAACCCAAAA
Source organism: Sapajus apella (assembly GCF_009761245.1). NCBI lineage: Eukaryota > Metazoa > Chordata > Mammalia > Primates > Cebidae > Sapajus > Sapajus apella. Next base: position 38,638,881 of record NW_022436944.1, on the reverse strand, counting down.
TGTAAGCCCAAGCTAGGGTGCTAATTACCAATAATTTCTTATTAAAAAACCAAGAGTGCTTTTTCAGAAAGTTCAATACCAATTTGAGCCTCAGGGTCATTGAGTTACAAATAGGAGTGGAACCTTTTCAAGTTCAGGATTGGATGCATTTTGTCAGGCACAATACACTATTTCTGGGAGAATCGTTGCTAAAAAAGAAAAAGAGAAAAGAGGTTGGGTTTAAAAGCCTCCAAAAACTTCTATTATGAGAGTTTGATTCCATAAAAGAATTCTCAGATGGCTTCTGTACAGATGAATCCCAAATAGATTAATACCCATGAGATAACCACAGGGACATTAAAATTATAGCTCACATCCCTATATTTCCACAATAATGTAGTTTGAAATTGTCAAATAAACAAGACAAGTTTTATCTAATGTAGCCAATTTGTTTTTAAGGAGTTCATTAAAACTAGGAAATTAAACTTTCAAGTAGTAAAAAGGTAATTTCTGTTTATACCTAACACAGAAAAAGGTCTCAAATTATTAGAGTTTAGAATAAAATGAAGTTTTAATATTAGAAAAAGAGAATAGTTTCTATTGAATCACAGAGCTAAATCTGCCAAACACAAAGAGCAGGAATGAGACAAAGACGGACTTAGCACATTCAAGCAGAGCTGGACAATTTCAAACTCAACATGTACTTATTTCCCCCTGAATTTTCTGGATTGGTTGTCCATAAATCTTCATTGTAATGAACATGCTGTCAAGTCTTGCCCTTTCCTTCAGGCGGTTCAAATTCTAATGAAATTCTATCTATCTATAGATATTACTGGGCATGCTTGACATACCTTGAACATACTGTCAGGCAGAGCTTTGTGGTGCCACCGTGGGTAGACAGTTTTGAAATAGAGGGGTGACTTTAAGGAAGCAGGCATAAATCTGATCAGTCCTTGTAGAACTCAGACTACATTTGAAATACCTACGGCTCCATTTTAAGAAAACTAGCAGTTTTCAGAGGTGGAAAGCTCTGAGCTGAAAGCAAAGGTCACAGACTAGCCGCCTAAAAGTCAGATTTCAATCACACATATGTTTTGGTAGGGTTGCACAGTGCTTTTAAAACTGGTAAACCATTATTGAAAAATCAGTTTTTTTGTTTTGTTTTTACTAACTTTCTGGCATCTTTTGAAAAACTGGAAAAACTGAAACAGTGGGCCCAAGCTCCCTATGGCAATGGCCAGCTCCTTCTCTAGCATCCAAGCCCTCCCTTCAGTCTCTAGTATCTTATTATGGCCTGCTTCTCACAGGCCTGACCCTTGAGTTTGGACCCTAGGCTTACGGTCTCTGAGCCCTTTCTTCAAATCCCTTAAAACTCTCATGAATCTTAGTTCAATAACCTGCTAACCAGAAATAAATAAGAAATGAGAGATGTCTGGTTTAGAAACTATGTGAGCTGCCTAAAAGTTGATTACAAAATAAAATTCTGAAGATTGACTTATCACATTTTTAACCCCTTATGCTAGAGATCAGAGAACTATGACCCATGGATGTGCCAAATCCTGCTGCTGTCCAGTTTTATAAATAAAGTTTTATTGGAACACAGCCACGTTTAACTGTTTGTATATTGTATGTAGGTGCTTCACATTATAATCCTTAGAAACCATATGACCTGTAAAGTCTAAATATTTACTATCTGTCCTTTTGCAGAAAAAATGTACCAGCCCTTGCTTTAACCTCTAGACTTAAAGATGGGATCGCATTTCTAAAGCCAATGAATGAAGGTATAGCTCTGCTTAATGACTACTGCTCCTTCCCAGGGTGCTTTGCATCTGCTAAGGCCACCTGCATGAGTCAACTGTTTATTTTCTGTGTTGACATGGCCACATTTCCAAATTCAGAGCGTATTCATTTAATGGAGTTATTTCCCTAATACCTATATACCATAGGTTTGAAATTCCCTTTCTTGGCTACCTCAGAAGATACCTATTTTGATGGTAACTTATGAACTGGCTATATAGATATCTCAGCTTAACTTTCTAAAATAATACCTTCATGGGGAATAAACCTGAAGTTTATCCTGCCCACGGTTTCACTTAGCAGTTTTAATCATTGTGTGCCCTGTCCGGCACCAAGTTATATGTAGTCCAAAGGGTAGCCACAGCACAGTTTTTTCTGCCTCATTAGAAGCAATATAGTCAATAAATCTGAGGGTCAAGCAATAAGATAAAAATGATGCAGCTCTAAAGATTGATGAGTGGTATTTTTCCTGCCCTAGCCTATGGAAAACCTTAACACTAGCCAACATCTATTGAGGTCTGATTCTGTGTCATACTTTGAGCCAAGAATTTGTCATGGAACACTGACAGTACCCCCATGAGATAGGTACTGTTATCCTCCCATTTTATAGAGGAACAAACTGAGAGTTTACTGAAGGTCAGGAAGCTAACAAAGAACAGAACTGAGACTAGAATTCAGGCATGTCTGACTTGACTTTCATTGAGATTTCATGAAGCTGGAGAGACTGTCATTGGGACAAAATCCTTTGCCAGCTGCAGAAATTGAGCAATGAATAAGCATTTATCTTGACTGAATGACAGATTTGTGATTTCATTCTGAAATTGCTCAAATTTCTGATAGGTCATTTAAGATACTGTGCTGTGTAAAGCAAAGCACCTTCTATTTTGCTGTAATTCATCTGTTCTCTTTGAACTGTATCTATAACTCTGATGCACAATAGCCAGACATGAGGGGCAAATACCTACTAAAGATTCTAGAGTATAAACAAATGTCAGAAACCTCTCAGATGTAAAGATATTCCAGAGATATTTCTGAATTGCCTTTGTTTATACTTAGCTACCTTCTAGTTGGTGAAGTTCTCAAGTTGATTTTCACTTCCTAGGTAAGCATGAGGCTTCCTGTTACTAGCAGAACTATCCCTGCACCCCATCAGGGGGCAATCAAGTTTATTGGCTGCCTCCTCCTACCCTCTCCACCTCTACTAGCAGAATATGGCCCAATATTCTCCCCCACTAAGGGAAGTTTGGACCCTAGGCTTACAGTCTCTCAGACTATTTGTTGACAAATACTATAAATATGTCACTACCTCTTGTGACCTGGAGAACTCCCCCCTACCTTGTGTAAGTCAGAAGTCTTGGATAAGGATGTGGGGCAGAAAGAGAAATTAAAAAAGAAAGAAGAACCTTCTGGAATTTCTCATGTTGCTGGGGTTGTTTTATATTTGTTTGTTTGTTTGCTTTACTTAATTCAGAAGCTTTCCTCTCAATAAGAAAAACAAGAATTTGTGTTTGAAATGCAAGCTCTTGTGTTTCATTTTACATCTTCCTACCTGCAAAAAAAATGTTCCCATTGCACAAGCTTTCTTGCTAACAATGACTGGTAATTTGAGAGAAACCCTCCTTTTTAGCGACAAGCAGGCACATCATCTGAGCAGGCACCCGGGTACGAATGTGTCATAAAGGCACATTCCTCATAATCAAGGATAATGCAAAAGGGAAACAGTGATCGAACATCTATGAGAGCCAACAGAAGCCTAATCCTGAGCCCAGCTCTGCAGACGGGGACACAGGCTGCTACAATGCCAGGGCAGATGCCAGGGAAGGGACTAGCCACAAACGGAACAGAAGTCCAGTCCAGAGCTTGGCATCTGGGTTCTTCAGCTGCCAGCCTTGCCTCACGAGTAGCCACAATGTTTGGCTCCTATGCAGAAAACAACAGAGGATGAGGCTAAAGAGGTCCATGCTCTGTCCTGCCAGCAACAGGATGAGGCAGTGCCAAGAGAAGACTGCAGTGCCACACGGGTGCCAATGTGCCTTGGAACGGCTTTTATATTTTCCAAAGGGACAACAGAATTCCTGCAAAAAGAAAAGACCGGATCCAACACTCAGAACCATTTTTCCCATTTTCCTCTAAAAAAAAAAAAAAAAACCACCCTGCTATTCCTGTCCACAGTCCATTTTTTCACAAGGTTAACATGGCTAGGTCTCTTTCTGCTTCTCTACGTCCATATCCTGACATTAAAACCAAGCTGGCAATTTGTTTCACATATATTACTAAACTTCTGATTATAACTTCCCTATTATTATTTGCTTTCATTTAGTTTCCAGAAAAAAAGTCATCAATAGAATGCATGGAATGGGGAGGGGGATGCAGAACATAATGAAATAGCCTGAGATATCATACTGGTTATGAGTTGAATAAGCCATTCCAACCCCGGAGATTTGCAGTAGACTTTCAAAGACCCAGTCTTCTCTTTATAAGGCAGTATTGTGGTTGTTCAAATGGGAAGGCTGTGACAAACTGAGGAAGTGAAACGCCAGCATAAGTGAAATCTACTACCTAGATATCATGATTTCTTGAAACATCAGAGATCAGAAATAAAGGAGGAGAATCCCTTTGTCCATTCACATTAGATGAATGAAGAGGGAGGAAGAAGGAAATAAAGAAGCCATGGAGGACACAGAGACCCTTCACTGTGGTGGGGGCTCCTCTTGCCCTACCCAAATTAATGCTCAGACTTGTCAACCAGAAAAACTCAAGCACAGTTTATTTTAGTAAAACAATACAAACCTCTTGTCCTCATGGAGATCTCGATTTTGTTACTTCATTCCATGTGTAGCAGAAGATGGGTAAATTTGAGAATGTTTTATGTAAGACTTTCAAGATAAAAAGCAAGGCCATTTTACTTACTAATGTTACCAGGCTCTCATTTTCCTATTAAAAATCAAAATTAGTAAATACTAGGGTCAAACATTAACATCTTCTTAATTATTCTCACATGACCTCCTATGTTCTAAAGTTTCTTTAGCAGAATACCTGAATGATTGATTGATAAATAAAACAGGCACAGGCCCTCAGCATTCTAAATGCAATTCTTACATAATTTAGGGGAAAAACGGCTTCTCAAGATAAGATAACTGTAACTATCTCACTGTTCCCTACCATGGAGCAAATACCACACTACACCCATGACTCTCATTCTAGTCCTTTTCTTCTAATCACAATGCTTTTGCTTGAATTATCCCTTCTTTTTAGGTTCACTTTCTTCACCAACATTCTTTTCAAAGGTTAGCTTAAGTTATGAAACTTTACAAGGACCTTTCTTTTTCTCCAGTTCGTTCATCATTCATGGTCTCTACCGTAGATCTTCACGTCAATTATACCGCCTTGTAATTTAGTAGTTGTAATGTAAGGATGGTGGTCACCTTGAAGGAAGGAAGGGGTAATGACTTCTAGTTTCCTTTATCATGGGCTAGACCCATGATAATAGTGTGACATTTTAGAAAAAATTACTTGCTTTTCAAATTAAAATTTACCTCCATACGGATCTTAATCTTTATGTGGATGATTTTAAAAATAAAGCTTTGACAAGACAAGCTTTATATATCTCTGTCAAAAATTAATATTTTTATGGTGAGTTAATATCATTTATGGGACACCAACCATGAATACAGAAGGCTAGGGTTCAATGAAGAGGAACCCTATGGTCAAAGGAGCTGAAGTCTAGAGCAATGAGCACAATAACAAACACTGGTGACTTGCTCCCACGTGTTTACTATGAAGAAAGGACACAAGCACCTCATTGGGTGGGGTGCCATCACAGTTTCTGAAATCTCTCCCAAATATTATTTCATAGTTTACTAATAGGATTTTTAGTCTTTTAATAGCATACGAAATTCATTTAAACAGCATGTTTGAGGAAAAATGCTTTGAAATGTTTTTCAGGGGAGTTCCCAGAGCCACCTGAAAGCGTTACTTTAGTATAGAAGAAAGAAAAAAAGGAAATCAAGAAAATCAACATCAAATGCTAATTTAATGCCTGTCTTGTTTGGGGAGTATGCCTCTTAAATGTTTAAGGAGTTTTTATTTTATTTTAATAAGAATATTATTTTAAAAATCAACACCAGTCTGCAAACTGAAAGGCTACCACATAAAACAAAGAAAATAAAAGAGAAACAGAAATTGGTTTAAGGACTTTCAACAATACCAACAGAAAGAAGATTTATTCAGAGAGGATATATCAATGACATTTTGTGTCAGATGTCAACATGTCAAAAATATTTGTTTTGTTGCAATAATGAAATAACATCCCTTCTTTCATTTTGTTTCTTCATAAATGCATATACCACATAAAACAAGCACTTTTAAACCGTGCCATTCTGCTTACAAACAATATTTACTCTTCTGATGTAGTTTGGATACCTGATCTTAGATGTTAAAGGCCAGTCTTTAACTGCCCATAGAGAAGCATAGCCAGTTGCTAGGTGGAAAGAGACCTTTAGCTGAATATTGCTCACTCGTCTTTTCTTACCTCAACTGTCTCCTCACACCCGTCCTAACCACAACCCTAACCCACCACTTAGTGGTAGAGACATCTGTTTCACAGCAGTTAAAGATAAGATGGCTCTTTTTAAAATGTACAGTGTACTAACATGCTAAGGCATTGCCACTCATAGTTCTTATGCATCCTTTTGTTCTTTTGCAAGACATTTGTTGGAGGCTGAGTAGACACAGCCAAAATGGCAACTTAAAGGACCAGTGTGGGGAAACCCATTAAATGTAGCCAAGGCAGGATGCCTATTTCAACTCATAAGATACCTCTTTTCCTCACTGATCACTTCAGTGTTTTGCACAGGCCTTTTTCGTGAGTGAAAATGAAATTCATATATGTACTTTCACCAAGAAGCAAAATGGGGCTTTAATGAAGAAAAAGTTTTCTTGCTTTTCAAATTGGCCCAGTGTGGATTTTAGCTCTCTGTGTATCACAGGAAATAAAGCTGTAGGCAAGACAAAGATGTTCACACCTCCGCCAAAAATTAATATATTTTAAATGGTAAATTATCATCAAAAGTTTTATACATATTAGTGATGGTCTGACCTCCAACTGTTCACAGTCATGTCCAATCCATACACACAGAAGGAGAAAATCTGTCTACCATGAATGTTCGATTTGTTCAATTCCCTGCCATGTCTTTTCAGCTGCTAAGGCTGCTCTGTGAACAGATAATGACTTTAATGGGAAAGGAAAACCAACGGGAATAAGCTACTTTAATTTTTGGAGGTGATAATTTGTAACTTAGATATGCATTGCCATTATGTTTACTAGGGTATATATACATATATATATATATTTGTGTGTGTGTATGTGTGTGTGCGTGTGTGTGTGTACAATTTTAAAGCAACAACTCACTTCCAGAAGTTGATGGCATTCCAAAATAAAGTCTTCTGTTATTTTGAAAGCAGGATCTGCCATATTAGAGAGGGACTCCTCCAACTCCACTGAACAAACATTTACTGAATACCTACTATGTGCTAGGTTTGTGTGTGTTGAGGGTTTGTGTGTGTGTGTGTGTTGAGGGTTTGTGTCTGTTGAGATGGTGACAAGACGTTGCAAAAACAACATAATGAGTTTGGTGAAATTCAGCTGAGAACCTAAAAAAATGACACCCAATCCAATTTCATATACAAAATACAGGACAATTAGAAACTATCCTGAAATCTAACAAGTGCAAGCCAAGGCTAAGTTATCAATGAGAAGCTAACCATTCATCACCTTTTATATGTGTTTTCTCTAGGATCCTTTTTGTTGCAACAGAAAGAGCAAAAAGACTTCAGATAGGAAAAATGGATAAGTCACATTCAGTCCCATGATAATTGTAACCCCAGTGAAGACAAAAAAGGACAATTAATCAAGGAAACCTCCCTACCCCCAAGAAGAGTCAAAACAACAGAGTAAGGCCTTTATAGAAGCCAGGTTAAAATATTCACATTTAAGTCCTATAAAATCTTTAACTCACACACGACTTGGTCTTGGAAATTGTGAAGGGTTTCTCTTCCAAACAGAATTTTTGTTATCACAAAATGTATACATTAGAAAAACAACTCAATGGCCCTTGTTTTAGACTTACATTTATAGAAATTTCAAAAATTATGCATTTGCAGGAGTGTATGAAAAATGTCACTCACCATGTGCATGTGGCTCCAGGATGCCTGCCTTTTGGTTCTCCTAGGTCACTGGTGGTGGCTCTTTCTCCATCTTCTTGCCTGTTCCTCCCCCTCTCCCTGTTGGAGTCTCCCAGTGCTTAGTCCTTGGTCTTCTTCTCTTCTCTACATATATTCATTCCCTAAATTTTAAACACCACCTTTATGCTAACTATTCCCAAATTTGTACCTCCTCCCCAGAGCCCTGTTCTGAACTCCAACTGCCTACTCAATATTATCACTTGTATCTTTAAATGTGACAGGTTCAAAACTCTATCTTATCCCCCAAACCTACCTCACCTCATGGTCTTTCTATAAACTGGTAAGAACTCCAGCCCTCTAGTTGTTGGTAACATAACTGATGCCTCCCTTTCTTTCTGAAGCCATGTCTGTACTGTTAGCAAATCTTATTGGCTCAATCTTCAAAATCTGTCTGGAATCCAGTCACTTCTCATCACCTCTACTACTACTAGACTTAACTGAAACAATCAATAACCTGGGTTATTGTAACTGCCTCTTCATAGGTCTCTCTACTTCTATCCTTGCCCCATATCTAGCCTCAACACAGCAGCCAGAGAAATCCTTTTAGAATGTAAGTCAGATTGTGTCACTCTTTAGCTCAGAATTCTCCAGTGGCTCCCACTTCACTCAGAGGACAAACCAAAATCCTTATAATAGCCTACGAGGCTTTCTAATCTGGTCTCCAGCTGCCTCCCTAAATCATCTCCTCTCGCTCTCTCACTTTACTACCACCACTTGGACTCCTTAGGACCTTAGCACATGCTGTTCCCTCTGTCTTAAATGTTCTTTTCCCAGACATCCACCCAGCTTTCATAACACTTTCTCAATAAAGCCTAATCTATTCTATTCAAAATTGCAAACCGTCCCTCCCCACTGTTTCACTTTACTTTTCTTTTTTCCATTGCCATATGACCTTTCGCCATATTCTATAATTTATTTATGTGGTATGCTTGTTATTTAATGTCTATTCATCCCTTTAGAATATAAGAAGTGAGAGGCAGGGATCTTTATTTGTTCATTCATTTATGTATCCTCAGCACCTAGAACAGTGTCTGGCTCGTAGCAGGTATTCAATACATATTGTTTTGATGAATTTCATGGGATAAATGTATATTGAATTCTTAAAGTTTCTAGGCACTGGTCACATATTAATATATAATCTCCCCATTCTTTGGAGCTAATATCTTAGTAAGAAGGGGGAGAGGATGAACAAGTAAACTAATAAATAAGATAATATCAGCTGGCAGTAACTACCGTGGAAAACAAGCCAAGTGCTGTGAAAATTGTGGATGGGCAACTTCAGATGGAATAGTCAAGGAGGTCTTCTCTGAAAAAGTGGCATTTGTGTTGAAATATGAATGATAGACGGAATGAAGCCACAAAGATTTTGGAAAAGAACATTTTAGGCATAGGAGAAAGATCAATAAAAGATCTAAGGCAAGGATATGATCGGCCTATGAAGGAAAAGAAGGAGAGACAATGTGGATGATGAAAGTCAGTGTAGGTGAAAGGGGAGTTTGAAGAGGCAGGCACGGCCAGATCACATAGGCCTTGTGTGCCATGCTAAAGAGTTTAATTTTATTCTACGTATAACATGATCTGATTGATACTGTAAAAATATTATTCCAGTTACTTTGTGGAGAATGGATTGAGGAAGGAAAAGAGTTGAAAGAGACACTGATTAAGAATCTATTGCAAGATGGGAGTCTTCCACTTCTGGCAAGATGGTGGCTTAAATATTGTAGGGGAAAAAGATGGTTCATTGCAAAATACCTTCTGTTGAATATAGTACAATTAACTTGTTTTTAAATATATTACTGAGCTCACAGAAAATAAAGGGAAATCGCTGGGACAAAAATAAAGTAAGATTTAACAGGGAATTGAAATCTGAGTGCTAAGAAAACTTAGTAATCAAGACAGTCCTGGGGATGAACATAGACATGTGGAAAGTAATGGTCTCTCTCCACCGAAATGAAAGACTAGGCCACAAGCCTGCACAATGTAAACAGGCTGAATTCAAACCCCTACATAATAATGGGACCATCAAGGAGGCCACCATCTCAATAACAGGAAGGTCTAGAAAAAAAGATCTACTTGCCTGCCCCAAAGGAAGTCATTAGAAAAAGCTGTCTGATCCAATCTTGGCTCTGGATATAAGAATAATTACAGTATAAATAATATAATAGTCTCCCTAAAATTTGTATCAAACTATCTTCAAATGAACCTAGGATTAAAATTTATATTATCTGTACAATTAAGGAAATCTCGAACTGAGAACACAAAGTCACCATAATTACCTCTACATTTAGAAATATTGAAGTAAAATTGCAAAATGACAATATAGAGAGAACATCTTAAAAGCATCCAGAGAGAAAAGACAAAACACTGGTATAGGTCATTGCATTGATCAGAATCATAAGAAAGATACTGATTAAATTTAGACTTTGTAAACTTGGTTAATATTTAAAGGCTGATCATCAACCAAAAAGAAATGAAATATAAATTCTAAACTAATAGAGGGGAAAATGAGATTAAGAAAAAAATTTAGAGCAACAAGAAGAAAAATCAAATCTATGGGAAAAACAGGATACATTTAAAAACAGAGTGAAAACAAATAACAAACATGAAAACAAAATGCTATTTTATCAATAAAACTACAATAAATCAAACTGAAAATTAAAAAAAAAATAGCTCTATGTTGTTTACAAGATATACACCTACATACACAGAAATGGAAAAGTGGAAAATAAAATCATGCAGAAATATGGCAGACAACTGCTGATCAAAAGAAAGAATAGCCGTATTAATATATCACACAGTCCTTAGGACAAGAAAGCATTATTAGGGATAAATAATTGACATACAGAAAAAGACAGAGAGACAGACAGAGACAAGAGTATGTCTGAGATATATATACATCTTAGACCAGAAAGGGAAAACAATTAAAAAAATTATTGTACCAAATAAAATAGCTTTGAAATACATAAGATTACAGGAAGAAATTAACAAATTCGCCATTCTAATAGGAGATTTTAAAAATTTACCTTACTAATTAAAAGGTCAAAATTAGTAGAAGTATAGATTTATATAGCAAAATTAACAGTCTTGATTTAATGAACATTTAAAGAACCTTGCTCCAAACAATTAAAGAATGTTATTGTCTTAAACATATATAAAGCATTTGCAAAAATTCATCAAGTATCAGGGCACAAAGTATTAATAAATTTCAAAAAAATATGTATCATATATTCCATACCCCCTCACCAAAATGCAATATCATTTATATATTAAAAGAATAACTTTTAAAATATTATGTATTAACATTTAAAATGTACTTCTAAATGCTCAGAGATTAGAGAAAAATAAAATACAAATTTAAAACACAAGTCAAAATAAATGGAACACAGAGCCATTTTTACGGTCTATCAAACAAAAGCAGAAAAACTGAAATTTAAAAAGTGTCTAAAATAAAAATTAGAAATACAAAAACTATGAATTAATGTTAATGAAGTGGAAGAAAGAAAAAAATTTAATAATATAAAATAATCATTAAAAATTAGATATAATAGCAAACAACAAAATGAGAAGTTGATTTTTTAAAATCCTAATAAAATAGTCAAATTTATGGTGAGATTGGCCAAGAAAAAAGAAGCACAAATAAAAAATATAATATATGAAAATGGGGTTATAAATTCAGACACAAAAAAATTTTAAAAATCAGAATATCCTGAACAATATTAGGCCAATAATCAAAAACTTAAATGAAGTGAACAAATTCCATTAAAAGTACACAATTTAATAAAACTGACTCAAGAAGAAACAGAAAATTTCAATAATCTAGTTAACCTTTTTAAACACCATAATTAAAAATTCTTCCACCAAACCCACCAAGTTCAGACTGTTGTATAGATGAATTGTCCTAAATTTTCAGGGAGCAAAACTTTTCATTTCATATAGTGAATAAAAAAGGGGATTGCTGGCAAGAAAATGCAGTACATATACACCATGGACTACTAAGCATCTATAAGAAAGAATGAGTTCATTTCCTGTGCAGGGACATGGATGAAGCTGGAAACCATCAATCTCAGCAAACTAACACAGGAAAAGAACACCAATCACCACATGTTCTCACTCACAAGTGGGAGTTGAACAATGAGAACACATGGCCACAGGGAAGAGAACATCACACACCGGGACCTGTCAGAAGGTGGAGGGACAGGGGAGGGATAGAATTAGGAGAAATACCTAATGTAGATGACTAGGGAATGGATGCAGCAAACCACCATGGCACGTGTATAACTATGTAACAAACCTGCAGGTTCTGCACATGTACCTCAGAACTTAAAGTATAATAATAATAATAAAGGAACATTTCCCAACTTATTTGATGGAGGTAGTATAATTTTGATATTGAAATTATACAAGTTCCTAACAGAAAAGGAAAAGGAAAATGCAGGCCAATATCACTCACAAATATGGATACAAAATATTTAAAATATTAACAAACTGAATTCAGATCTATAATTTTTTGAAAGTAATGCATCTTAATAAAGTTAGGTTTATTCCAGGAATGCAAGTCTGATTAGTTATAGAAAGTTACATAATTGGCTGGGTGCATTGGCTTACGTCTGGAATCCCAGCACTTTGGGAAGCTGAGGCAGGAGGATCACGAGGTCAGGAGATCGAGACCACCCTGGCCAATATGGTGAAACCCTATCTCTACTAAAAATAGAAAAAAATTAGCTGGTCATGGCGGTGCAATGTAATCTCAGCTACTCGGGAGCTACTCAGGAGGCTGAGGCAGGAGAACCGCATGAACCCAGGGGGCGGAGATTGCAGTGAGCCGAGGTCACGCCACCACACTCCAGCATGGGCAGCAGTGTAAGACTCTATCTCAAAAAAAAAAAAAAAAAAAAGTCACATAATTAATTTACCTCAATAAAAAATAAAAGATAAAAATATATGATAATTTTAATGGATACAAAAATTTCAACAAAATTTAAAACCTATTCATGATAAAAAATTAATAGCAAGTCAGAAAATTGAGGTAATTTCATTAAGCAGAAAAACAGTGTCTATGAAAAATCTACAGTAGACATAATATGCAAAATATTAGAATTTCTGTCATTTTTTTTTTGAGACAAGGTCTCACTCTGTCACCCTGGTTGAAGTACAGTGGCTCAGTTATTGCTCACTTCAGCCTGAGATGCCTGGGCTCAAGCAATCCTCCTATCTTAGCTTCCTAAGTAGCTTGAACTACTGGTGTATGCTACTATGCTTTGCTATTTTCTGATTTTTTATTATTAATTTATAGATGGGGTCTCACTAGGTTACCCAGGCTAGTCTTGAATTCATAGCCTCAAGCCATACTCCTGCCTTGGCATTTCAAAGCAATGGTATCTGGGATTACAGGCATGAGCCACAATGCCCAACCTAGAATCACTGTCTTTAAAAATAGAAAAAGAAAATCCTCTTTGGTGGTCTAGTCAGCAAAGTATGAAAACATTAATATTTTACTTTAATAAATGATACAAGTTTAGAAATCAAGAAGAGAAACTATAGTAATTAGCATATCATAGGATTTTTTACAGAGAAAACTCAAATCTACAAACTATTTTTAAAGCAAAGTTTAATCAAGATAAAATCTTAATATAGAAAAATTAATTGCATTTCTATAAACCAGCAACAAACATAAAATGTAATTTTTAAAAGATCATTAATATACTAAGATATTTACAGATAAAATAGTATAATACCTTAGATTTGCTTCAAAATAATATGGGATAAAAAAAGGGTTAGAGGTACAGATGAAACAAGATAGACCATGTAATGATAATTGTTCAAGCTGGTTGATGAATAAACCAAGTTCATTACACTATTCTCTTTATATTGGTATACTGGAAATTTTCCACAATAAAAATTTTTCAAAGATAATGCACATACTACAAGAAAACATGGGTTAAATTCTTTGTAACCTGAAGTGGGAAAAACTTTTCAATTTACCCACATAAAACAACAATAACAAAAACATGCATAGCAAAAATAAGGACAAAAAACAGAAAGCACCATAAGTACAGTGAAAATATATATTTCAAACTTTACAAAAAGAATGTGTAAAAAAATCACAGACAAAGGGAAAATACCTTAACATACAAAGAGCTCCTCCTAGAAGTCGAGAAGACTAACAGTTCACAAGAAAAATAAGTACAAAACGTAAACAGGCAGGTCACTGAAATAAAAAGATGTTCAACCTTGCTTATAATAGGAGAAATGCAAATTAAAACTATGAAAATCCATTTCTCACCCATCAGACTGGGGCAAAAACAGATTATGACGGCAGGAGCTGTTAGTAATGCCATGGGAAAATGGGCAGTTTCCTATAATAGTGGTAGAAACACACACAAAAAACATGCCCCCATGGAGCCGGGCGCAGTGGTTCATGCTTGTAATCTCAGCACTTTGGGAGGCCAGGGCGGGCAGATCACAAGGTCAAGAGATCAAGACCAGACTGGCCAACATGGCGAAACCCCATCCCTACTAAAAATACAAAAATTAGCTGGATGTGGTGGCTCGTGCCTGTAGTCCCAGCTACTCGGGAGACTGAGGCAGGAGAATCACTTGAACCAAGAAGGCAGAGGTTGCAGTGAGCCACAATCACGCCACTGCACTCCAGCCTGGCAACAGAGTGAGACTCCATCTTAAAAAAAAGCATTCCCCCATGGGATCAATTTAGCAGTATTTAGTGAAATAACATATGCATATTTAATCCAGCAGTGACACTTATAGAACTCTAGTCCCAAGATGCAATGACAAAATGTAAATAACATAGGCACAAAGTTATTCATTGTGGTATTATTTCCAATAGCAAAAAACTGGAAGCCACCCAAATTCCAGTATTGGAAACTGATTGGATAAACTATGGCAAATCTACATGACACAGTATAATACAGTTGTAAAAAGGAATACACTGTAAAAAGGGAATAAGCTATCGTGTATGTGTTGATATGGGATTATATCCATATATATTACTAAACAATATGAGGACTATGCAAAAAATTATTTATAGTTTATTATATGCTATTTTCAGACTTTATTGTTATTTTATTTTTACCCTAAACATACCATCGTGCAAAAGAGAGAAAGGTAAATAAAATTTTTATATTGCTAACTTTTATATTTTTGAAAAGAAACAATTGAAGGGCAAATTTAAAGCTAATCTTTAAAAATGGTTACCTAAGATGGAGATAGGAAGGACATGGAGGGAATAGGGACAGAAGCTAGAATTCTGTGAATATATCTGGTTATATGCTTTTGATTTTGGAACCATATAAATTAAAAAACAAAATTAAACCAAAAAGAAACAATTAGAGCCTCAAAATTGAAGACAAACTGAAAGAAATGAATCCAAGTCAATATCAAGTTGGTAACATAACTACTCACAGAAAACTTTTACTTCAGTTGACTCTAAAGTCAAAGTACTCTATTTTGAGTGCTCCTCCCTAGTAGGATATATTCTAAAAACAAAAAGAATCACAAAGAAATATTAAGTTGCATTCAGTAGTCTTATTACGAATTGTAATGCTGGTTTTGTTATTTTGAAACTACTAATATTACATTATAGAATAAAGCAAATAATTGTGCCCTTATGAACGAATGTTTTTTTGTGTGTGTAAGAAAAAGGTATATAATCAAAATTAAATTAAAACTCCATAAACTGAAATTTAGGTCAGAAAAACCTCAATGTTTTTTCTCTTCCAAAAATACATCTATTTCCTAGTTCTGTCCACAGTAAAGACTCAGAAACAATGGCAACCCGAAAGCTGTGAGCAAACACCCCCAACACCCAAAATTAAAGCTTCTAAATATCAGTTCCCACAGAAGAAATCACGGAATTTTAGAGAAATTACTGCTGTAAACTTTGGGGCAGGAAAAGTATAATACAAGATAACTTGGGACATCTTCTGTGTCAGAAAGAAAGATGCAAAAAAGACTAATGAAGTTATTTCAAAACGACACAGTAGCCAACTTGAAAGGGCCCCACTGGACTAAGATGGTACAATTTGAGCATCAAAAATAATAATGACCACAATAGTTGAAAAATGTCAAATATATAAAAAGTCATAATTCATAATGATATTAATAGAAATTCATGTCACCACTGAAAGTTCTAACACACCTTCTAATTACTCTGAACATTAATAACTAATCACTTATTCTTCCATTTCAAATAAATTGTATTTTCAGAGTAACCAAATAACTAATAAAAGGAGAACTTCTTATAAAAAGAATACAGAAAGAATGATAGAATTAGATAATCACTATGTTTACACTGCTTAATGAAATAATAGAACAAGACAATAATCATCAATGATTGCTGTGCAAATAATTCGCCATCAGTCCCTCAGCTCTGCTATCCGCCCTTTCCTGGACTGCTCTGTGCCCCAGAAATCTGATCTCAACAGTCAGCTGCCTCACATAGGTCCCTATCCAGTTGGGTTCAGCCAGAGGGAAGTACTGGCAGAGGATGGAGGGTGGGAGGAAAGATGTGTGTTATTCCTTTCAGTCCAGTGCAAGTTCAGTGCTGTGCTGCTTTTCCCTTCAACCACAGCTCCCTTCAGGTGGCCCATCTCCCACCACTCCAGCTGTTACTTGGTAACAAACTTCTCTCCCTTTATCTCTTCAAGCTTATGACAGTAGCAGCCCCTGAGGTAGACATACATATAAAGAGCCTGTATCCAATCCAACTGAGCTTCTAGATCTAACTCCCAGTTTACAGCAAATGCGCATCATAGAGGAAGAACTTAGATGTTCCAACAAGGAAGCAAACAGCCAAATCCAAACTGTAGGACACACTATACAGGACAAATAGCCTGGATGCCTCAATAAAACAGTTAAAACATGAGATAATATATAAAAATAAAAAACTTGAGGACAACCAACCAAAGGCAACACGCAGACTTTGTTTCGATTGTCATTCAAACAAACTAGCCACATTAAAGACAATCAAGGAAATTTCAACATTGACTTGTTATTAGATGATATAAAGGAACTACTAATTTTGTTAGGTATGACAATTACGTGGTTGTTAGGATTTTTTAAAATCCTTATTATCTAGACATGAATACCGAAGTATTTGTATGTACAATAACATAATGTCTCGGATTTGCTTTAAAATATTCCAGGAAGAAAAAGATAGAGATGGTAAATGAGACAAGATTGGCGTAATTATTATTACTGCATATTAAAAACATAAATTAAGATACCACATTCAATGGCAAGGAAAATGCATAAAATCATACAAATAAATTTCACAATAGATGTAAAAGACCTTGATGGAGAAAATTATAAAATTTTAAAGGCATAATAAGGCCTAAATAAATAACATGTAAGTGATGGGTAGTATCGATATAATCAATATAATAAGGCCCAAATGTATCTAAAAAGTCAATGCAATTCTAATCAAAATCCAAACAGGGATTTTCAAAGAACTTAATTTGCCAATTTAAAAACATATATGGAAGATCAAAGGACCAAAAATAGTAAACGTGCCTGAGAAACAACGTAAAGGAAATAGCCCTATGAGGATAGACACATTAAATTCATAGTAATTAATATAGTTTAGGTGTAGGGATAGAATTAGAGACCAACTGAAGAGTCAGAGAGCCCAACTCAGACTCAAGCATATATGGAAACTTGATTTATGAGAGAGTTGGCATTGCATATCAAAGAAGAATAATAACCTGTGGCTATCCACGAAGAAAAAAAAATAAAATGAGATTCTTACTTTTGCTGTATACACACACACACACACACACACACACACACACAAATCATTTCTGAAATGAACAAAACTTAAAAGTAAAATCAAAACTTTAAAGTATTTAGAAAAAATATATATGCTATCTAAATGACCTTAAAGTTGGGAAAGATTTCTTTAAACATATATTAAAATCACAATCATTAAGTAAAAGATTAATAAATTTGGTTCCATTAAAATGAAGAACTTCTGTTCATCAAATGATACCATAAGGAGAATAAAATATAATTCACAAATTGGAAAGAAAGATTTGTCTCACATATAAAACAGAAAAAGATCAGTATCCAAAATATATAAAGAATTCCTATTAATCACTAAAAATAGAAAGTTAAAAGTGAGCAAAAGTATTAATCAGAATAGTCTAGGCTATGTTGGAACAACAAATAAACCTAAAAATCTCAATGGATTAAACCTTACAAAAATGTCTTTCTTGCTCACTCATTGTCTACTGCAGGTTAAGTGACTCTTCAGGGCAGCTATCCTTTACTGGATTCAGCAATTCAATCTATTTCAATCTTATAGCTCCATCATCTCAACATAAGCCTCCATGGTCACTACATCAGGAGAAAAGAGGATTTAGATGTCACATAACAACTCTTAAATGCTCTAGTTCCTCTCATAGCTCATAGATCAGAACCATTCACATGATCCCACCTACCAGTAGGGAGCCTGGGAAGTTTGAGGAATCACATGGATAATGATGAGCAGAAATTCCACCAGGATAGACATAAACATAAATTTCATGGAAGGGGAAACACAAATGGCCAAAGAAATATGTGGGAAAGTGTTCAAAAGTAATAAGGGAAGCAAAGAAAATACAATACCATTAGGTATTCCCCCAAATCAGCTAATATTGAAGAGTCTGATACCACATATTGCTGACAGGAGTATCATGCAACAAATTGTCAGGTACTGCTGACAGAAGTGCAAATCAGGGACTGGGTATGGTGGCTCATACCAGTGCTTTGGGAGGACAAGGGAAGGGCATTAAAACTCTGTCTTTACAAAAAAATAAAATAAAAATTAGCCAGGCACAGTAGTTTGTGCCTGTAGTTCTAGCTACTTGGGAAGCTGAGGTGGGAGGATGGCTTGAACCCAGAAGTTCAAGGCTGCAGTAAGCTATGATTGCACCACTGCACTCCACCCTGGGTGACAGAGCAAGAAGACCCTGTCAAGAAAAAAAAAGGGAAGAAAGTAAGAAAAAAGGAAGGAAGGAAGGGAGGGAGGGAGGGAGGAAGGAAGGAAGGAAGGAAGGAAGGAAGGAAGGAAGGAAGGAAGG
>NW_022436944.1:38493181-38619777 GCF_009761245.1 Sapajus apella | reverse complement strand
AAGGAAGGAAGGAAGGAAGGAAGGAAGGAAGGAAGGAAGGAAGGAAGAAGGCAGGCAGGCAGGCAGGCAGGCAGGCAAAAAGAAAAGAGACATGTCTAAATTCATTTTTTAGGTTAGAAATTTTGCATTGCTCCTTTGACTCTATATTAGTCCGTTTTCATGCTGCTACAAAGGTCATACCTGAGGCTGTGTGATTTTTAAAGGAAACAGGTTTAATTGACTCACAATTCTGCAGGGCTGGGGAGGCCTTAGGAAACTTACAATCACAGCAGAAGGGGAAGCAAATACGTCCTTTTACACATGGCAGCAGGAAGGAGAAGTGCAGAGCAAAGGTGAGGAAAGTCCCTTAAAAAACCATCCGATCTCATGAGAACTCACTATTATGAGAACAGGGCAAGAGGCAACCACCTCCATGATTCAATTACTCTCTATTGGGTCCCTCCCATGACATGGGGATTATGAGAACTACAATTCAAGATGACATTTGAGTGGGGAAACAGCCAAACCATATAATTTTACCCCTGGCCCCTCCCAAATCTCATGTCCTCACATTTCAAAACACAATCATGCCTTCCCAACAGTCCCCAAAATCTTAACTCATTCCAGCATTAACACAAAATTCCAAGTTCAAAGTATTATCTGTCACAAGGCAAGTTATTTCCATCTATGAGCCTGTAAAATCAAAAGTAAGATACTTATTTCCTAGATACAGTGTGGGTATGATCATCGAGTAAATACACCCATTCCAAATGTGAGAAATTAGCCAAAACCAAGGGGTTACAGGCCCTATGCAAGTCTGAAATCCAATAGGGCAGTAATGAAATCTTAAAGCTCTGGAATTATTTCCTTTGACTCCATGTCTCACATCCAGGTCACACTGATGCAAGAGCTAGGCTCCCATGACCTTGGGCAGCTCCACCCCTGTGGCTTTGCAGGCTACAGGTCCCCTCCTAGGTGCTTTCACAGCTGGTGTTACATGTCTGTGGCTTTTCCAGATGCACAGTGCAAGCAGTCAGTAGATCTACCATTCTGGGGTCTGGAGGATGGGGCCCTCTTCTCATAGCTCTACTAGGCAGTGACCAAGTGGGGACTCTGTATGGGGGCTCTCACCCCACATTTCTGTTTTGCACTGCCCTAGAAGTTCCCCATGAGGGCTTTGCCCCGGCAGCACATCTCTGCCTGCACATCCAGGTGTTTCCATAAATTCTCTGAGATCTAGGCGATGGCCCCAAACTTCAATTCCTATCTTCTGTGCACCCTCAGGACCAACACCATGTGGAAGCTGCCAAGGCTTCGGTCTGCACCCTCTGAAGCTATGGGCTGAGCTCTACATTGGCCCCTTTAAGCCACACCTGGAGCATCTGAGACACAAAGCACAAAGTCCCTAGGCTGCACACAGCAAGAGGACCCTGGCCATGGCCCATAAAACCATTTTTTTCTCCTAGGCCTCTGGGCCTATGATGGAAGGGGCTGCTGTGAAGGTCTCTGACATGCCCTGGTGACATTTCCCCATTGTCTTGGTGATTAACATTTGGGTACTCATTACTTATGCAAATTTCTACAGCTGCTTGAATTTCTGTTTCTTTGGTCTGAATTTCCCCGAAAACGGGTTATTCTTTTCTACCACATTGTCAGGCTGCAAATTTTCCAAACTTTTATGCTCTGTCCCCTCTTGAACCCTTTGCTGCTGAGAAATTTCTGCCACCAGATACCCTAATCATCTCTCTCAAGTTCAAAGTTCCACAGGTCTCTAGGTTGGGGGCAAAATGTCACTAGTCTCTTTGCTAAAGCATAACAAAGGTCACCTTTGCTCCAGTTCCCAACAAGTTTCTCTTCTCTATCTGAGACCATGTCACCCTGGACTTTATTGTCCATATCACTATCAGCATTTGGGGCAAACCCAAAGTCTCTCAGCAGTTTGGAACTTCCAAACTTTCACACAGATTTCTGTCTTCTGAGCCCTCCAAGTCTCTAAGAACTTCCAAACTTTCCCACATTTTCCTGTCTTTTTCTGAGCCCTCCAAACTGTTCCAACCTTTGCCTGTTACCCAGTTCCAAAATCGCTTCTACATTTTTGGGTATATTCACAACAGTACCACACTCCTGGCACTAATTTACTATATTAGTCCATTATCATGCTGCTGTAAGGACATACCTGAGACTGGGCAATTTATAAAGGAAAGAGGTTTAATTGATTCCCAGTTCTGCAGGGCTGGGGTGGCCTCAGCAAACTTACAATTATGGCAGAAGGGAAAGCAAACTCATCCTTCTTCACATGGCAGCAGGAAGAAGTGCAGAGTGAAGGAAGGAAAAGCCCCTTATAAAGCCATCAGATCTCATGAGAACTCACTCACTATGATGAGAACAGCATGAAGGTAACCTCCACCATGATTCAATTACCACCCATCAGGTCCTTCCCATGACATGTGGGGATTATGGGAACTACAATTCAAGGTGAGATTTGGGTGGGGACACAGTCAAGTCATATTAGACTACTTGGACTTCATCCTTATTTAATTCTTTTTATGTTTAAAAGCATTTTGTTGATCACTTTGTCATATTTCTCTACAACAAAAATACATTTTTTTCCATTTATTTATTTTATTGCATTTTAGGTTAAAAATACATTTTTAATAAGTTAAAATGCATTTTTTTCTTTGTGTTCAGCCTCAGGAGACCAAAGAAACAGAAAAATCCAAAGTGTTATCAACGGGCAATTGTACAAATAAATTGTGTTTATGCACATAATAGAAGACCATGCAACATTGAAAAATCAGTGAAATATTGCTACATACATAGCTTTGAGAAGAGGGTCCCATCCTCCAGACCCCAGAATGGTAGATCCACTGACAGCTTGCACTATGCTTCTGGAAAAGCCACAGACACTCAACACCATTGACATGGATGGATCTCAGACATAATTTTAAAGAAAGAATTAAGTTGCATAAAAAGTATGTAAGACAGATACACACATTTTGTAAAAAAAAAAAAAAAATACAGAGGTAAGCAATACATCACTGATAAATATCTACGTAATAGAACTGTTAACAAATGACAAAGGAATGATAAACCAAAATCAGAACAGGTGACTACTGTTCTCTTGGGGAAAGTGAAAAATGGGTTTAGAACAGATGAAAGGGGGCTGCAACAAAATTTGCAATGCTCTACTGCTGACTTTTGGATATTTATTTTACTACTCTTTTGTGTTATTTCTATGCCTAGAATATGTTTTAATGTTTTTAAAGATGACATTAGTGGGTATAAAGGTCCAGACCAGCTCGACCTAGAGAGCTCTCATCATAACACAGGCGATGTGCTTGGAGATGTCATGTAGTCTTTATATCTGGCTACACTGACCTTGCTGCCTGAGCACTCAACATTGGGAGGGACAAAGAAAGGAGACATGGTCCATACATTCAGATCAATCTTTGCTAGAGATTCTCACATCTGAGGCTTAGAGTTTGTTATCCGGTAGAACTAAAACTGTTTTCTATAAACTTTTTCATTTCCACATTTGATTGACATTATATTGGCTCAGTTAAAAGAAAAATCTCAGGCAAATTAAATTTAACAGAGTTTAATTGAGCAAAGAACAATTTGTGAATCGAGCAGCCTCCTCAGCCAGAGTAGGCTCAGAGAGACTCCAGCACAGCCACATGATGGAAGAAGATTTATGAACAGAAACAGGAAAGTGATGCACAGAAAGTGGAAGTGAGGTATAGAAACAGTCATTTTGGTTACAGCTTGGCATTTGCATTATTTGAACATAGTTTGAACAGTTGGCCCCCTTTGATTGGCCAGTGGTAATTGACACAAGTGTAGGTTACAGTCTGTTTACACTTCCATCTAGGTTATAATTCACTACGTACAGAGAAATGTTTAGGCCAAACTTAAAATACGTAAGGAGGCAGTTTTAGGTCAAACTTGATCCAACAGCTCTTTTAAGCTCTTGTTTGTCCACATGAGAACTCTTCTGACTAGAGTATCATTTCCCATTACACAAACTGATTCATTCATTCATGTATTTATTCATTTGATATTATTGACCTCCCACACCACATCAGATCCTGTGAAGAACACAGAGCAGGCTGTTCTCTTGAAGTCTACAGCTTATAGGAATTTTAGTATAAGAAATAAAGATTATTCAAAGAAGGAGCAGAGACAGGCAGGAAAAGAGTGGGGAGAAAATGAAGGCAAACTTCCTGAGAACAGAAGGAAACAAATGAACATGAATAATAAGGATTTTACTTCTTTATGCCCGAAGCCCACCTTGTTTTATGCACTTTTCTCTACCTCGTCCTTCAGCTTTATTGGGTCCTCAGCATTTAAGACATTCTGATTTTTAGAGGCAGTAGGGAAGGAAGAGAGAACCTAGTACCTGCCACTTGACTCTGGTAACGTTTTTGTATGAGGACCTCTCTCCATTTGTTTTATTTTCCCTCAAGGGTCTATTCTCTTTCAGATCTAACTTTTAATCTTTTTTGGGCCATGGAATCCTAATGAAGCTTATGAACCTCTTTTCAGAATAATATTTTTAAATGCATAAAATAAAATATATATGATTACCAAGAAACTAATTAAATTAAAATGCAGTTCTATCCATGGTCTCCCTATCATGACATATACTAAGATAATAAAACCAAAAGGGGGAAAGCAAGACCTGTTCTTCAGAATGTTTCCACAAAATATAATTGGCTAGAGTATAATGATTTCACTGAAGACTAATGTATTTGCCTTGCCAGACAGAGGAATGAACTAACTCAGGAAAACTTGATTTACAAGTGAAGTGGCTGATTGTCTATTTCCTAATAAAGCACTGTAATCAAAAATACTCAGTGTTGTACTTCGATAGCGTTTCATTTATCAGATGCTTCCAGAATATCCAATCCATTTCTTAATTTCTGTTTACTCTTTCATCATCTCCCCCATACACCCTTGCCTTATTCCAATCTTTGATCTAAGTCTTAGATGTTGACAAAGGCTTTAGCTTATCCTGCCTCACTGCACAAGGTTCCACCACCTCCCTATTAATGAAGCAAATTAGAAAGAGATCTAATGTAAGTATTGTCTATGTGAACAGTAACTGTGGCACGGGGAGCCTAGTAGAAATTATTTGACAGAGGTCTATAAGCACCCATGTGATTAAATGTGGTGGTCCCTGTATCATCTCTTCATTTGGGAAACTCCCCAAACACCCCTTTAATAAAAGAGAAGGGTTTAAGTATCTCCAGGCCCGGGAGGCAGAAACACATTGTTGTCTATTTTCTCTTCTCAGTAATTGTCCTTTTTTTCCCAAAGAACTTAATCAGCTATATTTACCATTACAGTATAGTTTCAGACAAAATTATGATATTCCTTGTGTCATGATACCCTTTCTGATAATTGATATCAATTCACATAAATATTAAAATGTATTACCCTTACTCTTCCAAATTAAGACTCAATAATACTCTCTGTGTCCCTCTAATCTCTCACATAGATACACGTGCGTGCGCGCACATACACACACACACACATTGTACATTTACCCAGCACTTTCTCCCCCTTTGCATCTCAGAGTACAGAGAGGAATAAAAAATTAAAAATATTAGATATTGCCTTTTGACTCGACTGCTAACACAATAAAGCAGAATTGTAAACTGAATCATGGGAGTCTGCTGTTCTTATTGCTCTCTTTGCTGGTATTACTTCATGGATATTAGAACCCTTAGGGATACTGGAATATGAATAAAGATTTTTTTTAAATCAGCTGGGTTTTTTTCTTGGTTCTGTTTCTAAAAATAATGCAGTTTGCAAAAACAGAAGGTTTGGTTTATAACACAAACAAAATTGTTACATTCTGAATGGGTTGTAAGTACCTGATTCTTTGCCTTTTTACTCATCCCTGCAAAAAAAAAAAAAAAATCTGCAAATCCATTTGCTAACCAGCTGTACCTCTGTGCGAAATAGATAACAACCTGTGCAAGCCAGGGTTTGCTGTGAATCGGTGCTGATAGGCCTGAATCTCATAGCTTTTTTAAAATGCTAATGACAAGAAACATTTCCGAAGCCAAAACGCTCTTGTAGATCTGTCTTCCTCTATTATGACTGATATTTGCTTGTAAGTACATAGAACACTTGTTCCCTGTCCCTTATCTGCGGTGCTGCAGCATGCTGACCTACATACCATTCAGCACAATATGATGCACAAACATCTTCTATATAATTTTTCATTTTCGACTTAAAAACAGTAGAGGCAAAATAGGATTGCTGCAAATCTAACAAAGAGATGGCATTATTTCCAAATAAAAATGTGCATTTTTCCAAAGAATTTATTTGTCTAGCAGCGTGAAGTTCATACATAGCAATGCTGGGAAAAGGGTGTTGAATTGCGATTAGGAAGGAAGGACTTAGGGAGAGAAACAAAAATCTTTTCTATTATCCAAGAATAATTAAACTAACTTATTTCTCACCACAATTAAAAGTTCAGCTTTTCTGAGCCTTATTTTTGCAGTGTCATGAAAAGAGGCAGATGTAATAATGCCAAAATACATGCAATAATAACAAAGTACTAAGGGTAGAAAGTGACACGAGTAGCTGCAGGGAGGGAAGAAATAATCTATTTTCACACCTGCTATTGTCAGAGCACTCCAAACCACGCCATTTATCTTTTTTAAATTTCTCCCTGCTATGGCTGCCACTTTGTAGGTCCTTTCCACCATTGATATGATACTTGGGTTTTCAGAAAAACTGTGAATAGCTGCAGTTGAAACCATTAGCTTGTGGTTATCTGATGAGCTAGCCTTCTTATTGCTCTGGGAGACCATTGTAATTGCAAATACAGTTGAACCACATAAAAAGGAGGACTGCATTTCTAGGATGGGGCCACAAAGGAGACCAGCAGATGCGCCAACAAGGTCAAAGGGCAAATAGGGTGACTGGCCAAATTGAAAACCCCTCATTAACTTGGAACACAGCTGCAAGTCTCCACTTACACCGCCTTCCCTTTACCAACTGAAGAGGTGGCTGAGGAATGCACCTAGGTTTAATTTTTAATGATCAGCTGTCTTTGTTTTCCAAGTTTGATATGTCTAAAACAATTGGAAAATCCCCAACTAAGATAAAAATGGCTTGGGTTGTGGCCCAAATGACCTCTTTTCCTGCACTTTAGGTAACTTATTTTGTTCCCTAATTATTCAGAGGGAGGCTGAGAGAGCTTCAACCCTTTGCCATCATTGTTGGGTGTTAACAACTTGTAAGCATGAATCACATTTCTGAATCATTATTTTGTGGTTCTCTAAAAGTAGAGCAACCCTTTATGACGAGTTAGCAATGATTTAAGTTTGACCAGCTAGAAGCCTCTCTTTTAAAAACCCAGATTAAAGATAAAATAAATTTCCACACTTTTTGCAATGTTACAGTTATTTTGCTTAATTGTTTGCACCAGCCAAATTTATCCATCAGCTGCCAGATCCCTGCTTATTTGTGAGTAGTGTTAACCCAGCATTTTACAATTTCTATGTGATATGACAAACAAAGGATTCTGCCTAGAGCCTGGAGGCCCAAAGTTCATTTTAGCTCTACCGTGAACTAGCTGTGTGACTTTGAGCAGGTCACTTGACCTCTCTGAACCTGTTTATCTGGGGTTTGAAGTAGTTAGATGATAAGAATGCTGCTAGCTGTAAAATTCTATAATTGGCTCCCCATATCCCTTTCATTTGGGACCACTTATCTCACCATTGTTGGCTCATGTTAACTGCTAAATACCACAGAACAATTTTCTAAGTGCTCATTTCAGATGATACCAAAAGCTCTTGGAAAAACCTTATCTTTTGGCATTACCATAGACATGCTTAAGTGATAACCAGTTTCTACTTTAATATACATTGCTAATAGCAACATTATACTCCCACATGAGTTCCATAGGTCTAACTTATTAATGTTCTATGCTAATGCAATTTCCAGAAAGTATGTTGTTATTAAATTTTCTGGAATTTCAACACAGCAAAACAACATATAACTGCTTGATAAATTACTCTGAATAGATTTAGTAATTTGTGTAAGGGTGGCTCTCATTTATGTAAGAAGCCTAAATCCATTTAAAGTTAATTTCTAATTTTCTTATATTTATGTCATTCAGAAATACACTGCTGGTCCAGGAGCAATCTTTCCAAAACCCAAGTGGACTATTAATTTTGTTTGGGTTAAAGCATAAAAATTTAACAGGGTACAGAATCCACAATTTGCCAGTTACTCTTCACACTCCTTCTAAATACCGTCTATGCATTTTTTTCCTTCTAAGACTGAGATTTTGTGTAGCATCTCTGCTTTTTATCTTAAATACAATAGGTGGTTTTATTAAGCCACAATTTCTACTAAATATCAAATTCACATTAAAATTTTCATGGACTAAGCAATCTGCATTTTATATTGCTTTTAATGATTTGGATGAAAACATAGTCAAAAATTCTGGGTTCCTTTATTTGAGCTTCTATTTATGAAATATAAACAAATTAAGATTCTATTTCCTCATTGTCATCATTATTTAAAAATAAGCACCACGTTGTTGAATTCTGTCTGAGAGGATGCTAGGCATGCTAGGTAGGTCCATTTATAGTTATTACAGCTATAAATGCTCTATGAAAGAGGAGAAGATGACAGTAAGATGAATTCATCCTCACAGAACATAGAGATTATGAAATAAAAGCATCAGGCAGAATTTCTATAAGGAATATAGGAAAGTGGTGAATTTTAAATGCTATGCTCTGGTAACACCTTTAGGCTTCAGCGAACAGTTAATTATACACACCAACCCACACATCCCCCAATGTATACTCAGCATAGCAATACAGGTAAGTGACTTGAAAATTACTCACAAACACACATTTATATCTCTGCTAAGGAATAATTTCTTAAAGAATTTTGAAAGTCCATAAATAAATTAGGAAATGAGATGACTTATTTTTACTTTGTTTAGCTCAAATGTATTTATTTATTTACTTAATATTTATTGAGCTCTTACTGTATGCCAAACAGCATGTTTTCACTAAGTTCAATATAATTCATGAGGGAACAAAATATGCTCACAGAAGAAATCACAGTGCTTCCTAAGGTGCTTTCATCACAAAATTTGCAAAACAAGAAAAATGGATAAGATATTTTTAATAAAATATTTTAAATCTGAGTTTTTAAATCAAAGAAAAATTAAAGAGATACTACTTTGACAATTTTTTATGCTACCACTGAAAATATTTCAGAATTTCATCCCAGGCATTTTTTTTTTTTTTGTAGTAAACAAAATTTAGCTTTCCATTGCATTTAACTGTGAAGATGCAACTAATCTGGCAACTCTAGATTATCTGAAGGTAGATGATCTAAATCATTGTCACACTTAATTCCCAACCGGCCACGAGTTAATGGAAAGGTAGCTAAAAAGAGCATGCTCCAAGAAAGGAATGTCAAAATAGGTGCTATAGGCATGGCCATTCAAGTTGCATTTTCAAATCATTTCAATTTGGTGTCCTTGAGTTAGTCTGGAGCTATCATACTAGGTGATCTGAGAAACACTCCCCCTCCCACAGGTATACTCAGGGAGCTTAATTTAGGTTAGTCTCATCTATAGCTAGAATGACTATTTGCTCAGGACACCACAGTTTACTCCTGTTATCCTAGCATAATTATTGACAGCATCCATTTACAGTTTTAAAAAGACCGTGGTTAAGGGTAATTACACAAGCCCCCTATCCATAACACAATTTATGATACATACCCCAAGCCCTGCTTCAGAGCAAATTCTAGTCCTGACTCAGCAACAGAAAAGCATCAGTCAGCAAAGTTGCAAATTCCTGCTGGAATTATAATCTTTCACCCCTCATGCAATGGACATCATTTTTTGAAGAAAAAGGTTAAAGAATCTACCCTGTCTGATTCATTGATACAGCTTGTAGACAGATAGTCTGTCAAACCATAGCTTTCCTCCACTTGTACCCATTGAATTTGTTAAAAAATCCCCAGGGTCCACTAAGCTCTATTGGATTCTGCACAAAGCCTGACTCTGCTGCAAATTTCTTGTTTGTTTTTGTTGTGGTTGTTTTTCTGAGATGGAGTCTCTGTTACCCAGGCTGGAGTGCAGTGGCACAATCTCAGCTCACTACAACCTCCACAAACCTGGTTCAAGTGATTCTCCCGCCTTGGCCTCCCAGTAGCTGGGACTATAGGCACACACCACCATGCCTGGCTAATTTTTTTGTATTTTTAGTAAAGACGAGGTTTTGCCATGTTGGCCAGGCTGGTCTCAAACTCCTGACCTCAGGTGATCCACCCACTTTGGCATCTCAAAGTGCTGGGATTACAGGCATGAGCCACCATACCTGGCCTGCAAACTTCTTAAGAATAGAAAATGTATCCTATTCACCTTGTTATCTCCCAATACCTTTAGCACTCAGCCTTGTTTGTAAGAACCACTCAATAAATGTTGATGAAATGCCTGGAACATTTAGTTAAAACACCTGGATGGTTGGCCTTTCTACTCAGCCATTTATCATCATGTAGGTCCAAAGAAATCCAGAAAATAGACAAATGCCAGCCCGCTCTGTTTTAGCGGGAGAAGTGCACAGGTGCTCATGGAAAGAAGTAGCAGCCACACTTAAACCATTGCCCCCTAATCCAGTAATTTCTCAATCTATCTTCATGTTCTTTCCTAAGGCAATTAATTGGCCACTTCTACAACCCGAATATTCTAGAGATAGGAGCCAGTTCTTCCCCAAAAAAACCCATCAACAAAGCAGTTGTTTCCACCTGGATCTCTTAGGCACACAAAGTCAGGTTTCAAGACAGAATTTTGCTAAACAAACATTAATGATTGATTCTCCATCCTGCCTTAACTTGTACGGCATCTCAGGAAGTCTTGGCTCCCAGGAAAGGCCATCATGGTGAGTGAGAATAGTGAGGGGTGTAATAGAAGATAATGGAAGAGTTTAAAATAATCTTTTGCTCATTTTGACTTTTTTTTTAAGTTGAGATTTGTTCACAAGTTATTAGCAAGAATTGCAGTATTTAAATAAACCTCATAAATTGTGCTGAAACATTCTGCCTCAGTTTTTACATTCTCCAGTTTTAATTTGTGATTTTTTTTTCAAATCACAACTTCAGCACATTTGTAATTTTTTTCCAGCTCACCCAAGCAGACTAAATAAATGCTGTGACTATGCCTAATGGAATGATTTTTATGAGCCTACCACATGAGATGGAATCAAAACTGCCATATAATTTGGTGTTGTCTGGTAAGGAAAAGGTTTTCTACAACATCCATTCATCTTTAAAAAAAAATGAATTTCAAGTTAGAAAGAAGGGCTATAAAGAATTGGGCCCTGGAATCCAGGCTCCACAGTAATAAACATGTTCTTTGGAAGGTTTGTGTCTGGGAGCCTTCTCTTTTCATCGGCCAACATAAAAGTTGTTTCAGCAAGAAGTAGGGAACAAAGGAAGACTTTCATTTACAAAAGAAAGTTTAATGGCACAGTGTCTGTGAGGAACTTTTATTTATGCTGCACCTGGCATTATTTTTTAACTCTCTGTGGAACAGAGTTGCCTGTGCCAACAAGGACAAGAAAATAGTATGTTTCTATAACTAGCACATAAACTTTTGTCATGTACATAAGAACCCACAGCTCCCATCAGCTGTGTCAATTTTTTTGGAGGACTCTAGCAGAGAGAAGGCACACTTGAATTATGTATGGGAGTAGGGCTGTCTCCCAGCTTCTCCAGGTAGAGGATGGTCACTAGAAGCTCAGGTCTGAGCCCTCTGCAGTGTGTGCCAGCTCACCACTCACTTGACAAACAGTGCTTGCCTATCTCAGGGCAAATATTTTTTGAACTAGCCCTGTAAACAGCAGAGAGATAAAGCTGAGTTGAATAAATCTTTTAATTCATTGCATAACACCTTCCGGTCATGGTAAGACTTTGGAGTTTTTAATTACAAAATCTCTAACTTCATTATCTTTCCTTTTTTTTTGTCAAAGAAAATATAATCCAGGTATGTAGTTGTGTCTTGCTGTCCTAAAGAGTGCAAGTCCAGTTATCAAGATGACCTCATTCAGAATAGAGGGAAACACACAGGACTGGGAGTCCAGAAACCTGGGCTCCAGGACCAACTCAGCCACGACCTGGCTGCTGTGTTTCTTTGGACATGTCACTTCATCTTCTTCTTCTTCATCACAACGTCCTCCTCAATACAAGAATCTTGGCTGAGATCATCTCAAATTTCCATTCCAACTCTTAAAAGATGAGTCCAGGATTCTCTAAGAAAAGCCTAGCTTTACTATCAAGCACATTTTAGTTGGATGTGAAAAGCATAATTCTGATTCATGTAAATGCCGATTATTAAGGAAAAGAAAGTTTTGAGCTACAAAACCTGCATCCTCTAACCATCAGCGATAGTAAATCTGCAGGCTCAATATTCTGCCATGCTCAGAAAGATCCAGATAGAAAGCTAACTGGGTATCAAGACAAAGTCTAACAAAGACATCCAGTGGCAGGTTATATGCCGAATTTGCTCTCAAAGAAAAGAAGAAAGAGAAGATGCTTTTAATCCATACTACAGCCTCCTACAGTTCAAAAATGAGAGTTGGGATTAACCTCTAGCTAATTTTAAATTAAGAAAAACATAATCTTTTGAAACACATGAAATCTTAAGTCAGCATCATTTCTGGTTAAATATGCTGTTACCACAAAGAATCCAGAATATAACTGCAACATTTGAGGTCCCAAATATTAAAAGTACAGCTTTTCCGTGTGATTTTCAAACTTTTAAAACCCAGCTTAATCTCTCATGCTAACAAGTGTGTAATTTTATAAATGGAAATGATACTTTTACCCCTCTTCCCTAAAATCCTAATCTCTCTCTCCTTCTGCCCGCTCTCCATTTCACCATGGAACAACTGCCGATTGCCTGGCTTTCCAATTGCCGCAGCCCCAACCAGGTCAGCCAAGAGCGAAACTGAATACACCACCGAACACTGAATTGCAGGAGTGTCCATAAAAGCTTGTTGCATAGGCGAGTGAAAGAAAAGCTTCCAATTCAAAAAAAAAAAAAAAAAAAAAACACTTCTCTTAAAGAGGCAGCTTGCAGGAGAGCTGCCGTGCACACCCACTTTTGGGTCACGCGTTCATTCATTCCCTCAGCTGCCAGCAGTCATTCACTCCAAATGGAGCCTAAGCATTTCCTGGGTAGGTAGGCCACAGTCTGAGCATGTCAAAGCCTTTCTTTGTCACTGGAGCTTTTAGCTACATTCCGAGTTTCCATGCACCACACACTTAGTTGAAGCCACATGGAGTGGGACAAAAAAAGAAGTCCACAGATGTATGGCTAGCTTTTATGTCCTATAGGGATACCCTTGAAACATGTTTAAAAATGTCAGTCAAGACATCTGGTCAGCTGTCCTAATCCATATTGGGGTTTTTAGGATACGGTTATGCCCCAATATGCTCTGAACATTGCCAATATGCTTTCTCTGCAGAAGCAGCAGTATGTCCCCTTTGGTTTCTCAGTTCATCCCCAGCACTGGTGTTTATAGTGTCACGTACTGAGCAAAATGAAAAACCACATACTGTATCTCGTGTGTCTGGCTAATGAAATGGGTCAGACAAACCTTGTGTAATCAGAGACTCGGGCCGATTGGCTTAGGTCGGGTCCATCTTGCAGACTGCAAAAGAATCAGCTGTCGCCAGTCCATGCGGCAGATGGACAGTTTGCATCGATTTCCAGGCAGGCGCCAAACCCTTTAGAAGCTTTGGCAGCCCAAGCACCATCAGGCAGCAGCCTTTGATGTCCTGCAGATGGCTGTGGCAGCCATCTTGCCTTTGCATCCTGAGAGGCCCAAGTCTTACTTTCAGGCAGCGTTCACTCTGGCCTAGCCCAGTGGTCAGCCAGAGAGATGCAGCCCTGATCTAAGAGGCACCTGCCACTAGCCAGAACCTTCTGCCAGCTTCTACTTCTACGTGGATAGCAGCTAAAATGTTCTTTCTTTAAAAAAAAAACAAAGGAAAACACACACACACACACACACACACACACACACACACACACGCACGCACGCCCTTGGTCTGATTCCTCCTGCCTCAGATTTCTGGAGGTGACTATGCCTCTTTATCTCTTCCCAAATCACTCCTAATCCAACCCCTAGATGGTAATTTTTGTTTCTTCCCTTGTTAAGTAAAAGCTTGTCAAAACCTTTCACCACATCGACTTCCGTGTAGATGACAGGGGCACCTAGATGTTCCTTTAAACCCAAACAAAATCACAAAGAGAGAGGAACCTAAAGTACCAGCTGTTTCCTTCTTCCCCAAATTTCCTGAGGTCAACAGTGCCTGTTTTCTCCTTCCCCGGACACAAGTTTAGCCCCCAGACAGTCTTAGGCTTCCTCTTCCCCTGGCATTGCCACCCAAGGTGGCAGCAACCAGCTAATTTCAGAATAATCAGAATTGCAAATTGGAGGGTTTTAAATTTGGTGTCCATTTAAAGATCCCCTCAGAGGTCTGCTTCATCTGGATCTGACTTGTCCTAAGCCCTAAAGCAGAACACAACATTGTCTTCATGGTGGTCACACTAATCTTGCACCATGAATAGCCCAGAGTAATCTGTTGAAAAGCTGAGCCTGGAGGTCTTCCAAACAGAGCCCTCGCACATTTGGTAGGAGCAGTTAGGAATTCTGACTGGCACTATTAGTCAGAAGCCATGTCACTGCACCCTAGAAGCAAGAGTAGGTGTCTCCCGTGCCCATAAGCTCAACATAGAAATTTCTACTTCCCTCCACCCCCTTGGTAGAGCAGGGCAGGAAGAGAGAAGTTTAGAGCAAGTGGCTGAAAAAAAAACAAATTCAGCAAAAATAAATTCAATAATGTGTGATTTCCAGCCACTCAAAAGTAATAGAAATATTTGGTAAAAATATATAGATATAAATTGCCAATTAATGCAAACTGGTTAAAGCCAGTAAATGGAAAAAATAAAAAGTTAATTAGAGCTTTTTGAAGCTTTGTTACATATACATCATTTGCAGGTGCTACAAAAGTGAAAAATAACCATTATAATTACTAGTATTCAAAGATTCATATTTTTCCCATGTAATTTATTTAGGATTATCAGTTTCCTTGTAGTTATACAAAAGGCCTGTCAAGGTGTTTCCCACGTGTTTGGCTCGTGTGTGTTCCAAAAACAAGCCAAAATGCTGTTGTATTTCACCCAGTACAGGGAAGCTACTCTGAGAAAAAAAATAGGCCAAGTTTTACCTGGATCTCTGTCTTGGTTAAATTATCTTACGTATGTTTTAATTTTTTTTCTTGTTCTTTCTGTCTTTATCTCTCTCTCTTTCTTTGTTAAAATACATCTGTGTTTGTTGACTGCCCCAGATTATATCTAAGTGAGGAGTGGGTGTACCAGCACCTGGTATAGTATATGTAGCTTAACAATACGTATCATTACATTATTTACGGCTCATTTTATGTTATTCAATAGTAAACTGCAAATTAACCCTTCAAAAACCAGTCAGAGAAAAATGCTCCGTTAGGCTATCCAATGAAAGCTTTTGTTCCCCAGCAGAATTGTTAAGAGTACATCTATAACGGTATTCATAAACACGGAAGTGTGTTCATTATAGCAGGGATGCCCACCAGAGCCAGCTAATTCCTCTCTCAGGAAATCTGTTTCATAATGATATTCCTTACTACACCACACTTGTACTTATGCTGATAGCACAGGTTATAAAAGGGACTTAGGACGGGAGTCAATTAATGTACTGGCTCTTTAACCTCCTTTATTAGAGTACGTTAGACACCAAAGGGACTCAATGTTATGCTGCTGGCAGTAGAAACACCCAAGCGATAGCATTTCATGCCGCCTCAGCCCTGTCTTCAGCTCACAGGCATACATATCATGATGTGACCTCATTAGCCACTGATTCAGCTACAGGCGAACACAGAGGGTACGAGTGGTGAAAGTGGGTGTCAAGAAAGTATCTTTCTCACACCTGGGAAAAGAAATAGCCATCACCAAAGCTGACCTCAGGGTCCATGGTATTTTTCACTTGACTGTCTGATAAGCTGGATCCTCTAGATCAAGTTCTACTAACTTTTGTCCACATTTGGGGGAACTGAAGCTCAGAAAGGCAAAACAACTAGCCTGAAGTCACTCAGCTTGTTAGGAGCAGAACTGAAACTGGAGAATTCAGAGTTCCTGATTCCTAGAAGGGAGCTCCCACTGCATGTCCTGATGCTTTTTCAATACAAAAGGCAATCATTAATAAACAATTATTAAAGACGCAACTCAGGGAAGGGAAAGGAATAGAAGTATAAATGTAAAGTTTTAAAAGATAGGATTTTAAACTGGGTTGTGGGAGAGAAAATACAAGTTTCCAGTGAGTTCTTTGCAAATAAGAAATTTGATTTCTCTTTTTCTCCTCTAATTTGCATTAACAGAAAAAATAAATGTATGTGTTGGACCAAATTGAATGCATTTTTAATAATGTGGAATTTTCAAAAAGAAGGAGTCAGTATAATTTGAGGTGAGAAAGAATCCTACGTTACCACGCTACCCAAATACTACGGCTAACCTTTAAAGAACCCAACAATGTCTTGTTGCTAAATTAATCAGTCTCAAGATTATCAGCAATTTAGCTACATTTTGTTGGTAATTAGCTTGATAAATTAAGATCTGCAATAGAAAACATGACATCTTATTGTTCCCAAGGTTTTATGGTATTTTTCTAAAAACAGCAGCTTTCTTTTAAAACGTTCATTTCTATTACAAGGAGACAGACAACAAAACCCAAAGTTTCCCGAGTCTGGCTCCAGACAACAAATGTCTGCCCCAGCTCCACTGGGCAAAATATCAAAGATTAGCCATTCATACTGCAAACTTCGAACGTGTGATTTAAAATAATATTCAAATCTTAGGGCTGTGGGCAATGGCTTCTAGATAGTGAGAAACTATGAGTTCACTTCCTTAATGTTCTCTTTTCTTTTCTATAATCATGAAACAATGAGCTGGTGGAGACCTATTTTGAAAAATGGTGGAACATGCAGAGATGTTTTCATGTTTATCTGAATGGCTCTCTGTGTACTAAGAGTGCAAAAATGGCAAATTAGAAGCTGGGCTCTTTTTCATCAAAACTGTCCACAAACAAGATGATTTCTTGGGGCTAATTTCCATTCAGGGGATAGTGAGAGTTATTTTAAATGACCAAAGCCATTTCAGAAGGGTAAGAGCGTATCAACATGTCCACAGGATCAGAACTGCTCGTTCTCAAAGACTTGAAATGCTCCAGAAGCGCTAGTGATACAATTCTCTCCCTTTCACCATGAATGGAAATGAGAAAAGGTATCTTCCTCCGAAACATGCTAAAAATATAGCAATTACCCGATACAGATGTGATGTTATAAACTCCTATTCCAAAGCATTCTGTTTCAGCCATGATTTCCATTGCAGAAAACTGTACTAATAGAAACATCCCTATTAATCTGAATTTGAGATATTTTATACAATGTATATTACCTTTCTGCTGCCTGCAACCTTCTGCCAGGTTTTTTTTTTTTTCTTTTTAGGAGGTGCTTTGAGGGGACCATACCATGAGAACAATACACAGCTGCTGCTGTATAGAGATATCTAATTGTCAATATTGTGGAAATTCTACAGCTTATTACGTGCATTCAGTCTAATTCTGGGCAAATTGCCAGTCACTTCAGGGACAATCAAGTGAGCCACATTACACGTGGTACAGCATCACAGCTTTAAGATACCCGGCTGTTTTGCCTCTGGCCAGAGAATGTTTGTACCAGTGCTACCGAGTGAAGGGGGGTAACTACAAATAAAATAAAATTTGTATTTTTTCAAGTGGGCTGCATTTCAAGCCCAGATGTTAGTAATGAAAGATTCAATTTAAGGATTTAAATTACAAATAAATAAAGTATGAAACAGATGTGATTTTTAAGGAAGTTCAAATTATCCAGGAAGAAAAATATCTCTGTGCATGACAAAGTAATAGGGATTGTCTTGAAGAGTCTGTTGAAAACAATCTGCTAAGCGCAATTCACCCTTAGGACAGGATTGGTTTGGAATGGGAAGGACTGGTGGAGCTTGTCATTAAACAAAAATTGTGTTTAATAAAACTTTATAACCGTGATTAATCCTATGAGGCCCTAAAGGAGTTTGCAGTTTCTGATAAACACATTTTCCTTGTTTGCAATGGTAATGATATTTTGAAGTGAATGGAATAAGAACAAAAAAACTCTAAGGGTAGAAAAAGGAGGGTTTGGCAGGTACCACCTAGGCAGAAATTACAGGGACATGTAAGAAATAAGGGCTAGCCATTAGGAAACTGTTTTGATGTGTGTGTGACACATGTACCTAAAGAT
Source organism: Sapajus apella (assembly GCF_009761245.1). Lineage (NCBI taxonomy): Eukaryota > Metazoa > Chordata > Mammalia > Primates > Cebidae > Sapajus > Sapajus apella. The sequence continues at coordinate 38,601,393 of NW_022436944.1, read as the reverse complement.
GGGTGTAAATATTACTGAGAAACAAAGCTATTGAGCAGGCAGTAATGGAGCACATCTTTATTTATACAGACAAGCTAATACGGCTTTTTTAAATTCTAAGCTGATCATTAGGTTTGCCTATCAAAAGGATGACAGTGATATCAGACACAATGTCTCATATTTGGAGACTATCCTATAAAACTGAAATCAGAAAGGACCATCCAAGAGCTTCTCTGTCAAGTACAGTAGCCACTAGTCACATATGGCAATGTATATTTAAATTTTTATTAATTAAAATTAAATAAAATGCAATATTCTACTCTCTCATGTTAGCTATATTTTAAGTACTTAATAGCCACATGTGGCTAGTGGCTACCATATTGGATAGCACAGATAAAGAAGAGTTCCATCAGTGCAGAAAATTCTACTGGACAGTGTTGCTTTGGAGCAACGGAGGAAGATTAGATTTGGACATTAATTTGGAATTCAGAGTTCAATGCTTAGTTCTCTTTTTTTCTAGCCGTGGGGTCTTGTGCCACTTGGTTGTCCTTCATCAGCCTGAATCTCAAGTACACCTGTGCGTGTAGACACGCACCTACATACCCAGATACTGAAACAAGACTGACAAAGATAGCAATTACAATAAACTGCAGGAGCCCCCAGGAAAAACCCAAGCCACAAGCCCAGCTCCGCCGACTTGATGTCTCACGCCTGTCAGTTATCTCCAACAAGTGACTGAGGACAAACACCACCAGAATCTCATTATTGATGTATACACGTCGTAAGAGTGCTGTAGCACCGACAACCAAAAGTTTTGCTAATCAAAAGCCTGCAAAACTAAATCATTTTGTGGGGAATGTGGAGGTGGAGATTACAAACCGCAAAACAATAGGGCTTTAATGAGACAGCCAGTTCAGGGGAAAAAAGCGTTAATCTTTTGACATATAAGCTCTAACAATTGCATAGTGTGTGGTGTGGGGGGTGGGGGGGATCTTATCTCCTGGGCATCTCCCCTAGTGCCAACTTAGCATCCTCAGAGTGCCAGCTCGCACACAAACCCACCCTGGAAGAGCAGCACAGCTTCTTTGTGCACGGGGCATCATCCCTGTGCCACATGAACTTTTTCTGACTCCTCGGAACTGCCAGCAGCCATTTCACTTGGATTCTGGCTGTGACAAAAACAGCACTGCCTTTCTGGCATCAGATGGAAAATGTAATTTTACAAAAACTTGAAAGTCAAAACCTTTCAAAAGTCAAGATCCTTCAGTATGTGCCAGAATAATTTTTGAAAGACTTTTATAAGGTCTTCAGATTCTAAGAGCACTTTCAAAATGTTTATGTTTTTCTCTTATAGTAAAATAGATGGCTTTCTGTCATCTCTCACACAGACTTCACCTCATTCTCTGTTTGTTGAAGGATTTTTGTTTTGCAAGTCACACATATTTCTCTATCAAATATATTAAAGTAATGCAAGTACTTAAAGAAGCCTAGGATATTGGAGCTAAATGGGACTCCAGAGATGGATCCACAACAACCATGTCCACAGACAACCCAGACATTCATGAATGGGCTACGGCAAACATGAATTTTCTATAGTATATAAAATTGTGTATGGAAATTTTTGTGAGAAGAGGATCCATAGCTATTATGATATCATCAAAGACCAAAGAAAGGTAAGAACCATTGATCCAGCCCATTCTAAGTAAGAAAACAGGCTCAGAGAAATGAAGCGACCTTCTGAAAAGTCATACCAACTAGTTTGTGACTCACGTCAGACTAAAAAGTCTTGTCTAGATTCATAATCCACTGCAATTACCACTAAAATGATTGCCTTTAATTTTTTCTTGCCTATAGGTAATCCACATGCCGAACTGAATTTAAAATTTCTGTATTTATTGTAAGGTGAAAAAGCCAAAAAAATCACAAATGAGGAATTTGGATTTCAAGGAAATGTTCAATTGTAGGTGTGTTGTGTTCTGTGTTACTGCTACACAAATTTTTACTTAGTTACCTACATTGAGGTACATTTAGGGAATTCAATGTTGCTTAGAAAAGCTTAGCTTTTTGCCTTTCTCCAAATTTTAGAACTATTTTTAGAAAAATTACCCACCACTAATTATTTCCTAGAGATGTAATATGTTTTTTAAAAATAAATTCATTTACTGGGTTCATCTATATGCATTAAATTTCGGATGCAGATAAGCACATGGATTATCAGGAAATGCATGTGTGTTAACATTACTTGCTTACTAGAAATTTTTAAGAGGTTAAGGGGAAAATTTATTTGTTTTTTAATTGAAATTTTTAAGACATTTCATGTGCATCTATTTCTTTTGCACCATGCTGGTTAAGGGTCCAGGTTCAAAACAGATGAAAGTGGACTTAATCTTGGCCCCACCCTTTACAATCCCACAAGCCCTGGGACCTTTAATTTCTCCAAATCTCACTTTTCTTGTCTGTACAGTGGAGATAAAATAAGAGTGACATCATAGAATGGTCTTAAAACAATAAGTTCAAGGGCTTTGCAAAGTGTATGACACAGAGAAAAGGCTCAGTAAGGGTTAACTCATGATTGCAACAAATTTTAGATGCCAAAGGTCAGTCATTTAAAAATATACAAAAAGACCAGTAAATCCATCATAGTGGGTTGAATGGTGCCCCCCACCAAATAACATATTCACATGCGACTCCCAGAACTTGTGAATTTGACCTTATTTGTAAAAATGGTCTCTGTGCATGTAATTAAATTAAGGATCTTAAAATGAGATTATCTTGGATTATCTACATAGGCGCTAAATCTAATAAGTGTCCTTATAATATGACACACAGAGGAGACACACATGGTAGAAGAGGAGACGCAATGTGGAGATAGAGGCAAAGGTTGAAGTGACGCTGCCACAAGCCAAGGAACATCAGGAGCAGCCAAAGCTGGAAAAGGCAAAGAAGGAATCTCCCTGAGAGCCTTCAGAGGAAGTGTGGGCCTAACAACACCTTGATTTTGAACTTCTGGGCTTTGGTACCGTCAAAGAATAAATCCTTTTGTTTTAAGTCACCAAGTTTACGGTAATTTGGTATAGCAGTCACAGGAAATGAATAAATCCATTATGCCTTATGTGAAATTATAGGCATTATTGATACACACATCATCTACCACAGTATAAAATTGGGATTGTTTTTAAGAGGATCTCACAAATAATGAAATATTTGATCTATATTTAACAAAACTGGCAGAAAGTTAACCAAGGGACCTCACACCCCTTGTAGACTTCCTTGACTTTCAGATCTACCTTCCCCTGGGGCTGCAGCACAGTTGACACAGTACGCAGAGAGTATGTGGTCACTTCAGAAACTCACCCTCTTCTCCACTCCCCGGGTTACTGTTATCTTGTTTTTCCTCAGTGACAACAGACCTGCATGGAGTATGTCAGTCACTTGGTTTCACAATGAAGAGAGGAACAAGTAGTCAGTTAGATCCAGGGATGAACCCATCAGCCAAATGAAAGAGACAAGCTAAGGAAAGGGAGGCCCAAGAAAGGCACATGCTGATTAAGTCCTGCAGATGGAATTGTTCTTCTGCCTATTTTGATGTTTCAGAATAGTAAGAGTGGTGCTCAGAAGAAGAAAAAAAATGTAAGCAATTCTATTTCACTCTATTGCGAGTAGGTTAAATAATAATCTCTCCAAGAATGTTTACTGCCTATAAAATGGCATTGCCCAAACAGTACTCAGCAATGCCACACCAATATCCTCTTGAACTTTCCTTCAACCAAGATTTTTTTTTAAATGAACATTTCCTTTCAGACACCTATGCAGAAAGACTTCTCAGTAAAGAAGACTTCTCAGTGAAAGATTTTCAGTGAAAATGGTCAAACCCATTTTGTCACCTGCCCTAATAACCAATCTGATCAAATGCATGGCCAATGAGATCATGTTGGTGCTTGGCTCCTCAGATCCCTTTGATAGAGTCTGTGTGCCTGTTCCTCAGCTTCTGTCGTCTTCACTCCCAGGTCACCAGTTACAACTGTAACCATCTCCAGGGAAGTACTACCCTTCCAACACAAGGGCTGCTTCACTTCCCATGCTGAAGCTGGAAGCTCCTGGGAGTCTACAACAGCTCCTCCCACTACCCTCGCCTCACACCCACCCAACAGTCAGCAGCCAGTCCCTCGCCCCATATCACTGAACAACGTTCAGTTCAGGCCTATATTAGTCATGCTGAATGTCACATGACTACAAAGCAATGCTCCTGCCCCTGTACCTCTAATCACCCTAGGAGGCTTTTAGGTATTTTCATAGAAATAGGTGATTAATAGATAGGTAGACAGGCTGGATGCAGTGGCTCATTCTTGTAATTGCAGCACTTTGGGAGACCAAGGCAGGCAGCTCACTTGAGCTCATGAATTCGAGACAAGCCTGGGCCACATGGCAAAATTTTGTCTCTAGTTTTGTAGATACTACTTTTTGTATCTACAAAAGATACAAAAAATTAGCCTGGCACGGTGGTGTGCCTAGAGTCCCAGCTATTTGGGAGGCTGAGGTGGGAAGATTTCTTGAACCCTAGAGGCTGAGGCTACAGTGAGCCATGATCAGGCCACTACACTCCAGCCTGGAGAGCAAAACAGTCTCAAAAAATAGTAACAGGTAGATAGATTAGAGAAAGAGACAGACACACAGACATTTATCTTCAGTGATAAAAAATATTTGTCCTCTGAGAGTAAATTACATCCTTAAAGCAGACAAAAGGCTAATGAACAAGGTGATGGACTAAGTAAGCCAAGTAACCCTGTCTTGGTCCAAAAAGAGCTTACGTAAGAAAAATAATTACATAGATCGTCTTATGTGGCTCATAAACTAGCTCTAAGAAACACTACAAAATATACAGAACATTCCAGACAATCACAGGACCCCCAGGACTTCGATGTTTTTCTTGTTAAGTGTCTGTTAAAAAGTCTGTATCCTTGATTCTCAACCTCACTTTGTGTGAATCATGTCAACAAACAGACCAAACATATATGCCATTCTGAGAAGAATGCATTCGATGAAGAAATCTCCTTAAATTTTCTCCTGTAATTAAAAAAACAAACAACAACAACATCAAAAAAACAGAGTTCTCAGTCTTTGTTGCTTTTTGGTCAAGAGTTTCAAATCAGGAAGGAAACTACCAATGGGACAAAAATGGTAGGAAAGACAGATAAGAGTGGGATAAAGAGGAAAAAAAATACCCTCTGAGAGAACAGCAGGCAGAGGGAATAAAGTAGATATTGGAGAGAGAGAGAACAGAAGAGAACAAGAACCAAGCACTAGACAAAGTCAGGAGTCCTGGGTTCAAATTCTGAAATTCTGTCCTACTAATTTATTCAAATCATTTCGCCAACCTGAGCCTAGATTTCTCAGCTGCACAGTGAGCATAATAACTCACTCTCAGGGCCCTGAGGATTAGTTGAAATAAGGAATGTACAAATGTTTAGTGAACTGTAAACACAGGAAATGTTAAACATTTTTATTATGACTAAATATTAGTATTGTTTGAGTATGTGTGCCCATCCCTACCCCCATGCCAACTTTATCACCTACATGACAAGGAGAATTCCTCTTCTGTTGTTCTTCCCATGCCCTGCTCCAGAATCTGTTTAGCACCTTCTGTGGAGAGTTCATCTTCCCCCAACTAGTTCCCTGAGCTTTTTAGATGAAAAATTGGGGGAGTAGAGAAAAAGATAAGCAAGAAGATGAAAAAGAAGGAAAGAAAAATGGCTAACGGTAATTTAAACAACAAAGTACTGAAGAAGCAAGAGAGAGATAAGAAGAGAAGTAGAAATGTATGTTGGAGGCAGAGGAGTCTCTAAGTGATTTGATGGGAAAGGCACTGGAATGATTGTAAAATGAGAGGGTTGATTGAAAAGAGCTGCTATGAACTGTTGTATTTTGGTCTTACTGCAGATTTCCAAAATTAAAATAGAGAAGAGAATTCCTTTTTAATTAGCTTTGGCTTTGAAAATATGACTCTTGAACAAGATGTGGCTTCCAGACTGAGCCAGATATAAACCCAGATTTATAAGGGTTATAAACTGTAGCTAGTTGGACTGAGCAGTTTGAACTTATCAAGGTATAAACATGAAATTATTTTATTTTTCCAGGAACTACTACCAACTGTGATCACTAAACCTCCCAATTTTTCCTACAGATTGGTGGGCATCCTTAATGATACTTCAGCCTGATTCCATAACTTTATAATCACTCTCAGTTTAAAAAAAAAAAAAAAGTCCCTTTTGGGTTACTAATAGATAATCTTTACTGCTTAAGAACTTGTGTTCAATTCAGTCTTCCCACTGCCCCCATATGTCGCAGTAGTCTACAGACAATATTATCTTCTCTGTCTTTCCTATATCTCCTTCTTCCTTACACTTATTCTTCTTGTGTCTCCATGGGAAGGAGGAAGAGAAAGTTATTTCCTTTTGTGGCTGCCGTGGCAAATTGGCTGTCTTCCTTGTTGGCCAAAGGTACTATTCCCTTACATGAACACCCCCAACTTGGGCTGTTCCTGGATTAGGTGTCTGATCTGTCTCATGGTCCACATAGTCCATGTGAGGCAGACAGAGGTCTCCTTTGACCCCATTAAGGGACTGGGGGAAATCCATCCTTATCATTCTCCCTGCCTTAGTGGTTCCTGAAAAAAATGCAATGTGTATCTTCCACTGACACCCAGCAGGTGCTCTCTAGTGCATGAGTCTCTTTGCCCCACATTGCAGAGGTACCCTAAAAGAAGTCTCTAATATCATCTATACTCTGTATTTCCAGTTCTAAAATCTATAGTTATGATGATCTATTTTTAGTATCACTGAGAAATTAGGAACTCAAGAGGGCAACTCATTTCCTCCCTCAGCACCATCATACCATCTTCCCCCTCTACTCTACCCCTGTACTTTTCCCTCACTTAGATAGTACCAGGAAAGATCAGCAGCTCCAGTGGCTTGGCCAGTGCCCAAACCAGGAACAAAATGCTAGCTTCTTTCTCTCTCTCTCAGCTTCTGAAAACTAGACCAGGTGAATACATGCCCCCTTGGGAGGAGAGATGAGTGTCTTTGTACATCTGTGCTGCTTTAACAAAATACCTTAGACTGGGTAATTTTTAAACAATGGATAAGAGCTGCTCCCTGCTTCCAAGATGGTACCTTGTGGCTGCAACCTCCAGAGGAGACAAACACTGTGTCCTCACATGGCAGAAGGGACAGAAGGGCAAGAGGGGCCTAAACTAGTTCTCTCTAGCCCTTTTATAAGGCACTAATTTGTTCATGACAGTGGAGCAGATTACATTTCCAGGCTCCTTTGCCAGGAGGCTTACAATTACAGGTTGAAAGAAGGAAGGAAGAAGACACTTAACTCTCAGGCTTCCAGCTCCAGTCTGTATCATTCCAGCAGTAAAGGACAGCTATGGTTCCAAATCCCTGACTCTTTTGGCACTCATGGTATCAGTCTTATCACACTGCCTCAGCAGTTCTCATAGCAGCCATACTAGTGCTCCATTCCACCCCCATAATTCTAGCATCAGCTGGCCTTGCTCTTTTGCTGTCTGAGTGCCAATCAAGCCTTCCCACCTGCACTGTTGGCTGTGCCCTCCTAAAGCTCAGAGCACCGACCAACCATGGCTCCCCCAGAGATCTGAATACCTGGCCCTCAAATCTCCCTTTCACAACTTAACCACTTGCCCTGCAGAGGCTTCTCCTCCAAGCTTCCAACTTCTGGTAACACTTCCTCTTCCCTCTCCAGTAATACCTGAGTTTCACCCCCAGAGATTCTTAATTAATTGGTCTTAGGTATCGCCTGGGCATCAGGACGTTTAAACACCCTATTATGCAGCCAAGGTGGCGAATCATTGCAACAGGCATTGTACAAATAATGAGAAAAGTTCACACAGATGCATCCACATTTTGTCATACTGGCTCTCTAAGACCATCAGCACATTTGCAAAAATGTTGACCACAGGTAAGGTCAAAGCGAGGATGGCTGTGTATTAATTAATCCTTGAAGTCAAAAGGTAGGTAAGGAAATTACACACGCCCAACACTAACTTAGGGACTATGCAAGACACAAAGAAGTAAAAGACATGGTTTTTGATCAGAGTATTACTGTCATTTAGTTGGAGAAGTCAAGATTTCTTTGTAGTACTCACAAAGAAAGTAAAAAACTATGCAGAGACAATAATAAGATAGTTTATTACATAATACAACAAGGATAGTTCGGTTTAGTGTTAAAAACGACTAAACTCTGTTCCTCACACCTCATCACAACAGGTGAACACACTTGCTTCCACCTACAGGGGTCAAATTAGACTATGTGTGCTCTGCATCAGAATCACCAAGGTCCTTTTTAGGATTCTCACGCCCCATCCCATTGTCTCAGAGTTGGTGAGGCCTAGAAATCTGTATTTTAACATACTCTGCCAGGCGCAGTGGCTCACGCCTATAATCCCAGAACTTTGGGAGGCTGAGATGGGTAGATCGCTTGAGCTCAAGAGTTCAAGATCAGCCTGGGCAACGTGGCAAGACCCCATCTCTAAAATAAAAAAAATTTTTTAAATTAAAGAAAAACTCTCCAGGTGATGCTGATAGATGTAGTTTCCAATCATACACAGGAAAAAAAAAACTAGTTTAATAATTTACTTTATGCCATTTTTCTTTAGCAATCACTGCCTTGTATCTGTATCTGGGGTCAGGCATTTGGCATCCCACCCCATTACTCCCTCTCCTTGCCTGAGCTCCTGAGCTTCTCATAGCAAACTATTTTACTGGCTGCAGTACCAAACCACTTCTTCAAGACTTAACCAAGAATTCTGCACTGATCCCAACTCTAACCTCAGTGCTGCTGACCTTGGATTCTTCCAAGCCCACAATCTCCTAGAACATCCTCCATGCCTCTCACCTGCTTACCTTCCAGCCAGTCTTGCCTCAGGCTCACAGCAAGGCTTCTTCCTGCCATATGTGCTAACATCATCTGAGCTGCCCTTTCTGGGAAGTGGGGCTATGTCAATTTTGTAGGGGAGGCCATGGTGCTATTTTCATCCCCACTTTGTGATTGAGAAAACTGAGGCCCCACGGCTACCTTTGGAAGACTTAAAACCCTCCAGGAAGCCCTTGTGCAATCAACTAGCATTCATCTGGGTCCATATAGTTCTACAGCAAGAATATAGAGCACCAAGCATGTGCCAGGCATTTTATACATACTATCTTTCTCCCCACCCCCGTTTCCTGGCTCACTGACTTCTCTCCAGCCACACTGACCTCCCTGCTGTTCCTCCAAGATGGCAGGCACCTGCTGCCTCAGGACTGTCACCCTTGCTAGCCTCTGTGCTTGCGACGATCTTTCTGCAGGTATCTGCACAGCTGGGTCCCTTCCTTCCTTCTTCCTGTCTTTAGTCAAAGATCTTGTTCTCTGTGAAGACTTCCCTAACCAACCTACTTAATCAAAATTCAAACTCTCCACCACCAATCCCTACCTCTTCCCTATTATCTGTTTCTCCACAGCATCTATCACCATCTGACATACTTATTTACGCACTTTATGGTCTATCTCCTGCACAGTGGCATATACACTTCATAAACGCAGACTCTCATTCATTTTGTTCACTGCACAAAGTAGGCAGTCGATAAGCATTTGTTGAATGAATAAATTATATCATCTAGCCCTCAGTGTCCCTGCAAAATGAGTGTTATTAGTTCTACTTTAGAGATGAGGAAGCTAAGACAAAGAGAATTTAAGTAACTAGTCCTAAATCTAGAGCTGCCAGGCTTACCAAATAAAAATACAATATGCTCAACTAAATGTGAACATCAGATAAACAACAAATAAAGATTTTTAGTATAAACATGTTCGATGCAGTATTTTAGACATAACTTACACTTGGAAAATTCATTGTTTATCTAAAATTCAAATTTAACCCACCAACCCTGTAATTTAGCTGTAGCCCTACTTAAATCACACCATAAGCAAGAGACAGAGCTGAGAATCTCATCCACATTTCTGACCCCAAAATCCTGCCACAGTCTCTCATTCTGAAAAAAAAAAAATCACACAAACATAGGCCCATCTATCCTCACAAAGACCACTGATGATGAAGAAATGAGCTCTAAGGCCTTGCCAAAAGTTTTGGTTGCAGTTTCTGATATAGCAGTATCTATTCATCAGAGGGAAAAAAAAAAAGATCATTTTATCCTCATGGGCTGTCACTCTTATAGCTTTCATAAGCATTAAATTAATTTTAAAATCTAGAGCTTCTCAATGGAATTACAGTCCTCTAATTTAGTTGCCAGTTACTTATTCTGTATTAATAATCCCATTCTATGACTGGCCATTGGATATAGAGGGGTTGATCTCATAAAATGTTAAAGTAAACCTGTTTCCTTCCCAGGAGGACCCAGTGTGACAGAACATATTACAGAAGATTGACAAGAAAATATTTGGGGAGCCAGGACATTCTCTGGAACAGCATAAGATATTTAAATAACTGATCTGGAGTGAGGTGATACTTCACAGAAAAGAATGGCAGGCATAAAGAAAGTTTTCTGTGGATACTATCCTCCAACAAATCAACCAGGGAAAGTAACTAAATCTAACGATGTTTAGCTTCATCATCCCTCATTTAGATTTTCATTATCAAACATTTTTCCTCACCATTACCAGAAAGCATCATTTTCTAAGTATAAGGCTTATCATAACCATGGGGTATTCGAATCTTAGAAAAAGCAGAGTTTAGACCTCATGATCTTTTGAGTAACTTTAGGGTTTCAGAGTGTTTCTAGGTCTTTCCTAGGTAGATTTGCTCTAACCAGTGTGTTTAATAAATCACAAGCCTCTGTACAGACCCGGCTGAACTAGGATTGATGCACAGAGGACTTGGGAAGTCATTCTGCACATCAAGCAGAGGGCGGGGTGGTCCACAGGGCACCTCCTATAGAATTAGTCACATCTTGCTTTTTATGAGCCCAGAAATTAGTTCTACAGATGCTGGTTTACTGTCAAGACATTTGAGTTATTCCTCAAGGTAAATTATAAGTTCAAAACCTCTCATAAACTATATTTTATTAATTCTTAGAACATTCCCATGACAAATAGATGCAGTAGCTCTCATTACCTTTCTATCATACTTTTCCTTGACTTCTAAAAGCATGCATGCACACAGACACACACACACCCCACACGGTTATATACAAAACCCATATTAACCCATCTAAGCTCTTATCCTCCAATAGGGTGATTATTCAGGGATGGGCATGTAACCAGGGATAGACCAATCAGAGCCTTTCCCTGGAGTAATTCAAATTGACACTACCAAGGGAGGCCTCTTGCCTCTTAGGTCTCACAGCTAGAAGGATATGAACCCAAGGCTAAGGGTAATCATAATTTTTGGCATATAAAAACAGCTTTCTGCCATAGAAGAGAGTGAAACCAAGCAAAGACAAGCTAGACAGAGAAGGAAAAAGTGCATGGTAGAACCGCGTCCCTTGGGTAAGTTGCCCAGTTCCTCTTCAAGCTCTGGATTCAGATTCTGTTAGCTGATCCTGCATCCTTTCAATACAGCCTTTTTTTTTTTTTAACTTAAACTAGTTTAAGCTGAATTCCTCTCCCTTGCAACCAGACGAATCCAGACTTACACATAGGGAGAAAATATTATTTCCATTTTATAAATTAAAAATAAAACCTAAGGCATCAAAGGTTATGTGGCTTGGCCTTAACTGTGAAAATAACGTTAGACTTTGAAAGTGCTGCTACCCATCTGAAAATAAAGGCTTACGACACACCTCTCCTAGAGCAGCGACTTCCAGAGACTGCAATTCGCTGTAAGAAATACATTTTACACTATAACCCAGTATATACATATGTGTATGAAACAAAAATCTCACACAATACTTGCTCTTATTAAGTGTGATGCACTCTTTTATTCTCTATTATATTTCATTTTTTCAAATGCTGTTTGTGACCAACTAAATTGATTTTACCTCCCACTAAATTGATTTCACAACCCACTAGTGGGTCAAAAATTGTAACTGTTTAAAAATTTGTACCATAACTCTTTTCACAATATAATGCTAATTAAATAAACTTTCTCCACCTCCCATAAGTTTCCCTTAAGTGAAATTCAAGAATATGTGGATTTATTTCTGTATTCATTTGGTTTGAGCATATGCAAATTCCAAGTCATCCTGCTAGAAATTATTAGAAAAAGAGAGATTTGGAGGATAGAAAGAGAAAGAGGAAAAGCAGTAGAGCCTTAGAGCAAGATTTTGCCATCAAGTCAGCAGAGAGATAAAAGGACTGAGGTTATACAATGCCAACCTTGACTGAAGTCACCTCCTACATCTGTCCATTTCCAAGTTCAACATATTCAAATCAGGGTTTTTGGTTTTCTCCTTCTTCCTCTCCCCTCATCTTCTGAACTCACTATAGCACCACCACTGAGCAGAATGTTCAGGTCAAAAGGCAACTCCCCAAAAGTTCTGACTTCAAAACATATCCAAAATCCCACCAGCACTTCCACTGAGAGTGCCACTGAGATGGCCACTAGGCCATCCCTCTTTTTCACTTTGACTTCTGCATTAGCCTCCTATGCATGCCCCCACACACCTGCATTAGTCCATTTTCATCCTACTATAAAGAACTGCCCGAGACTGGGTAATTTATAAAGGAAAGAGGTTTGATTGACTCACGGTTTTGCATTGCTGAGGAGGCCTCAGGAAACACAATCATAGTGGAAGCCAAAGCGGAAAGATAGACCTTCTTCATAGAGTGGCAGGAAAGACAGAGAAGAGCAAGCAAGAGCGTGGAAAACTGCCTTATAAAACCATCAGATCTTGTGAGAATTCTCACTGTCAGGAGACCAGCATGGGGGAAACCACCCCCATCATCCAGTCACCTCCCACCGGTTCCTCCCTCAACACGTGGGGATTATGGGGATTACAATTCAAGAGAGATTTGGGTGGAGACACAGCTAAACCATATCACCACCTATGCTCCCACAATCTAGTCTCTACCGAGCTACCAGAGTCATCCTTTAAAAATCTAAATTAGATCATCTCACTCCCCACTTAAAACCCTTCAAAGTCTTCCCCTTCACATTTAAAACAAAACCCAACCATCTTCCCATGTCTCCCTCTTATGTCTCCAAGCTCAATTTCCTCAGTTCTCTACATCATGCTTCAACCACCTTGCCCTTCCTTGAATCTACCAAAGTCATTCCTACCTCCAGACTTTTATACTTCCTATTCTTTTTAGCTAAGACACCCTTTCCCCAGATCTCACTTCCCTCAAGTATTTGCTTAAATTTCCTGTCCTGGAGGAAGCCCTCCGGAATACCTCACCTAAAGTCGTCGCTGCCACCGAGAGTTCTCTATCCTCTCCCCATGTTTCAGGATCCTTCATTGCACTTACCACTACCTTCAATTATATGCCGTGTTTGTTTGTTCATGGTCTGTCTCCCTCACTAGAATGTAACTTCTGTGAAGGCAAGTGTTGGCAGTGACTCCCTGAAGAGACCATGAAATTAAGCTGCTGATCAAGCAAAGCTAAGGGCATTGCATACCACCAGTGTCTTAACAAAAACTTAGTGGGAACTCAGAAGGGAGAAGCGGGGGTAGGATATTTTTAAGGCTTGGTGATTCCTTTTAAGACAGGTATTTCTTTCCTTTTTTTTTTTTTTTTTAGACAGGGTTTGACTCTGTTGCCCAGGCTAGAGTGCAGTGGCACAATCTCAGCTCACTGCAACCTCCACTACTCAGGCTCAAGCCATCCTTGACCTCAGCATCCTGAGTAGCTGGGACTACATGCACATGTCACACTATCTCTGGCTAATTTTTGTATTTTTTGTATAGATGGGGTTTCACCATGTTGCCCAAGTTGATCTCCAACTCCTGAGCGCAAGAGATCCACCTAACTTGGCCTCCCCAAGTGCTGGGATTACAAGCTTGAGCCAAGACAGGTGTTCAATGCAGGGATTCTGATTGAAATTGGTAGTTTTTGGTACTGTAGTTTAGGATTAGTGAACACAGTGTACAAAGGTTTCAAGGTGGTCTTGAAGAGTAAATGGTCATCTGATAACCTAGTAAATGGTCATCTGATAACCTAGTTTTCCCTGTTCAGGGAAAGACTGTTATTACTCCCATGAGACCTAGTTTATTAGCTTATTCTTCAGGAAAAAAAATGGATTTTTTAAAGTTCTGGAAACAATCCATTTATTTACAAGTTGATCTTTCTGGACAAAAATTTTCTGGACTAATGAAGTCTTGTTAATACAGTTTTAGTTCTTAATCTATTAAGCTGTGTGGCTGTCTATGATTTCAGTTCTTACAGGGAACTTCTTTGTCTGAGTAAGTAACATAAAGTGTTTAGAATTGTGCCTGGCACATAATAGGCACTCAAGAAATATTTATTGTCATTATTCTGTAGCTGTTGTTGCTAACACTCCAGTGGAAAGTTCCTGTCAGACACACAATAAGTGTTTATTAATTAATTATTAACAGTTGGAAGGACAGAAGACACAACTAAATCAAATGTGTAAGATAGAGCATCTCAATGGTAGGGTCCTGCTCTCTCCTTATGGGTTCTGACATGGAGTTATTTGGGCAGCAATATCAAAAAGAATGTTAGAGAAATTATCTGCCACAGTGAGCCTAGTGGATTAAGTAAGGAATCTCCAATGCTTTCCGCTCATCAGGCATCCTTGTGCTGTGGGCCATGATGGAACCCCCACGATGGAATCAAAAGTTAAAAAGGCAAAACTGTTGAACTCACCAACAGGAGACAAGATGTGGATGACAGGGTCCTTCAATACACCTGCAACAAAGCAAACAAGTTTCCACAGTCTTATTAAAACTGCAGGGGAGAGTCTGCAAGCTTTCTATTAAGCAAGGATGGTGAATGGAAATTGATTTTGCACTAATAACGTAAGGTGTGTAAAATGCTATACATAAGGTCAAAGTATAATTTTTTATAGTTGAAAACATGACTCATACAAACATAAAGTGAACACCTGTCAAAGATTTATTAACTCATTAATGAGGGAGGCAGTAAGAAAAATCTAGTTCAGAGAGCAATTTGAGGAATGGGGTATTTATAGGTGTTTAAAAAGAAATGTTAGAATTATACTGCTAGGTTGGACACAAAACTGATTAATGTTCCACAGGGCAATAAAAACCATAACCTTTGGGGTTATCTTTGCTACTGGACAGAAATTATTTGCATCTCTGCCATAAAAATCTCCAAGTTAACATGTAACTTCACAGAGCTTGAGCTCTTAATTAATAGTAAATAGCAAAATCAAGGAAAGGTACATTCCCCAAGATAATTAATTACCCTTAGATGGCCTCATTAGATAATGCCCATGTATGACATTGAAAGGACATGCCTTATTTCCAAGCTTTGGAGAATTTTTCTGAACAATACTCTCATTTTAATTCATGTAATTTACAGATGTTTTCATAGATTCTCTCACTCTTACTCCTCAACTCTACAGTGCCCATAAAGTCATGTTTTTTTGGCCACAAACTCTATTATGAAGGAGAAGAAGTGGGGGTTTTTTGGTTCATGTTTTGTTATTTTCCAGGAATGTCATCTTCATGATTGAAAAGGATCATGGCATTCATGTTCCCTCCTTTCCCGGACTGCAGGCTTCTCAAGGATGAGACCAGGTCGGTTAAAAAACTTCAACATTTCCTTCCTCCTCAGCTACAAATTTCTTTTTTTTTTTTTTCTTTTTTTGAGATGGAGTCTCACTCTGTCACCCAGGCTAGAATGCAGTGGCTCAACCTCCACGATTCTCCTGCCTCAGCCTCCTGAATAGCTTGGACCACAGGCATCTGCCATCATGCCCAGCTAATTTTTTTATTTTTTAGTAGATATGGAGTTTCACCATATTGGCCAGGCTGGTCTTGAACTCCTGACCTTGTGATTCACCTGTCTCAGTCTCCCAAAGTGCTAGGATTACAGGCATGAGCCACTGCGCCGCCAGGTACAAATTTCTACCATCTAGTGATGTCTGATACATACTGGGAACACAATAATGACACCTAGATAAAGGAAAAACTAACCAAAGGAAAAAAATGTTATCCTTAATCAGGAAACAATTATGAAGTAATGTAACAGTTTAACACACAGGTCCAGCCTGAAACAGTTGCACAATGAAGCAACAGTTCAGCTGGCTGAGCCTGGCTGAGCCCCAGAGCTGCAGGAGGACATGGTTCTTTTAGGACAAATCAGCCTATAAGAAATGGGCTTTAGAGTAAGGCAAAGATTGCTCCAATCACCGTTTAGCCCAGGAGATACTTCTACTTCCAAACAACTAAGGTCTTTAAAATACCAACCTCCACACTTAGGGAAGGATCCTAAAAGAGAGATGCACTGGAGCATTGATTCTCCTGGGGTTTTATTTTTGTTTTCCTGTCATAAAAGAATTTCCTCAATAACTATAAAGAACAGAAACTGTAATAGAATCTGTGTTTGAGTGTTATACTTTTCAAGGTTTCTTTAAGAATCTGAGGTGGCTTAAAGTAAAAGATAACCCCCAAAAAAGGTATTTTTAATAGAAATAAGTGGTGTCAAAAACTGAAGAAAACAATGGTCCTGTACTGAAACCTAGCACTGAGCCTCCTGGTAGCCAGAGCTGGAAAGAAAATTTTACAACTTACCCAAACCTAATTTTCTAATAAGGAAACATACCAGAAGACAGAAATGTTTCACTAGCATTGAATTATATGAAGAACTTATTTTACAAACTCTTATATAAAAGGACACTAGATAGGTCAAAGCCTTCAACACAGGTGTTACAAAACTTGAATTTATGCTCTTTATATTTCTATATTTTTAATATTACTGCTTACTGAAAGCTAAGGCCATACTATTATATCATATGACACAATATTCTGATATGAAGCATCTGGGTGGCCTAACCAGATATAAGGGGATAGCTTAGAGAATCTGCAAGACAGGTTAGCAGATCTTTTGGTTTATCCACTTCAGACATCAATTATTTGATCTGCACTTTGACCAAGGTGGCCAATTCAAGACTGAAATGTGTTTATATCTCAGTAATCTATGCATTTTCTGTGTCCACCATGGTGACTGGCACATAATAGGTGCCCAATAACTACTTGACAAACAGCACTAGTAAGTGTTAAACAGTGCTTTGTAATGGAGAGTGGCCAAAAAGCCATGAAGTAGCAAAGGTGGCTTGAAGGACTCCTATTCTAATCTGAACAGGAGGGCATCATCTTTGCTCTGCCTGTGTTAGTGTATCTAATACTTCTCTTCTGGCTCTGACTCATACAATGATACCTTTATTCATAATTTTAGTAAAATATGGACGCTAACTGTTCAAAACCTGCCTATAGTTTACTTCTTATTAGGGGCTTAGTTCCTGTCAACAAACCCTTTGTGGTTCTTTTGGTAAGTAGTGAAAGGACTTTTTCTTTGAGTATACCTGGGAGTTCAATGGATGTCCCTACAGTATTCTGGCACCCTCACTGGTGGAATGGGTAATAAGGGCTTATAGCATTAGGATCCTCATGCAGGAAACTCTGATAATACCAAGATCCAGGTATGCCAGTCACCAAGTTCATAAAATGATTGGCTACCTATCCTAGGAGTTCCCTGTGCTTTCTCTAGTCCAATTCATCTTGTACATGCACACAGACTGAGTTTCTGAAATATCACTTTGGTCATTTTGCTCAAAAACATTCCACATGGGGATATTAAAAACAAACAAAACAAGAGAGTTGGAAACAGGAGGGCAGTGAAGAGGACATCCTTCAGGGACCACCTACCATTACTGCCTATGGCCAGACTAAACAGCCAGGAAATCTCTGGACCACAGATGGGTCAGAGCACAGGCCAAACCCTTTGGGACAGGAGATTGTGGTTCTGAAAAACACACTCTGCTGTGAATCCTCCTGCCCTATCTTTTTCTCAAACATTCTGGAGAGGCAAAAAAGTCAGAGTATTCCTGGGAGTGTACCAGTGCAAGAACACATTAATGGCAAAAATGCCATTTGTAGAGCAATTTATAGCATCAGATATAATTACCACTTCATTCTCACAACCACCACCTTGTAGACCTGAAGTCACTAATCTAAAGCATTGTGTCCCAAACTGTCCCTGATGATGGACCACTTTATTTTTCTGTTTCCACACTAGCCTAAGAAGTGTGCTAGACAGCGCCTTAGACAAGTTCCTGCTCTTTCTCTCTCAGCATTCTGAGACAACACACATATGAGAAACATAAAACGCCTAATTATTTTTCAGAGGGGTGTAAGAATATATGATAGTGCCCCCTTATTCATGGTTTCACTTACTGGGGTTTCAGCTACTCATGATCAACTGCGATGAATCCAAAAATATTATATGCAAAATTCCAGAAATTGGCAATTCATATGTTTTAAATTACATGCTATTCTGAGTAGCATGATGAAATCTTACACCCTTCTACTCTGCCCCAACCTGGACATGAAGCATCCCTTTCTCCAGTGTGTCCACACTGCATATGCCATCCACCTTCGTAGCTGAGTCACTCAGTAGCTGGCTCAGTTATCAGACCGACAGATCACAAAAGAAGGCAAGTATGGTACAATAATATATTTGAGACAGACCTCAATCACATAGTATTTATTATAGGATATTCTTATAATTTTCTATTTTGTTACTAGTTGTTGTTAATCTCTTACTGTGCCTAATGTATAAATTAAACTTTATCATAAGTGTGTACAGGAAAAAACATAGTACATATAGGATTCAGTACTATTTGCAGTTTCAGGCATCCATTGGGAGTCTTGGAATGTATCCTCTATGGAAGCAGGGGGACTACTGTATTAATAAATCACGTGGGATTTGTGACCTAAATCCAGCTTGTCTATCATGTGTTTCATTGATTATATACATATATATGTTCATATATATGTACATATACATATAAAATACATATTCCATAATATATATCTTTATCTAAAATATATATTTTAAGGATATATCTATTTACATTTAATATATTCCATAAGTATATGTTATATATATATATATATATTTATACATAAATTTATAAAATGTGTGTGTGTGTGTGTGTGTGTGTGTGTGTGTGTGTGTGTGTATGTCTGATTAAGGAAAGGTCAGTCCTTGGGACACAGGTGATTTGGTTTCTAGGGATATATTAACAGTTCATTCTAATATTCTGATTGCCACACTACTGATCATCACAGAGATTGTGAACTTATTTAAAAGCATCACCCACTTAGGTCCAAGGCAATTTCCAAACAAAAGCACCCTCCATTCCAAACAGAACTTCAGTGCCTCCTGCTTTGAGTCTGAGATACTACGGCTGTTTTCAATTTTATGCTGTGAGCAGAAAAGGTCTTATGTTCCCATCCATGCCAAAGGTCATGCAAGCCATTCAGCATGTTTTCCTTCAGCAGGTGGAAGGGCCGGGGGGTGCCTCCTAACACAATGGTTACTTCTAACTCACATTTGAACAATTCTCTTTAACCAAAGCTGTTTTCTCATTATCCTGGGCTAGTTTATATTTCTGATATCTGAACAATGGAATGTGACTAGAAAAGATATATGTTTCACCTCCCGACTGGCACCATAAACCTGTCTATGTCTGGTCATTCATATTCCTTCTCCTCCTCCAGCAACCTCAGAAGCCATGTGTTGAAGATGAAGAAACCACAAACTAGAGAACCCAAAACCCCTGAATCTGTGCTTAGAGGAGCCTCTCCTGTGTCATGAACACTCCTTCTAGACATTGAGTAAGGCTGAAATCTGACATGGGGTTAGGCCGTTGAGATTTGGGGGTTCATCTGTAATAGTGGTTAATGTTACCTTTGTCTGGTATAGCAGCTGATGTTACCTTCAGTAATATGCCTTCATAATCAAGGGTAGTAGTTATTTTCCCTATCATTGTGCAAGGTTGGCCAGTTATTTGGAACTTCTTTATCAATCAGTTCTTGTCATGATCCACTCAACGGGTCTGCTCTATATCTGTTCACTCATTCAAAAAAATATAAATTAAGCAGCTACTATGTGTTTTCATTGGGCACAAGTATGATATCTAACAGTTCCGTAAACTGAGACAAGAGGGACGATTCTTCAAATTTGGTTCTAAGATGACTGGGTTATATCTAGAATTATTAAACAGAATATACCTGTTGACTCTCTAATGCCTGTCCCATTCCTCCTCACTACCCCACCTACCTCCACCTTTACATCCCTATGTGCCAAAGTCAAGATGAGGCTTCAGGCTGCATGATTTGGAAGACAGAAAAAAAAGTTCCCTGGAAGGCTTTCTTACACACTCTCAGTTCAGATCTATGATTTTAGAGGAACTTTGATCAGGAAAGAAGCCATTTCCATTGTGCTCGTGACAACAGAGACACGAGGAAGGGAAGTGGCTTGTCTTTGTAAAATTAAGAGATTCAGATTCTTTTTTAATGTGATACACCATGTAACTCCCTCTTCTGGGTCCTCAAGAGGCATTCACTAAACTTCAGGATTACTTTTTAAGGCTCTTTGAAGTCTGATTTGTTTCTCATTCATGCATCACAGCACTGAGACAGGCCTTGAGGGAGGAGCAAAGGGGCCCAGATTCTTAAAATACGTCATAATATATAAAGAATTGACATGTACACCTTACTCAAGATTCAACCCACAAAGAGGCCTGTTCCACCTCTGTCATGTTTCATCACGCATTTGCCTCCTAGCTGGATATTTTGCAGCCTTTGCAGAAAGTTTAACTGTTTAAACCTTCCTTCAGAGCTGAAGCAGCTCCCTGGCACACTATCACATTTGTTTACTTGAAATGGAAAGCTGGGATTTGCAAGCCTATTTTGATTTGATTTTTTTATAAGTAAAAAAATTAAGCTTAGATGAACATAACCCAGTATATTTTATTCTTTCCTGCTCCTCACATACAACCTGTGGTCCCATTTCTCCAAGGAAAGATTCCTATATTGTCCCCATTGTCCCACACATACTGCTCCCTTCTTCACTGTTTATAAAAACACTGCTGGGAAATTAAAACAGGAAATGCTATTTTCCTAAGAAACTAAAGTATATCTGAGCTTAGGCAAATGACGTTGCTTTAAATGATATTGGAAACTCAGAACCTAGAAGAATGTTTTGCAGGCACTGTGTGAATAGTTAATTATGATGATGGGAAAGACAGAGAAACCCACCTACTCATCAGAAAAAAAGCAAAGAGGGAAAGCCTTCTGTTTACAGACTGCAGACACAGCTCAGGGACTAATGCTTGCTCTGAATATGGATTTCAGGAAACTTCAAATCACCCTTCATCTGCAGGATTTAAGCCCCCAAGGCCAGGACATCTATTTTTCACATTTGATTTGGGCTGGGACCTGGGGCTAAAATCAGATATCATTACCCCTTCTCCTCACTACACTCCCCTGCGCCTCTGTAACTCTGTTATTTCTCCTATTAATATCTCATCAACATCAGGCAGGTGCTTCCTGTAGGGAGGTTCTTCATTAACAAGTTGTCAGTGGGACAAAGAGTCAGATTCCCACTGCTGAAAGAAATTGGCATGAGACCCGGCAGAAGGAGGCAGAAGAGCAGTCTGCAAAATGATTCCACTTTCTATCAGGTCTGTCTTCCTATCAGACTTAAATTTGGACTCACCTATCTGACTTCCGAAAACTCTCCTGTAACTTCCTCCTTAAGCAAACATTTGTTCTCAAATTAAATCTATTTTTATGCTCAATGTAATATCTGAATCAGCAGTTTTTAAATACTCAATTTATCTTTAAATGCCAACAGACAACAAGTATAGCAGGTGTTTAATTGTGGTTTAAAGATCCACATTGTTCACATTTTACAATCACAATTAAAATTAAGCAATAACACCAAAGGAGTTCCGGTATACAGCAATAATACTTACCCATATAGTGAAATTGATAAGGATCCAGATATAATGATGCCCATTGTAGTAACCCTGTGGTGACTGATTGCTATTCTGCTGTTAGCAAACAACCAAGAAATACTTTATTTTTTCAGAATTATCAATTTGTTTCTAGGGTATGTGAACAATGGAAACCTTAAGGGAGAATGCAATAGTTAGGGAGGTATTAAAACAGTTACATAACTAATAAAAACACTAAATCAACTTAGATATGCAGCAGTGTGTCATTTCCATTTTAATAAAAAAGTACATTATTCTCTTCCCAAAATTACAAAATTTTATTTTTTTTTACTCCGTGCCAACATATTTGGAAACTAAAAAAGTCATAAATCTATGGTTTCTGGAATTGTCACTTATGTGATTCTCTAGTCCTTAAAAAAGATAGAATAAAAACAGGCATTTTCATAAAACAATCGATTTGAAAAATTATTTGCATTTGCTGCTTGCCATTTTTTTTTCTTTGAGAGGGTGGAAGAGGGAGCACAGGGACTTATAAATAAAACACATTTGATTTTCATAGCATCCCTGTATGCTGAGCATTAAGATCACTGGATGTGCCTGCTCAGAAACGAGGTGTGCTGGGACACTTTACTGACACATCCTTTGCTTGCAGGCTGCACAGTAACAAAAGCACAAGAGCTCAGGCGGAGGGTCAGACTCCTGTTCAATAAAATCCAGGCTTGAGCCAGATGGAAGACAGTCGGGAAACCAAGCCAGGGCTACAGCAAGCTCTCTCTATTTGTAGGCTTGAGCTGTCTTAGAACTTGTGGTTCCAAATCTGAGCAGAGCTGGCAATATCTGTCTTTAATCAAGAAATTTGGTACACACGTTTTTCTTGTCTGAAAACATAGAGACAGGCTTATCAACAGAGGCCATAGGATGGTTTCCAAGCACCCTTGACAATTCTCACAAGTTTATCACCTGGGTTGCTGCTCTTCCTATGGGGAAGAGCCAAAGGTAGGTCTTGAAAGAGCTAGCTGTCAGACTTTAGAGTTACCAGATCATTTAAGAGGCCTGAAGAAAGGCAAGAGGAAGGGGGTCAGAGCTAGAAAAAAATTTGTGAATTCAAATTTGTGAATTCATCCATGGCACTGAGTCACATTTTTCCACCAAAGTACCCCTGGAACAGTGGTCTCTGCCCTGCCTACATGTTAGTATCTCATAGGAGCTTTAAAAAATGTACATATATATGTATAGATAGATAGATGTTCCAGTCAAAGCCAGTTGAAAACAAAGCCTTGACCTGAGACAGGGTCAGGTCCCTTCTGGGTGATTCTGACATGTGAATGTACAGCACCAAGGAACTTGGAGATAGGATCTTGTTATCTTAAAATTTGTGCACATTTTGTAATTTGATTCAATAAAGCATTTTGCTTTATTAATGATATGGGTTTCCTTTTCTTCCAAATAGTCAGGGCAAATCAATGAATCAGGAAGATGTGCTGTAATTATCCTGTGATTGATTCTACTCCTGAGAGTGTTATGAATGCCAGAGAAGCAAGGATCTAACTCAGCATAAATGAAGAAACTGAGGCTCAGAGAGGTAAAGTCCCTTGGGACTTCTGACTATTCCCTACCATCTGCTCCTTTGTAGCATACGCAAAGGGCAACTTAGTGATGAAAGACTCTGGATTCCTTTCAAGAGAACATAAGGAAATATGAAATGGCTGGAAAGTCTGATAAGAGAACACCATAACAATGGCAGTTACAATTTACTAAGCCCCTGCTAAATATCAGAAATTTGCATATTCATGCATTCATTCTGCAAATTTTATTTGTTATTAGTACAGGAAAAGCACTGATCTAGCCACCTGGGATGCAAGAGATATCAACCTGAGACATGATTCCTGATTTCTTGGAACTTCAGGCAACGGGGCAAATGGGATTAATTAAAAATCATAGTAATAGGGAAATAATCAAGGCCTGTGATAAACGCTCTAAAGAGAATATGGTTCCATGAAGGCAACAAAGAAAGCTGATCAGGAAAGGAAGGGATACCTGAGCTGAGAGCACGAAGGATGAATAGGAGTTCACCAAATGGCAGAGATGACACAGTGAAGAAAGAACATCCCTCACAGAGAGAACAGTATGTGCAAATGTCCTACTGTGACAGAAGGCAAAGCACTTTGGAAGCCTTGAGAAAGGCTTGGAGGGGCTGAAATGCAGAGAGCAGGAGGAGCAGGAGCACACTGAAGAGGCAGGCAAAGGCCAGACGTTTATTAGGTCTCATCTTTACTATCATCTTACACAGTAAGATGGCATTGGTATTTGGTTCTTATTTTATAGATTAAAAACCAAAGCCTGGAGTTTAAATAACATAACCCAAAGTCACATCACTAGTTAGTGGCTGAGTGGAAATCAAGCAAATCTTCTTCCCTGGATTATCCCTCATTATGCCTTGTCACTGATCATAAATGCTCAGTGTGGACAAAAAAGCATCAGAAGTTGCCTAGTTGCATCTCCATGTGGGTCATGTGTCCCTCTGCCTCACACCAACAGACATCATGCTCAGGGGCTTGGACTGCAGAGTCTACCAGTGCTGAATGGAGGCGGCCAAGGGAAGCTTATTCAGACAACAACTAATTTAGCATCTGAGTGGCCAAATGTAAAGGAGCAGCAAAGCAGGGAGGAAGAGAGAAACTGTAGAATGAATAAAGCAGCCTGTGTAACCCTAGAATCTACATAGAATTTTCAACGTCTTTTAAACAAAGTTTTATTTTATCATGAGGTTTTTAGCTGCACCTAACAGAAAATCCAACTTAAAATGCTTTAAGCAATGAGGATATTATATTATTCCACACAGCACAAGTTCTAAGGAAGAATGGCTCCTAAGGTGTTTCATTCAGAGGTTCAAAGAAACCATAAGAACTCTTTTTCCTCTCTGCTGTCCTTAACTTGTTAGCTTTGTCCTCAGTGAGCTTCCACCATGGTCACAAGGTGGTTGCCACAATTAAGGGCTCTACCTGCAGACAAGGTAACAACCAGCCAGAAGAGAAGGGGCTATTTCTTCTTTGTGTCTCTTTTTCTCAGAGAGGAAGCATTTTCCCAAATGTCTCTGCACCAACAGACTTCTCCTCAGATCCTGGTAGCCAGAACTGGGTCACATGCCCACCCAACCACAATAACAATCTAGGGCAATGAGAAGACCACACAAGGCTTAGACCAATCAGGGTTCACTCACAAGCTTCGGTTAGGCAGTTATCTGAAAAAAACTGGAATTCTGTCAGCAAGGAGGTAGGGGGATTTTATTTGAGTAACCAGTAGTGTTGGTTCTCTTCTGCTTGGCTTGCTCAGAAAAGGTCCCGCCTTCTGGGCAGCAAGAATTGAGTGGCATCAGGCTCATCAATGGTGTTCCTGATTAGTTCCATGTAGTATAAATAAAGCAATAAACAATGGGTAGGAATAGGAAGAAGACAGTTTGACTGTGCATCCTGAATCCCTTCATGCTGGGAGGAAGAGAGCAGAGTGCAATCCTCGGAGGGCTTCAGAGGCAACTGTGAAAAAGTTATCAGACTTGCATTTGCATCCCTTGCACTCCAGTGCCTGAGTTAACCTGCCCACACGTGAGGGTCAGCAACAGCCTTAAACTCAAGGACAGACTTTAGATTATTCTAAAGTCTATTATCAATCAGTGGGATGAAAATTATGATGCAATCACTCGGCACATCTTTCCCTCTGTTGCCATCTCAAGGGACCAGGGTGAGCTATAAACATTAATTAGGAAAAACCCATGACACTCTTGAGATGACAGCAGGGTTAGAATCACATCTGCCCATCTCAATTAGCTCAGAGGACAAACACACAGGCCACCTAGCGTCTTTCCTGGGGCTTGGTAACAAATGACATTGAGACTCAACACTTAACAACGGGTGATTCACAAACCACTTTCTGACATAAAAAGCCATCTGAGTCACCAACAAGACCACCAGCAAAACTGTGGCCAGTGTTTTGATAATGTTGCATCTCCTGTTTCTGCAGACATCTTCCTGCTCAAACTCTCTTCATAATTCCTACAGGGTGATTCTGAAGTTTCTAGTAAACATGTATTAAAAAGCTACCCATGCATAATATAGTATGAAATGAAGGTTAAAAGCAAGAGTTTAGAAATCAGATATGGGCTAGAATATCAGCTCTGCTACTTATTAGCTGTATGATCTACTTCATCTCTTCAATTCTCAATTTTCTCATCTATAATATGAAAAGTCTTTTAGTGACGTTGTGAGGATTGAATGAGTGATAGACATAGAGAGAATCTGACATACAGTAAGCACTAAGTAACCATTAGGCTTTATGATAGGAGAGGAGTCATGGCATAGATAATTCACCAAGGAACATGACAAATAGCACAGGACATGTGGGAAGAAATAAACTTTCAGAAAACCAAGATCCTAGAATCATCAAACTATAGGGTCACAGAGGGGTTAAAAGAGGCCTCAAAGACCACATAGAACGGCTTTCTCATACTGCACTCTAGGCAGAGTGGAATCTTCTAGTTTCCCAGAAATTTAGAGAGGTTAACGTTCCTTGAAAACATGTAGAGGCCCATTCCACAGTTACAACATTGTAAACAAACCCTTGAATCCCACAATGTGACCTTTCTCACCACCACCACTCTTTAAGATTCCATTCATGCATCCAACACACATTTATTGGGTGCATGGTCCAGTTGCTACAGCAGAAACTTCGAGGACCTGATATGGTTTAGATATTTACCCCCTCCAAATCTCATGCTGAAATTTGACCCCCAGTGTTAGGGGTGGGGGCTAGTAGGAGGCGTTTGGGTCATAAAAGGTGGATCCCACGTGAATGGTTTGGTGCCATTCTCAAGGCAATGAATGAGTGCGTACTTGCCCTATTCTTTCCTGCAAAGCTGGTCATTTAAAAGAGTCTGACACTCCTCCCTGCCCTTTCTCTTCTTTCCTCTCTCCCCATGTGATCTGTCCATGCTGGCTCCCCTTCTTTTCTACCGTGAGTTAAAGCTTCCTGAAGCCCTCACCAGGAGCAGATGCTGACACCATGCTTCTTATACAGCCTCCGTAACTGTGAGCCAAATATATTTCTTGTCTTTATAAATTACCTGGTCTCAGGTATTCCTTCATAGCAAAGCAAATGGACAAATACAGGCCCCAAGCTCAGCATTTTACATATATAATTGCTTGTCCTGACAATGACCCTAAAGGTGAATACTACTTGCCACATTTAAAAGTGAGAGTACCGGCCGGGCGCGGTGGCTCAAGCCTGTAATCCCAGCACTTTGGGAGGCCGAGAGGGGTGGATCACGAGGTCAAGAGATCGAGACCATCCTGGTCAACATGGTGAAACCCCGTCTCTACTAAAAATACAAAAATTAGCTGGGCATGGTGGCGCGTGCCTGTAATCCCAGCTACTCAGGAGGCTGAGGCAGGAGAATTGCCTGAACCCAGGAGGCGGAGGTTGCGGTGAGCCGAGATCGCGCCATTGCACTCCAGCCTGGGTAACATGAGTGAAACTCTGTCTAAAAAAAAAAAAAAAAGTGAGAGTACCATCCAAAAGGTAGGTACAGTTCAAAAATACAGCTGGTGCATTTTAGAGATCATATTTTAACCCCAGGCTACCTATGTATTGTGACAAAAATGCTGCCAACAAACTACCTGAAATATCAGTGGATTAAACCTACATTTATTCATTCTCAGAGATCTGCAGGTCAGCCCAGGGCTATTGGTCTAAGCTGGGCTTGACTTAGGGTGACTCTGCTTCAGCTACCTCTCTTCTTTCTAGGAGCATCAGGCTATCTCAGGCATGTTATCCTCAAGACCAAGGCAGAGGCCCAGAAAAGCAACTCCAATCACGCAAGCACCTTGGACATTTTTGGTCACATCATTTATGCTAACATTCAATTGGCCAAAGAAAGCTACACAGACAGACTTCAGGGGCAGGGGAATATATTCCACCTCTCTTAGTGGGAGGAACTGCAGAGTCATATGGCAAAGGAATGAAGAATTGGGGCTATTCAGACAATCCACTACAGTCTGATTTCAAGGCCTCACATTTTTCTCCATCCCAACAACCTTCCAAATAAATATTTGCTGGTAGGAGTTTAACAGTGTGAGGTGGGCAAATCAAAATTCTGACAGAAGAGTGGCATCCAGTGGCTAGGGGCTAATTTGCAATGAGCCACAACTGCAGGCACCCAGACACAGCCGTTGCTGGCTAACCACATCCCAGTGGAAGTTCAGCAGACCACAAGAAATGGCAGAAACCAGCCTGGGGTCTGGAAAAGAAAAGAATATAGCCAACAACAGGGACAGATGATCACCCTCCTCCTGGAAGAACACAGGAGCCTCCTGAGTTTTCTCCACTCTTGGTGTTCCCAACCCATCCATTCACCAAGGTTGTTATTAGCTCTGTGCCAGTCACTCTGAGATAAGAGAAGTTCAAGGCCACCATTGTTTGGTTGGGGAGACGTGTCTAAGACACATGATGTCATTAGAGAATGACAAGATCACTGAAAAGGGAACTGTGTGATGCTACTGCAAATTGCTGTGGTGCTTCATTGCAGTGGTTCCCAAACTGGACCAGTACATCACTATTCCCTGGGAATGTGTTAAAAATGCTAGTTCTCAGGCCCCACATCAGACATTCTGAATCCGAAACTCTGAGGGTGGAACCCAGCTATCTGTGTTTTTACAAGCCCTTCAGGTGATTCTGAGAACCTCTCTTTCCAAATACTTGTGAGAACAGAGAGGGCATGACGTTCCCCAAGGCAAGTACAACTTCAGCTGGACTTTGAAGGAGCTGGATAGTGGGAGAGACTTTGTACGCCATCCACTCTGAAGGCAGAGAAGAAGCCAGGAGAGTGATTCACTGAAGGACCAGTGAGTTGCACGCCTGGATGGAGGAAAGGGTGATCCTGAGTGGTGGGCAGGGGCAGAAACAAGATCACCCAGATCAGGAGCAGTGAGGTTGGGGGGAGTCTTGAAAAATGGACACAAAAACGCTTGGTCTTATTGTAGTGTAAGATCGAAAAATTTTAACCTGAAGAGTGAAAAGGGCAGAGAATAGGAGAAACAGAGAGAATAATTCCCCCAAGCATATCCTCCAAGGGTGAGACCTTCTTTTGAAAGGTAAGAGGGCATAGTATGAAGCAAGAGCCAGATGTCCAAAGAGCAGTTGAAACACCAATAGTCAGGTGGTGAGACCCCGAAAAGGAGTCAAAGGGTCCCCTGCCCCCTCCTTGGCCCTTAGTCTCACCCTGTCATCTGCCCCATGACACCCCCTATCATGGTACAAATGCCGGGGAAGGAACTCAAAGAAAAACGTGAGGCAGCAATATGAAGACTGAGTTGAAAGTGTGATCGACATTTCAGTTTTAGAAGAAGCCTCTAAACTCTCCTTTGAAAAACTGCCTGAAATGGCCAAAGAGAAGGGATAAATTTTTTATTTAAATTAAATTTTAAAATCTTCACCAAACCTAAAACAAGGTTTATGGGTGTCAATAGGTTAAATTCCTGTCCCCTGCCCAAATTCAGAACCAATTGAAAAATAGATACAAAATCCGTTACATAGAGACAAAATGCCCACTTTATGACTAATGTAATACATATATAACATATATTTTATATATAGTATTCAATCTTTAGCTACTGACAATGCATCCCAGAATTAGGTACACTGGCCCACCTGTGTCACAAACAGGCAAGACTGAAGAATGGCTGGCCTACACAATATGGAACAGAGGAGAAGGGTAGAATGGGTAGTCTGCAGACAGGCCTCCAGAGAGAGAGACAGAGAAGGCTGAGACTCCTCGATGAAGATCAGCAACTGCACTGGTCACCCCTGCTCCCTGCAGAGGAATGAATGAGCAGGAAGAGAGAAGCCAGGAGAGTCTCTAATAAAAGCTGCTCCATCTAGAAACTGAAGCTGGGAATAAGCATTCCCTTGCATAGTGCCAATTAAGTAGGAATTTCTGCCAGACACCGTCCCAGAGAAGACCATACATTCAAATTTTTGACTATCATTTTGTCATTAATAAACTAGAGTTTTCTACTGATTTAGATTTCCACCAATTAATATTGAATAAGAAATCAAGATGCAAATATTTTAAAGGACTGAAAATTATGAGTGTGTATAGTCATACATGTATATTGCTATATGTATTTGTGTAATGATACTCCAGAAAAGAATAAGGAAGGATACATGGTAGGTTGTTATTGGGGTAACATTTAGGAGAAGAGAATGGGAGAAGAGGAGGAGAAGAAGGAGGAGGAGGGAAGGAAAGAAAGAAGGGAGGGAGGGAGGAAGGAATGAAGTGTGTTTGCTATGAGTTCATTTTTCCAATTGTTTATATGTATAAGGAAAATGTTAAAAATAAAAATTTTTAATATTTGCATTTGTATTTTTCAAACATTGGCAAGCAGAGAAATGGTATGGTGGAAACGGCTGTCTATGATCCCCACATCCCTTCATGCACCTAAGTCTGATCATTTTTCAGTCTTGCATTTTCTACACATCCCCTGAGCCTCATTCCTAGGGAAGTTTAAGATGTATTTACTTGCGTGACTCAAGTAACTCTGTATGGAGTCAACTTCGCTGCTAGAGCCTGCCCTAACTTTGTGCTCCTGCCGTAGATCAGGGTTCAGCCTTGTATTAAACATTGCATCCCTTCCTCCTCACCAGATTTTAATAATATGGACCCTATTTTGTTTCTCCTGGGCCACAATCCCTGCCTGGAACCAGCCTCTTAGACACAAGGCCCTTTCTTGGTTTGAACAGGCACCATTTCCACTCCAGGAACCAGAAAGTTAGACCAAAGTTCCAGTTGACATCAACATGTTACAACTATGCCTGAGCCCCCAGACTCTTCAATATCACAACCCAACCAGCACCAAGAAATCCATCTTACCTCCTGCAGGGCCTCCCTGATGCCATCCTCCTGCTGAAGACTGAGCTCTAATCAATAGTGGTGATAACTATCTTATTCACCACCATTTCCCAGTCCTTAACACAGAACTTGGCACATGATGGACCCAAATACTAATAAACAAATGAATTAATGTATGAATAAGCTATGTAACATCAACTCCGAATAGCAGATCCGAACCCTTGAACATATTCCCCACACCTATCACTAAGCCTGCTCTCCTAGGTTCTAATACTACCTCAGTAAACACATCTAATTTTCACATCTCAGATGCATCTGATTTGAGCTGATGCTCTTTCTTCAGACTTTCCATCTTGAAAGGTAATATAATTATCAGATAAACTGAGTTGGGGACTTGGGATGTTGGGGAAAAAATGCTGGATTTTCTTTGGATCATGTCAAAAAAACAATCATCCAGGTGAAGATGTCCTCCTATCTGATAGTGAACAGAGGTAAGACAGAAATATAGATTTGAGAGGTCTCAAAGATGGCAGAAGTCACGAGGAATCGTTGCAGTCTCTGACTAGAGACAAAGAAACAAATACTCACTTATGTCAAATTTCTGCATATAGCCCAAAGTCCCAACTAATCTACTGGCCATGACTTTGACAAGGTATCTATGCTCTTCCCTACATATAACCAGTCTATGGATATCTGTTGGCTGTTCAACTCACTGGTCACTCTTCTTGTAACTAATAGAATTTTAAATCTGATGACCTAGGCTTCTTGCCAACCCAAACCAAAAGACTGCATTTGAGTATGTTTTTATTTTTGTAACATCTACCAACATTCAACCTAATCTCTAGAAATCACATTATTTTCACTATATGTAAAAGAAAAAATGCATTGACATAGTTGTTAGTACCTGAAATCACACAGAAAACAGCTTACTAAATTCAATTGTACTTTCTTTGACTCTCTCATGTCTCTTTTGATCCAGCATCTTGAATAACAGTGTTATATCTATTTCACTTCTCTCTTCCTATATGATAACTCCCTTGCAGGCAGGAAACACTCCTACATTGTCATATTATTGGAGTCCCTGCTTTACTTGCAGGATGGATGACTGGATGATTTTTTTAAAAAGGTTAGATAGTCACTGGCTTTTATCTCTCAAGCTCTGGAAGAACTACAGATAATTAATTTTATTAGAGGCAGCAAAGTGTTTTATTTTGTTTTGTTTTGCCTTGTTATGTTTTGTTTTTTGAGACAGAGTCTCGCACATCACCCAGGCTGTAGTGCAGTGGCATGATCTCGGCTCACTGCAATCTCCGCCTCCTGGGTTCATGCAATTCTCCTGCCTTAGTCTCCCAAGTAGCTGGGACTACAGGCATGTACCACTGTGCCCAGCTAACTTTTTTGTATTTTAGTAGAGATGGGGTTTCACCATGTTGGCCAGGATGGTCTTGATCTCCTGACCTCACGATCCGCCTGCCTCAGCCTCCCAAAGTGCTGGGATCACAGGCGTGAGCCACTGCGCCTGGCCCCAAAGTGTTATTTTAAGAAAAACTGATATTTGGAGCAAAAGTTTTGGGAATTATACTAGTCTCTTACTAGTTATGTGACCTTGGCCATGTCACCTAACCTCACTGAGCCAAAGTTAACTCATCTGTTTAAAGGGGATAATTATGCCTCTACTTTCTACCTTGCAGGACCATTGTGAGAATAAAATGAGGTAACATGTGGGAAATCATTTTCAAACCTGAGCTATAGCTGGTCTTTCTCCTTGTCACCCTCCCCTCCTCTCCTCTTCCCTTCCTTTCCCTTGTCTTTTGTAAAGATGCGATTTTGCTATGTTGCCCAGGCTGGTCTTGAAGTCCTGAGCTCCAGAGACCTGCCTGCCTTGGCCTACCAAAGTGCTGGGATTAGAGGCATGAGCCACCATGCCTGGCACATTCATGATTTTTTTTTTTAATTTAGAGACAGGGTATTGCTACGTTGCCCAGCTGGTCTTGAACTCCTGGGCTCAAGCAATCCTCCTGCCTCAGCCTCCCAAGTATCTGGGACTACAGATACACACCATTGCATTCAGCTCCCATTCATGATTTTTAAAATAATCTCTTATCAAGCCAGGAAGGGCAGTTCAAAGGGAAGGGAAGTTCCTCGAAATTATAAAGGACATCTGCAAGAAAATCTAGAGCTAATATCATACTTAACAATGAAAGACTGGTTTCCTCCCAAGGTCAGAAACAAGACAAGGATGTCAATTTTCACCACTCCTACTCAACATTGTCTTGGAAGTCCTAGCCGGTGCAATAAGGTAAGAAAAAGAAATTTAAGACATACAGTTTGGAAAGAAAGAGATAAAGGTATCCCATTCACCAACAATGTAATTGTCCATGTATAAAATTTTCAGAAACTTTTTTTAAAAATAAAAAATGTTTATAATTAATAAGTGAACTTAGCAGGATCGCACTATACAAGCTCAACACAAGAAAATCATATTTCTTTTTCTGTAAGCCTCAGTTTTCTCATCTGTAAATTAGGGAAAATAATAAAATTTGCCCTAAAACTTAATTTTAAGGGCTAAACAGTTAATGTATGCAAACCATTTAGCATAGTACCTTGCATATTGTAAGTGCTTGATAAAAGCTGTCACTTCACTATTATTAAATATAGGAAAGCAGATAAGAATCCATGCAAAGTTGATGTGAAAAAGAACTACGAATTTTGTGAGCTAAAATTTCAACATGAAGTCAATAGATCTAGCTAGCAAAAATAACTAAGGCAATCTTAGGACTGCATTCTGAGATCTCCAGAATAAGGACATATTAAGCACACATATGAGACCCCCAACTTGAGTTCTGTATTCAGTTTTGGATGCCATACCTTAACAGGTACACTGAGAAAACCAGTGGCCTCCTTCAGGAATATGAGCAGGAGGATAAAGGTTTAGGAAACTATGCATGACCACAGCAAATAAGGCTGAATGGAGATGGCTTATCTCCACTGGCTTCACAGTTGGCTTGACAGTTACATGACAGTAGTTTCATAAATATGCAAAGATCTGTCATATGGTATGAAGGTAGACATTTTCCAGAAGACAATTCTGTGATCAGAAGGTAGCAAGTATACACTTATTTAAATCAAATATTATAAATAACAATGAAAGATCCTCCCAAATTGGGATGGTTACCTTGTGGTGTGAACAGAAAGATGATCCCCATATTTATAAATAAGGAAAATTAAGGCTAAAATTAAGGAACTTGACCAAGAGCTCAAGGCTAGCAAAATAGAACCATGATTTAAATCTCGGTCTTTTGCCTCTGTATCCAAGGATTGTTATGGTCTTCGGCAAGTCAAAGAGAGGAGCTAGGACTGGAGTCCACAATTTTTGGCTCAGCTATTTAGTCAGGTGGCCTGGGCCTCATAAGTGAGAAAGGTGGAAGCCAAAATGCAACTGCTTTGAAGCAACTTTCTAACCATGCTGGAGTTAGTCCACAGAGCTGAGTTTAAATGCAGAAAGGTGCAGAATTTAACCATCCAGTTAGTTAGAGCTATCCACCAAATGAATGTGGGGTAGGGTGATGGGGTGTGAGCAGATGCTATTGATGTTTTTTGCCGAGTGTTTGAAAACCCACTATGAATATTGATGCCAAGAGCTTGTTGCTGGCTTTTAAAAACAAACAGAAGATGGAACAGCCATTTTTTTTCTCAATACAAGATACTGTTAGCCAAATACAGAATTTCAGTTTAGTTAAGAAACACAGGTCCATCATACATTTACTCCTATTGTTAAAATGTGGTTATTGATGCTTTGGAGAGCAAACTCTCCTGAAAGTGTTATACTAACCTCGGCATACAGAGTCCCAGGCGGCCAGACCATATGTGTGATGATGCCTTGTCCTGACAGCTGAATCAGCCAATGAATGAATTTTTAAATAATTATTCAATCTCTTCCAACAGAAGCTCATTAGCTGCTACCATTGTCACCCTCTATCTTGCCAATGAATTGAGTTTTCAGTTCAGTAAAAGCTTAGAATTTTCCTACTCATGCAGGCAGATTAAAGCTCTCAACTAACTCAGGTGTAACTTATTTAATTCACCATCCAACTAATTACTGCAGATGCAGATAAACCAGGCTAACGGGAAAAAATCCACCTTCTAAAACAAAACAAAGAGCAAGTAAGCATGTTTCTGAATACTCAGCGAAGGCTGTGTCAGATGGCAGACATTTTTTAAAAACAAACAAAAATATGCTCCAATGACTTTGAAAATCAATGAATTCTAAGGCAGAAAAATATAGCATGGTCTTTGTGCACATTTAGGATCTACTTGGTTCAACTTTGAATGTCATTTAACAACAGAAGTAGAATCAACTGTCTTAGTCAAGTGAAATTTGAATTCTCACACAATTTCATTTTAAACCAAGTATTTTTTTAATACCAGTGAATAAACTATGTAGACTAGAATCAAGGAAAATTTTTTAACGTGCACTCTCTGCCGTTCAGAGAAGTTAACTTTGAAATACAAACTTAATTGCATGTCTTTTACTCTAAATAACATTAATTAGATGTATTTTATTACAGTAAAAATGTACATTCTGAAGGGAAATAACTTAAAAAAATCAGACTTGGTTTTGACAGGTCATTTTCTCAAAACATGCATTCAGGAAATAAGTTATCTGAGCATATGCTCTGAAAACAATAGAGAACCAATCTTAAGTGTCCTGTTAAAATAATTCATTTCTTCATTTACAAAAGTTATGAGCTGAATAAAAGTTTTCTAACTTAGCTGAGAATGGTATTCTTGCCTATGCAAGAATATCTCCATACAATATTATTCCATTTCATTAGTAACTACTACACAGTAACATTACATTCATGATACTCCTAGTAATCCATCACTGTGAAACCATTTTGGAAATATTTCATAGCTTTATTGTGCAATAGCTACAACACATTTTAAGAAGTGCAGCCAAGGATCACATGCATAGGCAAGAGAGAAAAGTACTCGCTCCACCATTCACTCTGTGTAACCTCAGGGAATCCCTAACTTTCTAAGAATCCTTTTCTTCATCTGAAAAGTAGAATATCACTGCCCTTTTGTAACCTGTAGCACAACTGAACAGAAATAAGCCTTGATTACCCAAAATTCCATTAAGGGTGTTGGAAGACTAGCCATCAAAATCTTGACTCATCAGATTACAGATGCTCATTCATTCTGGATTTCTATGTACTGTATAGCAAAGCAAAAGGAGATGCTTGAAATAAGTATTTTGTGATAGCCTCAAAATGCTGAACCAGATGTCAGTCCTTCAACTCTCTCTCTCTCTCTGATTCTATCTGTCTTTTCTTGTGCAGGTAAGGTCAGTAGGCTCCCCAGTTAAGAGCCAGTGAAAGAGGTGTTTGTTTGTTTGTTTTTTTAATTCTGTTTGGTTTAAATTTGCTTCCAGCTTAGAGGAAGAAACCACCAACAATCCATTGTCCTGGAACATGGATGCAATGACCTTTCCTGATTTAAAATTTAAAATTTTTAATTTTTAATTTCCTCAGCAACCACAGCTGATATTTTCCAAAATGTATTCTCAAGAGTTAAATCCCAAAGGCAGAACTGAGGGGGGTGGGGGAGAGAGAGAGAGAAAGAGAGAGAGAGAGAGAAACAGGCAAGGGGCTCAATGATTAAATGTTTGGAAAACTTTACATTTTTAAAACTTTTTAATGCCCCTTATGGAAATTCTTGGATCTTCTTAGTTTAAAGGAACAAATATTTGCAGAAAATAAATCTGTTTAAATTTGTTTAACCTAGTATTTCCCAAACATATTTGACTCTGTCCTCATGGTAGCGATTTAGAAATTCCACTTTAGAGGAAAGCAAAGCGAGATGGCAGACTAGAAACCTCAATCAATCATTCCTCCCATAAGAACACTAAGTTAAAACTGTCTACACAGAAAAAAGCACCTTCACAAGAATCAAAAATCAGGTGAGCACTGGCAATACCTGGTTTTAACTTCATATTGCTGAAAGAGCCACTAAAGAGATAGAAAACACAGTCCTGATCGCCAGTGCCATCCCTTCCCAAACCTGGCAGCAGCGGAGTAGAGGGGAGAGTTTCTCTGGGTGCTCGGGGAGAGAGAACACGGAAATTGTGAGGCATTGAACTCAGTGCTGTCCTGTTAGAGCAGAAAGGAAAACTGGACCAAACCCAGCTGACACTCACCCGCAGACAAAGCATTTAAATCAACTCTAGCCAAAAGTAAGTGCCATCCCAGCGGTCTGAACTTGAGTGCCTGCAAACTTCGCCACAGAAGGCTGCAACACTCTGTGTCTCCAAGTAAATGTGAAAGGCAGTCTAGGCCATAAAGACTGCAACTCTTAGGTGAGTCCTAGTGCTGAACTAGGCCCAGAGGAAGTGGACTGAGGGGATACATGATACATGGAGATACCAGCTGGGGCAGCCAAGAGATGCTGGTATCACCCCTCCCCTAATCCCAGGCTGTACAACCCTAGGCTCCAAAAGAGACCTCTTCCTTCCACTTGAGGAGAGGAGAGGGGAGATTATGGAGAACTTTATCTTCCATCTGAGATACCAGCTCAGCCACAGCAGGACAGGGCACCAGTCAGAGTCTAAGGCCCCTGTTCCAGGCCCCAGCTCCCAGATGACATTTCTAAACAAACTCTGGGCCAGGAGAGAACCCATTGCCTTGCAGGAAAGGACCCAGTCCTGGCAGCATTCATCACCTGCTAACTGAAGACCCGTTGGGCCCTGAATAGCCAGCAGCAATACCCAAGACTACATTGAGGGCCTTGGGTGAGCCTCTGAGACTTGCTGGCTTCAGCTCTATACCAACTGTGTTGGCTGAGGGATAAAACTTCTACTGCTTGAGAAAAGCAGAGGGAAAAGTAAATGGGGCTTTGTCTTGTTCCTTAGGTAACAGCAGCCGCAGTGGAGGAGAGCACCAAGTGGGCTCTTAGGGTCCTCAATTCCAGGACATGGCTCTTGGATGGCATTTCTTAACCTCCCCTGGGCCAGAGGGGAGTCTACTGCCCTAAAGGGTGAGTACTGGGCCAGGCAGCATTCATGACAAGCTGACTCAAGAGACCCTGGGCCTTAAGGGAACATCAGCAGTAGTCTGGCATTACTCCTCAGGGCCTGGGGTGGCAATAGCTACAAGGTGAGGCTCCTCTGCCTATGAAAAGGGGAGGGATGAATGGGAAGGAATGCTTCTTGTGGTTTTAGTGCCAGCTCAGCTGCAATACAATAGAATACCAGGTGAACCTCTATGGATTTTAGCTCTTGTCCCTGACTCCCAGAAGACACTTCCAGACTCACCCAGGGACTTGGGGTCCTTGCCACCATGAAAGGAAGGACACAGTCCTTGTTGATTTTGCACCTGCTGATTGTAGGGCCCCAGAGTCTTAAGTGAACATAGGCAGTAGTCACGGAGTGGCTACAGTAGGCCTTGGGTGAGACCCAGTGCTGCACTGGCTTCAGGTCTGACCCAGTGTAGTCATAGTAGTGGTGGTCCCAGGGGCATTTGTGTCACTTCAGCTCCACCTTTAGCTGGCTCGGAACAGAAAGAGAGACTCTGTATGTTTGGGAGAAAGCGAGGGAAGAGAATAAGAGTCTCTGCTTGGTAATCCAAAGAATTATCCCAGATCTGGTCCAAGACCAAGGCAGTACCTCTACAAATCTGCAAAAACCACAGTGTTACTGGGCTTGGGGTGCCCCCTAAAGTGCAGCTTAGACCACAACACACAAGTCATTTCAAATATCTGGAAAGCCTTCACAAGAAAGACATCTATAAATAAGCCCAGACAGTAAAGGCTACAATAAATGCCAAACTCTTCAATGCCCAAACACAAAAGAACATCTTCCAGCATCAAAACCGTTTAGGAAAACATGACCTCATGAAATGCACTAAATACATCACCAGGGAACAATCCTGGGGAAACAGGGATATGTGAAATTTCAGACAGATAATTCAAAACCTGTAATAAGGAAACTCAGTGAAATTCAAGGTAAAACAGAGAAAGAATTCAGAATAATATCAGATAAATTTAACAAAGAGATGGAAATAATTTTAAAGAATCAAGTAGAAATTCTGGAGCTGACAAGCACAATTGGCATAGTAAAGAATGCATCAGAATCCTTTAATAGCAGAATTGATCAAGCAGAAGAAAGAATTAGTGAGCTTGTATACAGGCTACTTTAAAATACACATTCAGAGGAGACCAAAAAAAAAGAATAAAAAACAATGAAGCATACCTACAGGGTCTAGAAAATAGCCTCAAGAGGGCAAATCTACAAGTGATTGGCCTGAAAGAGGAGGTAGATAACAAGATAGGGATAGAATGTTTATTCAAAGGGATAATAATGGAACATTTCTCAAAACTAGAGAAAGATATCAATATCCAAGTACAAGAAGGTTATAGAACACCAAGCAGATTTAACCCAAAGAAGACTACCTCAAGACACTTAATAATCCAGTTCCCAAAGGTCAAGAATAAAGAAAGGATCCTAAAAACAAAAAGACAAGACGACAAGCAAGAAAGGAAGTCTACATCAAAATATGAAGACTCTTAACCATTATGTGCTACGCCATTCCAAAGGATAGGAACCTACCCAAAAAGATTTAAGCAAATAAGGACATGTAGTAGTTCATGTATCTTAAAATTTCAAAAGTAGATTAAGCTTTGTAATATAAATATTATTACCAGGCCTCTTCGTTTTCCTCTGTGTTAGCTTCATTCTCAGTCAAGATCCTTTTCTACGGCAGTCTCTGACCACTCAAACTAACATTCTAGCAGTTCAGTAGTCACGAAGAAAGAGCCCAACTTCCCAAAGTTCTAGCAAAAGTCCCAGACGTGACTTGAATTGAACCAATTTGGATCACCCACCCATTCTTGAATCAGTTTCTGTACTCGGAAAAGATGGAATAAGGAATGGAGGATTGGCCTGGCAAGAAATGGTTCACCAAAGGAATTTTAGAGTAATGTTACCAGACGAAAGTGGGATAGTTACTGGGTAAACAAAACAACCTGGGTATCAACAATATCCATCAAAGAAGTCCTACCTGTGTGTATCTCCTTGGTATATACAGATGCAGACCATTAGACCATTATCTAGTAAGCCTCTCTGCCTCATAACATTCTCCTGCATCTGGGACTGCCAGGGCAGACTACCGCAATAGGTAAAGCACAGGTTTTCCTAGGATTACAGGCCATATGAAAGATAGCCATGCCTCTTATTCCAGGCTAGGAGGTCAGAATTGGATGTGTTTATCAGGACACTCATGATGCTTAGCTGTGATTTTTAAGTAGTCTGAGCCATGTTTCAGGCATGTTCTGTAGAGGTGAGTGATTTCATTGTCAAAAAAAGCAACCTGCTGACATACACACAGACACACATTAACAACGTGTGTCTGCATGTGTGTGTATGTGTTCTTTTGCACCCTTACAATGAATTCCAAACTTCTATCATCCCATGAAACAAAGAGAAAATGGCAAATGTTATTTTCCGGATAATCTGCTGTTCTGCTGAATGCTTTAGAAATACTGAAGTTTAATCTTAATGTAAAATATTCTCTTATCATAAGGTTCCAGTAGTAATGGGGAAGGGTAATGAGGTAATGCTGTGTAGTAAAAGAACATGGACTTTGGAACTAAATAAATCTTCATTTACTCATTCAACAAATATTTCTTGAGCAATTAAGAGGTGCCAGATATTATTCTGTGTGCTACAGATACATCAGCAAACAAAATACCTGCCCTCATGTAGTTTACATTCTCGTGGGACTTGCATTCAAATTTCAGATCATCAACTTGATCATCAACTAACCATATAAATTTGAATTTTTATTATCTGCAAAGAGGATATGATAATCCCTTGCTTTTAGGTGTACAGTAAGAACTACATGGGATGATGCAGAGCACGTCTCTAGCATGTCATCAGGAGAGGGGTCCCCAACCAGATGTTTAGATCTAATTTTGTGTACTTTCTTTTTACTGCAAAAACATTACTTTAGTTCTTTTGTGGATACTCAACCATTTGTACAAGCTAGAATAACAGCTACAAGACTGGCTGCCATTTATAGTATGTTTGCTATGTCCTAGATCAGTGGTCCCCAACATTTTTGGCACCACAAACAAGTTCTATGGAAGACAGTTTTTCCACAGACTAACAGTCTGTGGGCCTCGGTACTGGTACTGGTCCAAGGTAACTGTACTGGTCTGTGAGTCTCCTATTAGTTTTGTGTGGTATCATCTTTTCTCTCTCTCTCTCTCACTCTCGCTCTCTCTCTCTCTCTCTCACACACACACACACACACACACACACACACTCTTTTTCTTTTAGAGTAAACATACTTTTTAAACCTCGAGTTATCTGATTATTTACTCTTGATGTGAACAGCAAGGCAGAATGAAAATAACATGCTATTTACTGTATGGAAAAATCACAGGAGAGCAAAGGGTGGTGGAGTCGAGCAGAGGTCAGAGGACTGTCCTAAAGAGTGAATGTTCCAGAAATGTTGATGGCTGATGAGTATTGCTTCTGCCTCTCATTCGTTTGTCTGACAGCCTTGGACCAGTACCAGTCCTTGGCCTGTTAGGAACCTGGATGCACAGCACTAGGTGAGCAGCAGGCAAGCCAGCATTACTGCCTGAGCTTTGCCTCCTGTCAGATCAGCAGTGGCATTAGATCCTCATAGGAGAGCGAACCCTATTGTGAGCTGCACATGAGAGGGATCTAGGTTGCATGCTCTGCTCCTTGTGAGAATCTAACTAATGCCTGATTATCTGAAGTGCAACAGTTTGATCCTCAAACTATCACCCCAAGCCCACCCTATCTGTGGAACAGTTGTCTTCCACAGAACTTGTCCCTGCTGCCAAAAATGTTGGGGACCACTGATCTAGGACATGGCAAACATGCAATAAATGGCAGCCATTTTTGTAGCTATTAGTCTAGTTTGTACAAATGGTTGCATATCCACAGAAGAATTAATGTTTTCGCAATAAAAAGAGAGTACACAAAATTAGATATAAAAATCATAAATGAATTTTCCCAGTAGAGAAAAAACATTGATAGTCATAATGTTCCCTTACATTATTGAGATAGTAAAAACAGTATGTAGAAACAAACGAATGAGAGGCAGAAGCAATACTCATCAGCCATCAACATTTCTGGAACATTCACTCTTTAGGACAGTCCTCTGACCTCTGCTCGACCCCACCACCCTTTGCTCTCCCGTGATTTTTCCATATAGTAAATAGCATGTTATTTCGGTTCTGCCTTACTGTTCACATCAAGAGTAAATAATCAGAGAACTCATGGTTTAAAAAAAGAATGTTTAAAAGAAAAAATGTGTGAGAGAGAGAGAAAAAAAAATTGATGCTGTAAGAAAACTGTTTCTCATGGCCACATAACCCCAGCAATAGAACACTAATAGTCGTTAAATACTATCCTAATCCTACAAGTGAACAGGTTATTGAAAATTTCAAACTAGCAGCTTTGATTTGAAGATTCACCTCATTGACTATCTAATTCATTCCTAATGACATAATCATTGGTGAACAGTAAACGCAATTCAGAGGGTCAGAACTCTCCTATTAGTCATTAGCTTTTATATCCAGACTGCTATTTTACTACTGAGCCTTGTATTTTACTATTTAAAGGAAGAAAGTATTGCCATTTTTAAGGTGATGATTATTAAAGTGCCGCCACAAACTGTACATGGTTATTATAGCATAAATAGCTATTTGAGACACACACAAAATACATTTAAATCTGTTTCACATACAAGGAAATTTCACAAATAAAACTCAGCCAGAGATAAATTAATTACCTTATTATGTTCCACAAGGAAAACAAGTGTTAGATACCACGCTGCATTGTTTGTGGTAAGCAATCAATATTTTACTGTCGAACCATATTTAACTTTACATGTATATTTAAAGCCCTTTCTACTAGGAATTCTAATACAATACTCTAAGCGTAACTCATAGCCATATTCAGGTGAATTAAAGATTCCCTGAAATACACAACACAAAGGAAGTCGTATTTCATCTGCATCTGTTTCTCTTATTTATTACCTAATCCTTCAGCCCCCAATTCTCCCTACAGTTCTTTATTAATTTAAACAAAATATGTACAATTGGACTTTTCTTAGTAAGGCATAAATCTATAAACTTACCCTATCACAAACCATTAATGAAGACCAAAAAATTGTATATAGTGAATACTTATAACAAAACCAGTTTCTAAAAGGTTATGAGACTAAAGAATTGTTCTTCCTTGTACTAGGCTTCTTTGAAAGGTTTGCTTATAGATTCGAGCAGCTCAAATATTGATCTGTTTCCTGTATTCTGAAGATGGATGGGACAGAACCGTAGTGTTTGGCTTTGCCATAGTTAAGCT
Organism: Sapajus apella; assembly: GCF_009761245.1. Classification (NCBI taxonomy): domain Eukaryota; kingdom Metazoa; phylum Chordata; class Mammalia; order Primates; family Cebidae; genus Sapajus; species Sapajus apella. The sequence goes on along the minus strand of NW_022436944.1, from coordinate 38,558,214 downwards.
GAAAGCCTTTTAAATGTGCCTGAGAAATTGGCAAGTGGCAAGTTCAAGAGCTCTTTAAACTTGGGAAATGTCGTCATACCTACTGTTTTTTTTGTTGTTGTTGTTGTTTTTAATTTAAAATTTGTGATCAATTCCTCTATATTTCAAAATCCAGTCGTGGAGCTAATGCTAAAGAAAGCATAGTGGTGAAATAGAAAACATGCATAATGATGATGCTGGGTCCATATATATATTAATATGATGGGTCCTAGGAAAGGGGAAGAAAGGAAGCCTGCCTTTGGTGTCAACTTGAAGTTACTGGACTTGATTTATCTTATTTTGCAGTTTATAAGATTAAGGAGTAATGTTCATTTTGCCCTTACATTTAATGTTTAAATTTAATAAATGTTTTCATCTTCATGTCTATACGTCTGCTACTTCTTTTTCTCAAAATTTCAAAGTTGAATATTGTCTTAGAGCATATTTCTCAATAAACTCTAAAATTTACACTAATATTGGATATTTCCAAGAGTTGCTCACAAATTCTCAGAGAAAATTAATAAGTCAATATCCCTTACTGTATCCATCCCAACTATCTCATCTGGAGAGACACCAAAGAACCCTCCCCATCTCATCTGGAGAGACACCAAAGAAATTAAAAGCAAGGTTTCTGTCTAATGAGGCTGAGTAGACTTGGTACCCCAATATGAATGTAAACATTTATCCAATCCTATTAGTAAAAATGGACAAGTTATTTGATAGATGAACAGGATAGCTCTAAGCAATGTCATCATATAATATTAATTATCATATTTTATAACCCCCACAGGCAAAGACTGGCCAGCTCTTTTGCTATAAGTTGTGGAAAAGCTGCATTTGTAAAACAAGAATTGATTGTCATAAAAAGGAGCAATGAGAGATAGCGAATTTTGTCAATTAAAAATATAATTGCCATTAAAAAATTAATAGAAAGTATGGGAGGAAGAAGAGTAAATCTCCCAAAACACTGAGGAAAAAAAAATAAAGAAATGGGAAACAAACACAGACTCAGTTGAGGAGATCCAAGAGATATGAGATATGAGAAATACCTAATGTAGATAATGGGTTGGTGGGTGCAGCAAACCACCATGACACGTGTATACCTATGTAACAAACCTGAACATTCTGCACATGTACCCCAGAACTTAAAGTATAATTTTTTAAAAAAAAGAAGAAGAAAATAAAGAAAAGGAAACATTGGAGGCAAATTTCCACAGCTGAAAAATGACAGAAGGCATGAGCTTAAAGGCAACCACAAAGTGCGAACAGGATGACTTTAAGAAGAACTGTCTCTAGTGATAACTTGATGTTTCAGATCACTGAGGACAATACGAAGATCCAAAAATCATCACCTGAAAAAAACAGGTTACCTACATAGGAAGGAGAAGCACAAAGGCATCAGGCTTCTCATCAGCAACATTAGCTGCTAGAAGACAATGAAGTAACCCTTTAAAGTTAGGAGTAGACATTATTTGAACATAGAATTATATTCAGTCCAAAATAATAAGTAAAGGCAAAAAAAATACATTTTTAGACAAAAACCTTACCTCCATGAATCCTTTGTAAAAATATCCTGAGGCTGTAAACAGAAACACAAGGAACAAGAAGACATGGAATCTGAGAAATATTATTTCTAAAGCAAAAATTCAGTGAATACATACCCCAAGTGGAGAAGTATACAACAGGTCTAGAGAACGATTGTTCCAAAGTAGAATGGGAGGCCAGGAGGAGCCAAGAAAAATATCTTCAAGAAGAAAGTATATTCCATTGTAGTCATTTTAAAATAAAGGAGCAGGTTGAGCTTACCAATTAAATTCAAACATATGTTTATTTTCTCATGGTGGAGGGGGGAAAGAACGTCAACTAGAAACTCCAAGAAAAATTAGTAGTAAAAGAAAAAAATGATTCAAATATTAAACAAGCAAAATATGGCATGAATTTGAACAATTAAGCTGGGTAAGGACATTAAAGTGGAAAGATAATATGTGTAGTGGATATTTTCACTGAGTGGATATCCACTGCAGCGGATATTTTCACTGATACTTTTAAGGCTTACTCACTTATCGCCTGGTCGCTGGTAATAGCAGATGCTGACTGCTCACCTCTTTGTTCCTGACTGGGAATTTCTCTCAGCCTCAGCCAGGGAACTGTCTAGCCCAAGGTTTTGTTCCCTGTAGGACTGTCTAAGATCTCAGTTGCAACCACCTTGCACATCAGCTCCTTCCTCTGCTCAATCCTGCCTTCCTTACAATCTCTCCTTCCTCAATTCCTTACAATCTTTTTTTCTCATTTCTTTGTGAGTGACTCTCCCAATAGCACTCCCCAAGCAATTCTCCATCTCAGAGTCTGTTTTCAGGGAACTCAATCTAAGACATATGTGTAAAGTCACAAAGGTGAAAGGGGCATGGGGCATTCAGAAGATTGCACACAATTCTCTATGACTGGGTGCAGAATTCATGTGGAGAACTAGAAAGAGAGAAAATTAAAAGACCTGTTATTTTTGAAGCAAAAATTCAATGAACACATATCCCAGGTGGAGAGCTATACAACAGGACTGGAGAGTAGTTGGTCCAAAATAGAATGGGAGGTCAGGAGGAGCCAAGAAAAATATCTTCAAAAAGAAAATATATTCTTTCCTTTTACCAGCTAGTGAAGGCCAGCGAGTGGTGAAATATAAATAACACACTATGCTACGGAATCTGCATGCAAAGCCTAAGCTGTATGACCCTAATCATCTAACGTCTCTGAACCTCAGTGTCCTTATCTGTAAAATGTCCAAAAAATCCTCAGCTCTTATTAGAAAAGTGAGATAGTGTATATGAATATGCTTTGTGATGAGATTCAAATGTAAATTATTATTAATAGACATCAGCCTATAATGTTTGAGCATGGTTGCAGGCCTGATCAAGTAGGCCAACTGTGAGTCTATTTATAAGAACTAAGATAACTTCATCCTAAGGGTAAAGGGAATTAGATATGCATGACTGTCTGATAACAGTGGCTATTGGAGGAAAGAGTGATTCTGAGTTACGAGTTGTCACCTGGATTTCTTCACCCTACCCTCACTTTCCTGCACCCCCAGTCCCCATGAAATTCACTTGCATTTGTGGTGATGGGGGATGGGGAGAAGGGGAGAGAAAGGAGAAATAATCAGGGAGGAAAGGCTATGGAGGAGAACAGGGCGGGAAGCTCTTGCTCTAGAGCTCTTTAAGACAATTGAGCTTTTTAACACAGTAGAGCTCTTTAAGACAATTGGCACAAATAGCCTGCTTCATGGTATAACCCAAAATTCGGAGAGAAACATTCTGCCTACTTCTGCCGGGAATATGATGTGGCTCTGGCACCCTAAGAACCCAAGGAAGTATGAAGCACCATTGCCACCTAAGAACTCCCACACATCAACAGCAGTGATGCTTAGCAACACAGGTGGAACCCACAAAGAGCAGCTCGGCTGTGTGCCCAGTGAAATGTCAGAGGAGTGGAGGCCTAAGCAGAAGGAGGCCAGAGAAGCAGGGTAAGAAAATGGGGACGATATGTGGTACTCATCAGAAACCATGTGGGACTCCCAACAATAAATGCAGGACCTTTTCCAGAAGTAAAGGTCTTGCAATTATAAATGAGAGGAAAACCAGAGAAATATGTGTTGTTACTGTTAATGTCATGCCATTTCAACTAGGACTTATGTTGCCTAGGGAAGCATAATAATTGCTATTATTATTTACCAGATAATAGCAATCTGTATAAGAAAATGCCTTTCATTTCTTACTTATCATTGACTGGCCTAATCCCTTGCAAAAATAAATGTTTGGCTACTTCATTATATCAGGTTTTCCTAAAATTAGAACATAAAAGATATTGCATTAAGGCCTCATTAATGGTACACCAGGTTCACTATCAAAGGATGACTAGTGAATTAAGAGAAAGTCCAAAGATGCTGAAATGTCCCAGAAGCACTCAAACATTCATGTGTATCATCTATAAATGTATCTAAAAATTCCTCTGGAATTGATAATATTTTCCATCTGCAACATCTCCTTGGGGTGGTAAATGTCATATGCTACTACCCTTTGGGTAAACAGCATATCTCTCCCTGAGCCTGTCTGTCTAAAACTCTAAAGAGGATTATTTATCATCAAGTGTGTCTTTCCACAAGGCATACTGGGTATCCACATTTGCTAATCATTCACAGTATGCCCTGAGCTTGACTAAAACCTGGATCCATTTCTCCTGTTCAGCTGTGGTGAGTTCCAGCTGATGTGGTACTTCATTCTTACTGATGTTGCTGACAACAATGCACATTGACCTCTGTTATTAAAGAAACACAATAAATAAAATTTTGTCATCTAACCACATTCCCTTCAGATTCAGAAAACACATCGAATTATTTCTCTCCTTGTCATTAAAATATTTGTCTGTCCCAAGTAGAACTTCTTCCAATGAAATGTCATCTGTATCATTCTTGGCTAGACATCAGGATTCACTAGAGTTTGCAGTCACTCTGCTCAGAAAGTTCAAATTTAAATATAAATAAATAAATAAGTCATAAATTTAAAGTTTGGAGGGTTGTTTTTGTTTTTAGGGTATAAGAGGAGCTTTCAAATAATTACATAAACCAAAAATGTTTTTATAATAATATTTCCTACATCTTTTCTTTTTTTCTTTCAGCTGAGAAAAGTCCTAATTATTCCCTCCCCTTTAACACATCTTTGCAAAAATATCCGAACTAATTTCATCCAATAAACACAGCTCAACTCATTGTTCTTCTCAGATTTTTTTTTCTCTTGATAAAAATTTTCTTAAATGTGGAACAATATTATTGTCCTCAACTGTAACACGATCTATTTCTCTGGTGTCTTTTAAGCTGTTTATCATTTGCTTCTCGATTTCAGATGGAATTAGTCTTCTAAAAACAGATTATACTCTAAGATGTTTTACAGCTAAAAGCTCCATCAAGACTTTTTCACAACTTGTTAATGGAACAAAAAGCAGCCAGGTAACTGCATTCCAGGTGCTGTAAGAAATGCTTACCACTGCATTCGTTGAAGCCATCAGTGTTGTTTCACAGACATCTAGGACGCCTTTTTGTTTCATAAATCTTTGAAATATTCAGGACCTTTTGTATGAGCCAGAGATATTCTTAAAGTGTTTAGCATCAATAACAATGAAAACTGGCAGGACAACATCTTAAGCAATCTAAAATATTGTATGGGGAGCTCCTGCCTGCCTTTCACAGTAGGGCTACTAAAAATAAATTCATTTCATCATCCCTCAACCAACACACACACACACACACACACACACACACACACACACACACCATGCACTAATTGCCGCCACTTAGGCAATTTATTACTTTTAGGGCTAAATTCTGGCTTTTTCTTTAATAGAGATACTATAACTAGATTTAATGCATAATGAAAATTTTAAATTTCAATTGACTTATACCCAGTGGATCTAAAACATAAATTAATTGAACATATTATGCATTATGTGTGAATTCAACTCAGAATATTTTACAATGGAAGATCCTGCTCAGCAACAGTTTCTTATTGGCAAAATAGATTAAGTTCCTATCAAAAGAAATGAACTTGGCCTTAGTGAGACTCATTTCTCTACTTCAAGTTGCTCAGGCCAAGACTCTTGAAATCATCCATGAGTTCTCTCTTTCTTTCACACCAACAACCCTCATTTAACATAACCAGAATCCATTGTCTCCCTATCTCAACAGGCACCATCTGATCCTAGAGTCTCAAAGCTAGTCTCCTAGCTTTCTCCTTTACCCTTCTATAATCTATCCTACTAAAAACCAGAATGTTCCTTTAAAAACATAAGTCAGGGCTGGGTGCAGTGGCTCACGTCCGTAATCTCAGCACTCTGGGAGGCCGAGGTGGGTGGACTGCCTGAGATCAGGAGTTTGAGACCAGCCTGGTCAATATGGTAAAACCCCATCTCTACTAAAAATACAAAAATTAGCCCAGCTTGGGTGGTGGGCATCTGTAATCCCAGCTACTCAAGAGGCTGAGGTAGGAGAATAGCTTGGACCTGGGAGGCAGAGGTTGCAGTGAGCTGAGATCACCCCACTGCACTCCAGCCTCAGTGACAAAGAGAGACTCTGTTTCAAATAAACAAAAAAAAAGTCATACCATGTCACTCCTCTGCTTCGACTTCTCCAGTGACTTCTACCTCACTTTGAATAAAAAGCCAAAGACCTTACGATGGCCCAGAAAGCCCTTCATGGGCTAGGACCCCATTGCCTTTCTGACCTCATCTTCTACCACCTTTTTCCTCATTTATTCCAATCTGGCCACACTGGCTTCCTTTCTGCTCCTCAAATACTCTATGCTCCCACCTTCTATTCTTTCCTTAAGCTCTTTGCTCTTTAGATACCCTCTGCCTAGAATAAATTTCCATTTGGTTGGCCTTCTCACTTACTTCAGAACTCTGCTCAAGTAGCACCTTATCAGAGAGGTCTGATCACCATATAGAAAAGAACTGATATGCCAGACCCAATTCATGTGCCTCCTCAGATTCATTCTGCCCTACCTGTTCCCAGAATCAGCTATTTGCCCTACCTCCAAGATGGAGTAGCTCCACCAAATGAAACAAAAGCTCTGCAATTCTTGTGATCAAAGCCCTGGTTTTCACCTTCATCTGCTCATCTCTTAGCTCTGCTGGCTGAATCAGCTTTCCCTGCAGAAAGAGTCAGCCCCTCTGAAGCTCCTGAGTTCAGGGTCAAACCAACTTGGTCCATGAAGGTTCTGGCCTCCCCAGTAGCTTCCCAGAAAGACCAGATAACACAAACCTGAAGTGGAACATCATGTTTGGGAAGCTTTGATCAGTGAGAAACAAAAGATGGGAAGAAAGCAACATAAATTGCCTTCCTTTCCTCCCTCAGCAGACAGTTTTAAAGCACAAAGGTCCATATAGCCTCTCTGGAAATGTCCTTAGTGACCAAGCAACCAAGTATTCCTTCTGGGGCTGTGACCAGTTCCAAACTGCGCCGCCTTTTATTTGCTTCTCTGATATATGCTTTACGTTCCCTCTCCCTCTACTTTTGCTGCCCTGGAATTGCATCTCCTAAAATTTTTAGAATGTAAAGCTGATATCCAGAATCTACAAAGAACTAAAACAGATTTACAAGAAAAAACAAACAAGCCCATTCAAAAGTGGGCAAAGGACATGAATAGACACTTTACAAAAGAAGGCATACATGAGGCCAACAAACATGAAAAAATGCTCATCATCACTGGTCATCAGAGAAATGCAAATCAAAACTACATTGAGATACCATCTCACGCCAGTTAGAATGGCGATCATTAAAAAATCTGGAGACAACAGATACTGGAGAGGATGTGGAAAAATAGGAACACTTTTACACTGTTGGTGGGAGTATAAATTAATTCAACCATTGTGGAAGACAGTGTGGCAATTCCTCAAGGACCTAGACATAGAAATTCCATTTGACCCAGCAATCCCATTACTGGGTATATATCCAAAGGATTATAAATCATTCTACTATAAGGACACATGCACACGAATGTTCATTGTAGCACTGTTTACAATAGCAAAGACTTGGAACCAACCCAAATGCCCATCAATGATAGACTGGACAGGGAAAATGTGGCACATATACACCATGGAATATTATGCAGCCATCAAAAACGATGAGTTCGTGTCCTTTATAGGGACATGGTTGAACCTGGAAACCATCATTCTCAGCAAACTGACACAAGAACAGAAAATCAAACACTGCATGTTCTCACTCATAGGTGGGTGTTGAACAATGAGAACACATGGACACAGGGAGGGGAGCATCACATACTGGGGTCTGTGGGGGGAAACAGGGTGGGACTGTGGGGGGTGGGGAGTTGGGGAGAGATAGCATGGGGAGAAATGCCAGATATAGGTGATGGGGAGGAAGGCAGCACATTACACTGCCATGTGTGTACCTATGCAACAATCTTGCATGTTCTTCACATGTACCTCAAAACCCAAAATGCAATTTTAAAAAAAAGAATATAAGATGTATCTCACGCTCTGTATTTGAGGACATCTAAGATATGTTTATACACCACACACACACACACACACACACACACACTTAGGCTATACTCAAAATGTTGATCCTACTTTTATTTCTCTTCTGTTTATCACTTATCTTTGTGTCTATTGCCCCCTGTAGAACGTAAACTCCATGAGGGCAGATACTATTTATTTTGCTCGTTGCTGTTTCCCAGTGCCTAGGACAGAGATTTGCACATAGTGGGCATTTAATAAATATGGGTTTAGGGTCAAGCACGGTGGCTCACACCAGTAATTCCAGCACTTTGAGAAGCAGAAGAGCGGGGATTACTTGAGGCCAGAAGTTTGAGACCAGCCTGAACAACAGAGCCAGAACTCATCTCTACAAATTTGTTTTTAATTAGCTGGGCATAGTGGCATGCACCTGTAGTCTTAGTTATTCAGGAGGCTGAGGTGGGAGGATCACTTGAGCCTAGGAGTTCGAGGTTATAGTGAGCCATGATCGTGCAACCGTATTCCAGTCTTGGTGACAGAGGGAGACCTTGTCTCTAACTCTAAATATGTGTGCATGCATGCATGCGTGTGTTTAGACAATAAATGAGAATTTTGTTTGCAAGTATGGAATTATGTACCATTTTACTTTCAGGAAAACACAGAAAGTGAATGAGTTCAGATTTTTATTCATGACCTACTTTTTGATGTCAATGTTCCCATATGGAATATTTCCTATCTTCTCTCTCTCCTAAATTTCACCAGACTTCATTGATTATCTCTCAACTCAAAGTTCAACTCCTCTTAAAACCCACCTTCCCTAATTAGGCTTACTAGTGACATAAGTATTTCCTTCTGTAACAGTCATTTTTTTTCAATTCCCCTAGATAGGGCACATACATCCTTAAGAGTATACTTTATGCATTTTACCCATTCTCACAGAACTGCATAATATCCTAAAATAGATTCAGAATGTCTTTAGCCCTTTCTCTACCACACGCCACCTCAGAGGTACACACAAGGCTGTTCCCTCCCGCATCCCAACCCCTCCTGCTAATCCTGTCATTAATAGTAACTACTAATTGCTGAGCACATACAATATGCCAGGCAATGTGGTAGGCATTTAATCCTCACAAAAACCCTAGAAGGTATTAAATATCTTAAATCTCATTCATATTAAAGTGCTTGGGTCCTACTATATTCTCCTCTAGTTATTAGGCTGGATGACGCCGACTTAGTCAACAGAAATGAATCACTCTGCCACAACTTCATTCATCAAGGAGCAAGTAATTCCATGGGAAAAGCAGGCCTTCCTCCTTCCTCATGCTCCTCAGTTTACAATCCTGCCCAAATCATTGATCCATGGCTTTGTAACTCTCCTAAAACGGCTTCATGAGAATACAACCTGTCTCTTTATGTAATTTAAAGCTCCTTGAGATCAGACATGTATTTTATTTCTTGTTTGTTTCTGGAAAACTGTATTGTTTCTTGGATCTATTTACTACCCAATCTATTTACTACTCTTAGTATAAAGTCTTCATCTAACGCACTATAAGATAAAATCAGTAACAAAAAATTAGCCTTTAAAAATTCAAAATTATCTAGAAGGCCATTTAAAATATGGATTTATATATATTTTCATTAACAGTTTTATCCTATGTGTATATTGCATTTTGATATATTGATTAATGGTTATGGTATGCAAATACAGAACTATGCCTTAAAATGATGGTAATGATAACATGAACCAATCATAATTAACAAGTTACTTCAAAAATAAGAAAAATGAGAAATAATATGCTTTAAAACATAGATATAAGCCTGTGCAATTTTTTCAAATATGTTTAAGTAAAAATCATTTACTTTAAAAACTTTCACTAAACATGTAAAGTTTCCTTTTAACAGTGAAAATCAAAAGGCTACATATTATTACAAAATTCTAATTATTTGCTTTCGTGAATGTTAAAATAACAAGTGCAAAATAATTTGGTACAAACTAAAATGGACACCTTTGTCAACAAATATAGGATTTTTTTAACCAGTTTAAAATCTTTCAAACAAGGAATTTCAGGAAAATTTGAATCCATTTTCATAAGATTTATAGAATCCATTCCTGAGATTTATTTTTAATCAAGAATTTGGACAAATTCTACCATCTTACAAAGTTTGTTATGTAATTTGAATGGGTCCAAATATTTCTTTTTTTTACCAAATCTCAGCATATGATTTTCACTAGGTTGTGTTTCAATAATAAAATTATAAAGAACTGTACTTTTTTCAAAATGCCAAAGGTAAAATATGCAGATAAGATTTATTCCCAGCAGTAAATAACTTCTTTATCAGTAAAGCTGTGTGACAGAGCAACTCCTTTGACCAAAATTTTAAAAGGATTTGGCTAAGTTTCCTGAGACAGATCACATGTGACATCCTGCTATATACAGGCAAGCATTTGCAGCTAAGGAACTGGAGCCAGAAGTACACAAAATACTGCAGGATGTCATCGATTTAGTTAATTTTATTTTTAAAAAAACTTTAAAATATAGTTAATAGTTAAACTAATTTAGTTAATTGTTGGTTAATTATTTACTTATGGATGTATTTTACAGCAAAGTATTAAAAATAACTAAAAACATACATTTACAAAATAGACAAGTGGTCCAAATATGCTAACCTTATCTGTGATTACAAGGGGGCTATCCATAGCATGCTACCTCTCAAGGATTTTTAAAATATTAATAAACATGGCGCAGCAACTGGCTTGAGCCTTTGGAAACAAAATGCAGGACCCCAAAGCAGACACCGAGTGGAATAACATCTTATGCAAAAAAGGTATCTTGCCCCTCAAGGAAAGTCAGAAAGAATTGGAAAAGGAGGCGGAAGAGGAGTAGTGCATCCTCCAGCAGTCAGTGATGACAACATATGAAGACAGGACTTTGGAAGAGCTGAAGGATCATGAAGACGAGTTTAATGAGGAGGATGAACATGCTATTGAAATGTACAGGTGGCAGACTGGCTGAGTGGAAAGCAACGAAACTGAAGAATAAATTTGGAGAAGTTCTGGAGATCTCAGAAAGGATTATGTTCAAGAAGTTACCAAAGCCTGTGAGGGCTTGTGGGTCATCTTGCACCTCTACAAAGAATTCCCTTCTGGGCCCTGATAACTCAGCACCTCAGTGGACTTGCCAGGAAGCTTCCTGATGTCAGATTTATCAAAGCCATTTCAACAACCTGCACACACAATTATTCTGATGGGAATCTGCCCACAATATTTGTTTACCTGGAAGGAGATATCAAGGCTCAGTTTACCGGTCCTCTGGTGTTTGGTGGCATGAACCTGACAAGAGATGAATTGGAGTGGAAAGTGTCTGAATCAAGGGCAATTAAGTTGGACCTGGAGGAGAACCCTAAGAAGCCGATTGAAGATGTGTTGCTGTCCTCAGTATGGCACTCTGACCCTATGAGGAGGGACAGCAATTCCAAGGGTGACTGAAGCTGCCGCTGCTATCACATGCTCATTTTTCTTGTGACAAATTGTATGGATTTTTTAAAAAAAGAGAGAAAGGAAGAATAAATCCTTCTGGTTTTTGTTTTTGTATAAATAAAATCTTTATTTTTTTTATAAATAAAATCTTTTCAAATCTTTACATTTTAGAAATAATCATTGCTGGAAATTCGGTTACATTTTTTGGAACTCTTTTTTTAAATTATAGTCGTTCCTCTAAAAATATTAAAACCAGCTATTGGTATGGAAAAATAAGTTAAAAAAAACATAGCCTATTCCTTCAAGATGAAAGTTAATGTTTCAATAGCAAATTAGAAATAATTGCCTTTCTAAGGAGACTCATGCTACTGACACAGCATTCTAGAAATATATGTAGAAATATTTCCATTGTTATGTAATTTGGATGCAAAAACAAGATAAGTGCAATTATCGTAAATTTTTTTAAATCTCCTATTAGTACATTCTAAAAATTTGGAAACAAGATTTTTAAATCAGTTTAACATTCTTCTAAACAAAAAACTTCAGTGGAATTTAAAGCCATTTTTATAACAATAAAACAGTAATACTGCCTAATTATTTGCAAGAACTGATTGACATCAAGGAAGATGGAAATCTACTAGCCAAATTTATCATAAGGGTTTTCAAAACTGGTAAATGGGAATTAGTTAAAACACCCAGTAAGGAAATTCTTCCATTTGGACGTGTGTGTCTTTGTCAAACACGTTTTATAGATGCAAAAACCATTGTAACCAAGTGCTGAAAAACTGAATTGAGAAACACATTTGAATGTATGACAAATTTTTAAAGAAAATTTTGTAAAATAGTGATGCATACTCAAATATAATTATAATTTTAGTGAGATAAAAACTTTTGTGTCATTAATAAAATAAAAATAAAACAATGATTATCATTAGCTCAGCCTTCTTTTTTTTTTTTGAGACAGAGTCTCTCTCTATCACTGGGCTTGGGTGGGACAGGGGTACACTCTCGTGGCCAAGATAGTCTCCATCTCTTGACCTCATGATTCTCCTTCCTTGGCCTCCCTAAGTGCTGGGACTACAGGCGTAAGCCACCGCACCCAGCCAGCTCAGCCTTTTAGGGTTATAATTGGTATAGGTTTTATGATATGCATAATAGATATTGACATAGCAGTTTGTCTATAATTTGCACATGAGTAAAAATACGTATAGTGAGGATACACATTCAAAATTATTTTACTAACAGGGGCATGCAAACAAAAAATTTTGGAAGGCAGTGCTATTCATGATGCATTCTGTGAACCCACAGCATCAGTGTAACATGTGACATTGTTGGAAATGCAAATTCTGGGGCTCCAGCCTAAACCTACTGAATCAGAATCTCTAGGAGAGGCGGACAGGAATATGGGTTTTGACAAGATCTCAAAGTGATTATCTAAGGCATGACACAGATCTAATGAAGACACTCCTCTTTAAAACCTGCCTGCTGCTTATGAAATTGAAGCAGCCTTCTCACCATATCATTTAAAGGCTCTCCAAATACAGCCCAGCATCTCTTAGGGGCCTGTGTCCATGACTCCTTGCCAAGTTGGAAGCCCCAGGTATTCTTGGGTGCACCCTTCTCTCCTCTCCAATTTTCTTCACCTGGAATTCCTCCCCAATCTGATTATGTCTGCTTAACCAAAACCTTTACAATCTTACAATGTGTACTTCAAAAGTGACCTATTTTAAGAAAACCTGCATGATGTTACTGAAGAAAGAAATATCTACATATCCTTCCTGCCCTCCGTATTTTTAATGATGCCCATGGCATCTTGTTTGTTCATATCCCCCTGGACTGTATTGCATCATGCATTATAACGATTTGCATCTTATCTAACTCCTTCTAAAGATTGTAGGCTCCTAGAGAGGAGACTTGCTTAATCTTTCTTTATTCCCTAGCTTAGCTTGGGCCTGGAAGGCTCTAATTGCTAGATACATAATTGAAATAAAATTCCACAACTGAGCTCAGCCCACACTGTTTTCTTCCTTTATCACTCTATTGGGGCCACTACCTCATCATGAAGAACCTGAATTTCTCGAGAACTTTCCACATACTTGGGTCATTAATTGGCTTTCTCGTCCCCTCAGACTGCATTTCTGAGTTGCAAAATCTGTCCTGATCACTTAGTCATGATTGCAGTTTAAACACTAGAAAGCAATGATTTAAAAAAAAAAAAAAAGGTTGCTGTGTTTGAGGTCTTATCAGTGCCAGATACTGTACAAATTGCTTTAGAGCATTATCTCATTCAGTCCTGACAAAACCTCCATTTGGTGGACACATTACCTCTCCCATTTTACCACATAAGGAAACTGAGGTGCAGAAAGGGCTAATAGAGTAGTAGGACCAGGATTGGAATCCAGGCTGCTGACTACAGAGCCTGCAAAATCAACCTCTCCATTACCCTGCTAAGGATAGAAGATACTACTCCACACCCATCCTTATATTAAATGCAATTCCTAGTCCTCCTAACCACATGAAAAATCACATGCATTAGAGTCAGTCTTGATGACAATCTAAAAACTATGATTCTACTATGTAAGTTCAATTTAAATCTAGATCAAAGAAATCTAAATTACTCTTCATTTGGGCTATAATCTTATATTCCAAAGCTTAAATGCCTATAAGACAGCTTTATCTAATTTAAGATTACTAGCTCAAATATAAGTACAGACTTAATACTATTTTTCCTCTAAAGTAATCAGTACAAAGAGTTCTATTCTTCCCATAGTAAAATATGTCATAGAACTTGAACTACTAGGCAATCACCATCTTTTCTTTATAAGAAAAAAAAGCCTTTGAAATATGTACCATAACCTCTGAAAAATACAATTATCCTCCCAAAGAAATTAGGCATTTTTTTTCTGACAAAAACTATGGGCAATTGATCTATAGTTCCTTTCTTCCTCGAAAAATTATTGTATATTGTGTAATGATCATTATAATTAAAAATTAAGATGGCTTGCGATAATTCCACCATTATTTGATTCAAAATCTTTATAAAATATTGGCATTTTCCAACATTTATTTTTCCTGTCTATGTTCCATTTAAGGCCAAATTTTCAAACCCAGCTGCCAAATTACACATATAATTACTGCATTTGCGCACAAAAATGTGATAATTGCTTACACAATTTCAGAGGCCAGCTTGAGGCTCCTTTCCAAATTTGTTTTACATGTACAGTGCGGTGTAGTAGTTTTATATGAAAATTGGAAAAGTAAAATTCATGGTTTGTCTGGGTGATGTGTGAAAATGGATACAAAATAAAGCCTTTCTATAAATGCCTGGGCCTGTCTTCATATTTTCTCCCAATAGACCTTTATAAAAATTTTATAAAGCAGCTCAAATTTCAGCTGCTATTGGAATAACAGCAATGAAAGGGGATGATGCCTGGTGCAATGCCTTAAATTGTTCAGGTGCCCATTTTGTTGGTCAACATAGTGTCATGAGGCATTCTTCTGTCTATAAACTGCTCCCATAAACCCAGGCAAGAAAGATAAAGGTGATACAAGGCCCGCAATCATACAGTCAGCCAAGATGACAGCAGCCTCAATAGGGCAGAGTAGTTGTGAGTATTAGGGAAATAATACATAATTTCCCCTCCGACTTTGCCTGACAGTTGATTTTACAGTTTGGCAAGCATCCACTATGGATATAGCTCACAATGGGTATCCCTAGTGGAAGCTTTGGTTCAAGAAAAGGCAAAGAAACAAGACCTAGCTAGTCATACACATTAGTGAGATAATCTAAGATATTTTTGTTTCAAAGCAAAAGTAGGGAAGAAAATTATGGCCAGTTGCACATAAACTGGTACCTATGCTCAAATATGTACTTTCCAAACTCAAGGATTATGAATCTGATCTCTGACTATTACTAAATATCTGACTACAGAAATGACCAGAAGCAATTAGGTCAGAAGTCTATTAAATACTGAAGGACATTCTATTTGAGAAATTTCCAGCTATTTTCCATAGAGGTGATACTAACCATTCCCACCAACAGTGTAGAACTATTTCCTTTTCTCAAATAACTAAAAATAGAACTACCATGTGACTCAACAACTCCCCCTACTGGGTATCTACCCAAAGGAAGAGAAATTGTTATATCAAAAAGACACCTTCACTCTTAACGTTTATTGCAGCACCATTCACAATAGCAAAGTTATGGAATCAACCTACATATCCATCAACAGATGATTGGATTTTTTTAAAAGGTGGTATAGAGTGCTCACAGTGCGCAGGCACAGGGCCCTCGCCCTGTCAGTCGGCACTGAGTGCCGGCAGGGGGCTCTGTGGCCACGGTGCGGGCAGCGGTGGCAGCGGCTGGACTCCCGCACTACGAGCGGCCTCAGCACCTAGGAGAGCGCCGCGCCCTTCTCTCTGGAGTACCAAGCCCTCCTCAAAAATGAGAAAATTCAATATATATCTCCATTTCATGTTGTTCCAATTTTTGCAGGTAAGGATGAGTTCCACATGGTAGTTGAAGTACCACGCTGGTCTAATACAAAAATGGAGATTGCTACAATGGACCATTTAAACCCCATTAAACAAGATGCGAATAAAGGAAAACTTCATTATGTTGTGAATTTGTTCCCCTATAAAGGATATATCTGGAACTATGGAGCCATCCCTCACACTTGGAAAGACCCAGGGCGCAATGATAAACCTACTGGCTGTTGTGGTGACAATGGCCCAATTGATATGTGCGAAATTGGAAGCAAGGGATGTGCAAGAGGTGAAATAATTGGCGTGAAAGTTCTAGGCATATTGGCTATGATTGAGGAAGCGGAACCCGACTGGAAAGTCATTGCCATTAATGTGAATGATCCTGACGCAGCCAATTATAATGATATCAATGATGTCAAACAGCTGAAACTGGCTACTTAGAAGCTACTGTGGACTGGTTTAGAAGGTACGAGGTTCCTGATGGAAAACCAGAAAATGAGTTTGCTTTTAATGCAGAATTTAAAGATAAGGTTTGCAATTTATATTAAAAGCACTCATGATCATTGGAAAGCATTAGTGAGTAAGAAAATGAATGGAAAAGAAATCCATTGCATGAATACAGCTGTGTCTGAGAGCCCCTTCAAGTGTGATCCCGATGCTGCCAGAGCCATCGTGGATGCTTTACCACCACCCTGTGAATCTGCCCGCACACTACCAACAAAAGTGGATAAGTGGTTCTATCACCAGAAAAATTATTGAGATTTCTCTGGAATACACACTGATATTGCTGCATTGTATTCATCTGGACAGGAAAAGTAGTAGCTTTCCAAAGCTTTAAATTTGTAGAACTCATCTAACTAAGGTAAATTTTGCTGTAACCAATTCAATATACTCAGAATGTTATCGTCTAAAGCATTTTTCATATCTCAACTAAGATAACTTTTAGCACATGCTTAAATATCAAATCAGTTGTCACTTGGAAGTCACTTGTGAATAGATGTGCAAGGTGAGCACATATTGGATGTATATGTTACCATGTTAGGAAATAAAATTATTTTGCTGGAAAAAAGTGGTATATAGCATTATGGAATACTATTCATGCATGAAAAAGAATAAAGTAATGTCTTTTGCAGCAACATGGATGGAACTGGAGGTCATTATCGTAAGCGAAATAACTCAGAAACAGAAAATCAAGTACCACATGTTCTCACTCATAAGTGGAAGGTAAACAAAGTATACACGTGGACACAAAGATGGAAATCATAGACACCAGTGAATCCAAAAGAGGGGAGATTTCAGAGAAGGGTGATGGTTGAAAATTTACCTATTTGGTATAATGTTCCCTATTCAGGTGATGGCTACACTAGGAGCTCAAACCCTACTATATGCAATGTGTCCACGTAAAAAACATGCGCATGTACCCCCTGAATCTCTAAAACCAAAAAATAATTGAAGGACATTCTCCTGCCAAAGACACCCTGAAAGTATCATGTTATCCTCCCCAATGGCTAGTTAAAATAATCATAACTAACATTTCCTGACCACTCAATATATGTTAAACAATGTTCTAAGAATTTTGCATGCATTCATTTCCTCTTTGCATGCTTACTAATTTTAAGAGGTAAGTACTATTATTGTCTTCATTTTACATCTGAGGAGACTGAAGCACAAAGAGTTTAAGAAACTTGTTGAATGTCATACAATTAAAAAGTCACAAATTCAATATTAGAACCCAAGCATACAATTAAAAAGTAGCAAATCCAGCCAGGCCTGGTGGCTCATGCCTGTAATCCCAGCACTTTGGGAGGCCAAGGCAGGTGGATCACTTGAGCTCATAAGTTCCAGACCAGCCTGGCCAACATGGTGAAACGCCATCTCTACTCAAAATACAAAAATCAGCCAGATATGGTGGCATGTGCCTGTAATCCCAGCTGCTCTGGAGGCTGAGACAGGGGAATTGCTTCAACCCGGAAGGTGGAGGCTGCAGGGAACCAAGACTGTGCCACTGCACTCTAGCCTGGGTGACAGAGCAAGACTCCATCTCAAAAAAAAAAAAAAAAAAAGTAGCAAACCCAGCATTAGGATCTGGGCATTCTGACTCCAAAGCCTTTACTTTTAACCTTAACAACATACTGACTCCCAGACGGAGCCAAGGAAAAGAGGGGACAAGGATAACCTAAAAAATAGAAGACTTTGAGCAGCCAGCATGACCATCTAAATAATTCACTACTGGAATGTAGTCCCCACCACTTCTGCCCAGCAGGAATGACACTGTCATAGACTAATGGCCACTGTGGGTTGTTTCCCACTCTTCTCTTTTCCAAATGGAAATTTCTTTAAAGTTATCCTGTCCTTTATATGTTTATATGGATTGTGTTATAGAGGGATAACATATTAACAAAAGTCTCTAAACTATGAAAAGTTTCAACCAGACATGAAGAAGAGGATCACAATTCACCCAGAGAATCAAAACTTGGAGCTAACACACTAAATCTTGAGTTGTCTCTAGTAGGAAAACATAGGTTTTTCTGAGAGTATGGACAGAAAGAAGGGTTTGTATGAACACTGGCCAGCCAAAGAACAATCATTGGTAATTTATCCAGCAACCAATTCCCCCTTTCTAAAAATATCTACCTCTTTCTCAGCAGGTTCATGGGCTTTGGGGACCTGAACCTCATGGCCAGTCCAAGAAATGAATGAGCCCGGATTAGTATGCCAATCAGAATAATCTTACCTTATCCTCACATCAACCTTGACATGACAATTGGCTTAAGAATGGTCAGTAACCATTCCTGGATCCAAGATGGCCAAGTAGGAGCAGCTCTGGATTGCAGCTCCCAGTGAGCGCGTGGAGGGTGAGTGGCCACTGCATTTCCAGACAGCTTTTTATTGCCCACAGACCAAGATATTCCCGGGCGGAGAAGCCCCACGGGTCTCCACCGTGGCTGTTTGAGCTGGCAAGGTGGCTCTCCACTCAAAAACCTCACACAGGTCTGGGCACCATTTCAGCTGGCAACTGGAGTGCCTGGGAGACAGTCACCCATTCAACTGATAAAAAGGGGACGGAAATAGAGAGCCAAGCCAGGAGATTCCCAGGTGAAAAAGTGCCACAAGTCTCCAGCGCAGCTGTTTCAGCCAGCACAGTGGGTCTCCACACAAAATCTCACACAAATCCGGATGCCTTTTCAACAGGTGACTGGAACACCTGGGGGACAGAGCCGCCCATTCAACTGATAAAAAGGGGACTGAAACTGGGAGCCAGGCCAGGAGATTTCTGGGGGGAAAAGCGCCTCCAGCACAGCCAGGGCAGTGGGTCTTCACACAAAATCTCACACAAATCCAGGCGCCTTTGAAACTGGCAACTGGAATGCCTGGGAGACAGAGTCGTCCGTTCAACTGTTAAAAAGGAGACTGAAACAGGGAGCCAGACCAGGAGTATCCCGGGCGAAAAAATGCCAGGAGCCCCCAGCGAGGCTGTTTCAGCCAGCGCAGTGGGTTTCTGCACAAAAACGCACACAAATCCGGGCGACATTTCAACTGGCAACTAGAACACCTGGGAGACAGAGTCACCCGTTCAACTGAAAAAAAAGCAGTCTGAGGCAGGGAGCCAGGTGATCAGGCACGGCTGGTCCCACCCCCACAAAGACCAGCAATCTGAAATGCTCTGGATTGAGAGTTTCACAGCAGGCACAGCTGAACTCGGGACAGTCCAGCTCTGTGGGGGAAGGGCATCCACCATTAGTGAGGCAGTCCACCACTACCAAGGTAGTCCGCCATCGCCGAGGCGGTCCGCCATTGCTGAGGCAGTCCGCCATTACAGAGGCAGGCCACCATTGCCAAGGCAGTTCTAACTATACCCCTAACAAACAGGACTGCAGGGAAGTTCACACGGCAGCTGGGCAGAGCCCACAGCAGCTCAGCAATGCCTCTACTGGCAGACTATGACTAGGCTGCCTCCTTGCTGGGGAGGGCATCCCTGAAAAAAGGCAGCAGCATGACAGAAACTTATAAATAAAGCCCTGCCTTCTGGGGACAGAGCACCTGGGGAAAAAAAGGCTGTTATGAGTTCTGCTGCAGTAGACTTAAATGTACCTGCCCAGCAGCTCTGAATGGAACAACAGAGCTCACAGCTCAGCACCTGAGCTCCCACAAAGGACAGACTGTATCCTCAAGTAGCTCCCTGAGCTCCATATATCCAAATAGTCACCTCATAAAGGAGAGCTCAGACTGACATCTGGCAGGGCAGGTATTCTTCTGGGACAAAGATAGCAGAAGAAACTGGCAGCAACCCTCACTGTTCTGCAGCTGCTGCAGGTGAGCCCCAGGCAAGCAGGGTCTGGAGTGGACCTCCAGCAGTCCTACAGCAGAGGGGCCTGACTGTTAGAAGGAAAACTAAGAAACAGAAAGAAATAACTTCATCATCAATAAACAGGATGTCCACTCAGAGACCCCACCTGAAAGTCACCAACTACAAAGACCACAGGTAAATAAATCCACAAAGATGGGAAGAAACCAGTGCAAAAAGGATGAAAACACCCAAAACCAGAATGCTTCTCCTCCTCCAAGGGATCACAACTCCTCACCAGCAAGGGAACAAGACTGGATGGAGAATGAGTCTGACGAATTGACAGAAACAGGCTTCAGAAGGTGGGTAATAAGAAACTTCTCTGAGCTAAAAGAACATGTTCTAACCCAATGCAAAGAAACTAAGAACCTTGAAAAAAGGTTTGACGAAATGCTAATGAGAATAAACAGCTTAGAGGGGAACATAAATGAATTGATGGAGCTGAAAAACACACCACAAGAATTTCGTGAAGCATACACAAGTTTCAATAGCCAAATAGATCAAGCAAAAGAAAGGATATCAGAGGTCAAAGATCAACTCAATGAAATAAAATGAGAAGGCAAGATTAGAGAAAAAAGAGTAAAAAGAAATGAACAAAGTCTCCAAGAAACATGGGATTATGTGAAAAGACCTAATCTACATTTCATAGGTGTACCTGAATGTGACAGAGAGAATGAATTCAAACTGGAAAACATTCTTCAGGGTATTATCCAGGAAAACGTCCCCAACCTAGCAAGAGAAGCCAATATTCAAGTCCAGGAAATACAGAGAACACCACAAAGATATTCCTCAAGAAGAGCAACCCCAAGGCACATAATCATCAGATTCACCAGGGTTGAAATGAAGGAGAAAATGCTAAGGGCAGCCAGAGAGAAAGGTCGGGTCACCCACAAAGGGAAGCCCATCAGACTCAGAGCAGATCTATCAGCAGCAACCTTACAAGCCAGAAGAGAGTGGGGGCCAATACTCAACATCCTTAAAGAAAAGAACTTTCAACCTAGGATCTCATTTCCAGCCAAGCTAAGTTTCATAAGTGAAGGAGAAATAAAATCCTTTATGAACAGGCAATTACTCAGAGATTTCATCACCACCAGGCCTGCTTTACAAGAGCTCCTGAAAGAAGCACTAAACATGAAAAAGAACAACCAGTAACAGCGACTCCAAAACGTACCAAATGGTAAAGAGTATCAACACAAAGAAGAAACTGCATCAAATACCGGGCAAAACAACCAGCTAGCATGAAAATGGCAGGATCGAATTCACACATAACAATATTAACCCTAAATGTAAATGGGCTAAATGCCCCAATCAAAAGACACAGACTGGCAAATTGGATAAAAAGCCAAAACCCATTGGTGTGCTGTATCCGGGAAACCCATATCATATGCAAGGATACACATAGGCTCAAAATAAAAGGATGGAGGAAGATTTACCAAGCAAATGGAGAGCAAAATGAAAAAGTAGGAATTGCAATCCTAGTCGCTGATAAAATAGACTTTAAACCAACAAAAATCAAAAGAGACAAAGAAGGACATTACATAATGGTAAAAGGATCAATGAAACAAGAAGAGCTAATGATCCTAAATATATATGCACGCAATACAGGAGCAACCAGATACATAAAGCAAGTTCTTAATGACTTACAAAGAGACTTAGACTTCCACACAATAATAGTGGGAGATTATAACACTACACTGTCAATATTAGACAGATCAATGAGACAGAAAATTAACAAGGATATCCAGGACTTGAACTCACACCTGGACCAAACAAACCTAATGACATTTACAGAACTCTCCACCCCAAATCCACAGAATATACATTCTTCTCAGCACCACATTAAACCTACTCTAAAACTGACCACATAATTGGAAGTAAATCACTCCTCAACAAATGCAAAAGAACAGAAATCAAAACAAACTGTCTCTCAGACCACAGTGCAATCAAACTAGAACTCAGGATTCAGGAACTAACTCAGAACCACACAGCTTCATGGAAACTGAACAACTGGCTCTTAAACGTTGACTGGATAAACAATGAAATGAAGGCAGAAATAAAGATGTTCTTCAAAACCAACAAGAACAAAGACACAACATACCAGAATCTCTCGGACACATTTAAAGCAGTGTCAAGAGGAAAATATATAGCAATAAATGCCCACATGAGAAGCAAGGAAAGATCGAAAATCAACACCCTATCATCAAAACGGAAAGAGGTAGAGGAGTAAGATCAAAAAAAGTCAAAACCTAGCAAAAGATCAGAAATAACCAAGATCAGAGCAAGAACTAACCAAGATCAGAAATAACCAAGATCAGAGCAGAAATGAAGGAGATAGAAACACAAAAAAACCCTTCAAAAAATCAATAAATCCAGGAGCTGGTTTTTTGAAAAGATTAACAAAATAGACAGACCAGTAGCCAGATTAATAAAAAAGAAAAGAGAGTATAATCAAATAGATACAATAAAAAATGATAAACGGGATATCACCACAGATTCCACAGAAAGACAAACCACCATCAGCGATTACTACAAACAACTCTGTGTACATAAACCAGTAAACCTGGAAGAAATGGATAAATTCCTGGACACTTGCATCCTCCCAAGCCTAAACCAGGAAGAAGTCAAAACCCTGAATAGACCAATAACAAGGGCTGAAGCTGAGGCAGCAGTTAATAGCCTACCCACCAAAAAAAAGCCCAGGTCCAGATGGGTTCACAGCTGAATTCTACCAGATATACAAAAAAGAGCTGGTACCACTCCTTCTGAAACTATTCTAAACAATCCAAAAAGAGGGAATCCTTCCCAAATCATTTTATGAGACCAACATCTCCCTGATACCAAAACATGGCAGAGACTCAACAAGAAAAGAAAACATCAGGCCAATATCCATAATGAGCATAGATGCAAAAATCTTCAATAAAATACTGGCAAAGCAATTGCAACAGCACATCAAAAAGCTTATCGATCACGATCAAGTAGGCTTTATCCCGGGGATGCAAGACTGGTTCAACATATGCAAGTCTATAAATATAATTCACCGCATAAACAGAACCAAAGACAAAAACCACGATTATCTCAATAGATGCAGAGAAGCCTCTGACAATATTCCACAGCGCTTTATGCTAAAAACTCTCAATACACTAGGTTATTGATAGAATGTATCTCAAAATGATAAAAGCTATTTACAAAAAACCAACATCCAATATCATACTGAATGGGCGAAAACTGGAAGCATTCCCTTTAAAATCTGGCACTAGACAGGATGCCCTCTCTCACCACTCCTATTCAATATAGTATTGGAAGTTCTACCCAGAGCAATCAGGCAAGAAAAAGAAATAAAGGGTATTCAAATAGGAAAGGAGGAAGTAAAATTTTCTCTATTTGCAGACAACATGATTGTATATCTAGAAGACCCCATCGTCTCAGCCCAAAATCTCCTGAAACTGATAAGCAACTTCAGCAAAGTCTCAGGATACAAAATCAATGTGCAAAAATCACATGCATTCCTATACACCAATAACAGACTTAAAGAGAGCCAAATCAAGGACAAACTTCCATTCACAATTGCCACAAAGAGAAAAAAATACCTAGGAATACAACTAACAAAGAATGTAAAGGACCTCTTCAAGGAGAACTACAAACCACTGCTCAACAAAATAAGAGAGGGCACAAACGGATGGAGAAACATTCCATGCTCATGGGTAGGAAGAATCAATATCATGAAAATGGCCATACTGCCCAAAGTAATTTATAGATTCAATGCTATTCCATTAAGCTACCAATAACCTTCTTCATAGAACTGGAAAAAATATCTTAAACTTCATATGGAACCAAAAGAGAGCCTGCATAGCCAAGTCGAATCTAAGCAAAAAGAACAAAGCTGAAGTCATCACATTACCTGACTTCAAACTATACTACAAGGCTACAGTAATCAAAACAGCATAGTACTGGTACCAAAACAGATATACAGACCAATGGAACAGAATGGAGACCTTGGAGGCAACGCCACACATCTACAACCATCTGATCTTTAATAAACCTCACAAAAACAAGCAATGGGGAAAGGATTCCCTGTTTAATAAATGGTGTTGGGAAAACTGGCTAGCCATGCACAGAAAGCAGAAACTGGACCCCTTCCTGATACCTTACACTAAAATTAACTCCAGATGGATTAAAGACTTAAACATGCCGGGCGCAGTGGCTCAAGCCTGTAATCCCAGCACTTTGGGAGGCCGAGGCGGGTGGATCACGCGGTCAAGAGATCGAGACCATCCTGGTCAACACGTTGAAACCCCGTCTCTACTAAAGCTACAAAAAATTAGCTGGGCATGGTGGCGCGTGCCTGTAATCCCAGCTGCTCAGGAGGCTGAGACAGGAGAATTGCCTGAACCCAGGAGGCAGAGGTTGCGGTGAGCCGAGATCGCGCCATTGCACTCCAGCCTGGGTAACAAGAGTGAAACTCCGTCTCGAAAAAAAAAAAAAAGACTTAAACATAAGACATAACACCATAAAAACCCTAGAAGAAAATCTAGGCAAAACTATCCAGGACATAGGCATAGGCAAAGACTTCATGACTGAAACACCAAAAGCATTGACAACAAAAGCCAAAATAGACAAATGGGACCTAAGTAAACTCCAGAGCTTCTGCACAGCAAAAGAAACAGTCATTAGAGTGAATTGGCAACCAACAGAATGGGAAAAAATTTTTGCAATCTACCCATCTGACAAAGGGCTAATATCCAGAATCTACAAAGAACTAAAACAGATTTCCAAGAAAATAACAAACAAGCCCACTCAAAAGTGGGCAAAGGATATGAAAAGACACTTTTCAAAAGAATACATATATGAGGCCAACAAACATATGAAAAAATGCTCATCATCACTGGTCATTAGAAAAATGCAAATCAAAACTACATTTGAGATACCATCTCATACCAGTTAGAATGGCGATCATTAAAAAATCTGGAGACAACAGATGCTGGAGAGGATGTGGAGAAACAGAAACACGTTTACACTGTTCGTGGGAGTGTAAATTAGTTCAACCATTGTGGAAGACAGTGTGGCAATTCCTCAAGAACCTAGAAATAGAAATTCCATTTGACCCAGCAATCCCATTACTGGGTATATATCCAAAGGACTATAAATCGTTCTATTATAAGGACACATGCACACCAATGTTCATTGTAGCACTGTTTACAATAGCAAAGACTTGGAACCAACCCAAATGCCAATCGATGATAGACTGGACAAGGAAAATTTGGCACACATACACCATGGAATACTATGCAGCCATCAAAAACTATGAGTTTGTGTCCTTTGTAAGGACGTGGATGAACCTGGAAACCATCATTCTCTGCAAAATGACACAAGAACAGAAAATCAAACACTGCATGTTCTTACCCAGAGGTGGGTGTTGAACAATGAGAACACATAGACACAGGGAGGGGAGCATCACACACTGGGGCCTATGTGGGGGAACTAGGGGAGGGACAGAGGGGGATGGGGAGTTGGGGAGGGATAACATGGGGAGAAATGTCAGATATAGGTGATGGGGAGAAAGGCAGCAAACCATATTGCCATGTATGTACCTATGCAACAATCTTGCATGTTCTTCGCATATACCCCCAAACCTAAAATGCAATCAAATATATATTAAAAAAAAAAAAAAAAAAAAAGACTGGTCAGTAACCCAATCCTACACCAATCAATACATAGGACCTATTCACCATGATTGGTTCAGTTTAGTTCAAACAATGCAAAGAATAATGATTTCATTTACTGGTCAGGGGAAAAGTTACCACAATATCCATTATGGATGAAGATGGACCTGGATAGTAGAGTCCAAGAGAGAAAAAAAAATACTAAAACTAGGTCCTTGGTGATATCACTGAACTAGATCAACCAATAACAAAGCTCATCCAACCTCTGGACTTCTGATTGTATGGGCCAGTAAGTCTCCTTTTCTACCTAAGCCAGTCTGAGTTTTGCTTTCTGTTAATTAACGTGTCCCTGAGTTCAGGAGAGGGTCACATGGGCTGAACCCAGACATCTAGGGAGTCCAGCCTCCTCCTAGAGATGAGCGTGTCTGAAGATGGAGCAATTGGGCACTTCTACAAGTGCTACAGAAACTGCAGACTAAATTTAGTTGCTTCTATAGAAGGGAACTTCTCCTGCTGAGACAAAGCAGCAACGTTGGAGTGACATTCAAAGGAACAGGCCGCAAAGCTAGAACAGTAAGAAACAAATTCCTTTTGCCTCCTCCAACCTTGGAGTCACCCTGTAGTGCCTCCTATTAGCAAAGCCTAACTGGGACCAGCTTGCAAAGCAGAAATGTGGTTTGTAGGGTCCCAGCTCTAGCATCACAAAGCAGAAGGCAGATTTGAAGCTTAGAGATAACTTAAATACTAGCAGAGAGCAGTTCATTTTTACTGTGTGGAAGAGGAGCCCATAGTCTGACTGTCAGAGAAGATAAAAATAAAAATAATCCACTTCCTACAAGACATCGCCCATGCTTCTTACACCACCACCTATAAAAGTATTTTGCATACTGTGAAGAATCATTTAAGGAAAGGGGTTATGGTTATTATGTCTTCTGGAAGACAAATTTGAATAGGTCTTCCCTGACAGCTTGGGTATAAAGAGCTGACCTGTTGACATCTCAGCAACCATATTTGTATATAAACTCTTACTTGCCAGAAACATCATAGTATTTCTGTTCCAACAGAAATGTGAGAATGCTTTTTCCTCAAGAAACATCCTAGGCATCGTGATTTTTCTCCATAGATATTTATGGAGCCATCATTTGAACATCTCCATTTTCTCTGGGTGCTGAAGGAGAAAATGTTGATTATGGAATATTCTGAAAATCACTCAGTATGTATAAAGCTAATAAAAAGACATATTGTGGTCATGGTAGAAGTTTCAAAGCATTAGTAATTGTGGCCTCACTGTGCCTGTATGTTTGGTAGTCTTTCTTTTGTATAAAATATCTGTTCATTCCATTGTTCACATCTTTGTTGACTGAGTTAGGACAGATTTAATATGAATATCTATATTCTTATGTCAATTTTTGGCAGCTCTAATGTCATAAAAGTCTTTCTGATATTCTTCCTTGGGCCATCAAAAGCAATGGTCAACCACAAACAGTGTTCAGAAACTTCCTTTAACTGCCAGATCGGAAGATCAGCCTTAGACCAGTGCTTTAAATTTCAGTATTTCTAAATGAGACCTAAAGGATAAGTATATCCTTCAGGATATAACTTGATGGTTTGTTCTGGAAAACTTCTTCAGGATAATTGGGGATGTTCAAATCAGAGAGTAAAAGTGACAATCATCTTAGCCTCTCACGGGCCTAGAAGTGACATAAAAGGAAAAAAGAAAAAGAAAGAGGCAAACCTATTTCTAGATCTAAGGGTTAATCTCAACCTCTCCCCAAAAAGGAAGGATAATTTAAGGTGGTAACTGCGACTCAGCCACTCAGCAAAGTCTTGTCACATCCATTCCATGTCCTACATATGTGTAGTTCACAGAATGGAAGAATATAATAAATGCCTGAGAATTTAAAATGCTTATATCACAACTATTGCCCAAGTGGCCCATTTTTGGTTGAGAGGTCATTAAAGAGGGTGTGATAATTAAAAGTGTGGGCTCTTGGACCAAGTTGCACAAATGCAGAACTGGATGTTTCTTATAAATAAACTCTATGATATTGGGAAAATTACTCAACTGTCTGTGCCTCAGTTTCTCATTTGTAAAATGGGATGATAATATGCCTACCTCAAATTTATTGGAGATAACAGAATGTCACAAAAATACAGTGGCTTAAAGACAATACAAGTTTCTTTCTCATGTAGCAGCCCCCAGTGGATCCAGTAGTGGAGAGGTTCTGCTCTACTCATCCGTTCACACACCCAGGTGCCCTCCACCTTGTTACTCCACCTTCCCCAAGGTCATTGTCCTCATCTTCCTTGTGGAGGTTGGGTCATGGCATTCCAACTTGAAGGAATAGAAATGGAACACTGGCCCAGGACAAAGGGATTTTCTTTTAAGGAGGTGGCCTATAGTTATACTCATCATTTACACTCATATATTGGCCCTAACATATTCTTGTGATTCCAAAGAAGCTGAGAAATATAGTGGCTAGTTGGAAGGCCATGTATCTAGCTCTATTGTTTTGGAAAAAGGGAGAGATGGATTTTAATGGGCAAGTACAGTTTGTCATCCTACATCATAAAGTTGTTATGGAGTAAATGAGATAAGGCACTTAGAAGAATTAAGACATTTCGTGAGTGTTCTATAATAGCTAAATATTGGTATTGCCAGGTTACAAACTCCTCTTTCTACTTGTTTCAGGCACAATTCCCTTCTTAATGTTAGTCATTTGGCTTTCTTTGGTCAATGAAATGTGCATGGCAGTGATGAGTGTCATTTCTGAACATAAGGATTAAGAGTCGGTATGCCATTCACTCTGGGGTTTCTTCCCATAGAAGCATTTGTCAGCCTGGATCCCTGAGTAAATATGATGAGGGAGGCCCCCTGAAAACCCAAAGGTATATAACATGAACAAAAAGTCACTGAGATTCTGGAATTGTTTGTTACTGCAGTATAACCTAGCTCATCTTGACTAATACATGAAGGCCCTGGGACATTTGTCAGAGAAGGGATTTTAGAAGGCTCCTTCACCTTAGAGCTTTGGAATGTCAATTAATATCATTAAAAGTAACCAGATAATTGGCTGATAAGCATGTGCATCCCTTAGCTACTGTGAAATCATAGTTGATTACACTGAGATAACATAGGTGTTAATGACTATGTATGCAAGACAAACCAATCTACATGGGCTTAATATTATACTATAGAAGCATGTTCATTGATTGCAAAGGTCTTCTTTCCAAGACTGCATCTGAAAGCAAACTGACATTTAGAATCTCCTGATTCACCTCCCCTAAAATAAAGGAGATTGCCATCTGGCCACAGCTGTGAAAATGCCAACAGCAAGGGATAGGTCCTAAATGGAAATGCAGGCTCTGTGAAATTTTTTCATTTCCTTAAATTTGGATTTTAGTATTTCTTCCAGAGGAATCCAGTATTAGCAATTCAAAGAGCATCACATAGCTCTTAAAGAGTGTATTCACCTGCAAGAACCTAGAGAGCAGATAGTGTGAGTAGCTTGTTAGGATGATAGACATAAAACCATTGCAGCTATTGCTTATGATCATTTACCACATTAATAAGCAAGGTATTAAGTGTTATACCCACATAATCTCATTTAATCTTCATATCGGCCTTTACAAGGCAGATACTACTAGTAGTCCCATTTTACAATTGAGGAAACATGAGCTTAGAAAAGTTACATAGACATTTATTTTCTTGCTCATGTTACATGCCCATGGGTTATGTAAAATGACTAAAGTCAGCAGTCCATGAAAGACGTAATTGGAATGTGAACTCAAGCATATGACTCCAAAGCCCATTTGTTGAGCCAATAAGCTGTACCTCCAAGTGAACATAACAAGTGTTAGAACTGAGATTAGTACAAAGATCTGTGGGAGATCAGCAAGAAACAGCAAAGAAACAGCAAAGTACATAGATTAATCAAGGAAGGATTCATTGAGAGTTAGATTTTTAGTTGATAGGACTTGACCACATAGAAAAGAAGGGAGGACATTCTAGCAAAAGAAAAAGTCGTACTTCTCCTAAACAGCTGATTTATTATTAGTATTACAGTCACTGTGACTCTTAAAACTAACCAAGTTTCCACCTTTACATTGGCTGTCAGGGAACTCACAGTCACATTTATAATACTTCTTCAGCAACTATATGGAACCTAATGATATTAACATTTGTATAGTGACCAAACCTTTATCAGAATTCCACACCCACTTTTTCTCTTTACCCAATTTTTTAATCATTTTATGTTTTATCCTGTATTATTAAAAATCCTTGATAAGTACCCTCAGATTCAGATTCCTTTTGGAACAATGAGACATATAGATAAATAAATTCATTAATAAGAAAATAAATATTTTTCTTTTTCTAAGGTCTTCCTCAGATTCATTTTGTAACAATAAAGCAAAGAAAGAAAGAAAGAAAAAGAAGGAAAGAAAGAAAGAAAGAGAGAGAGAGAGAGAAAGAAAGAAAAGAAAGCAAGCTCTTTCCCTGTAATGAAGCCATAAATTCATAAAATATAAAGCATCCATGTATTAGGCTAGCAAAACTTCAAAATTTAATAGCACCCTCTGTTGGTAAGGCTATGGGGAAATAGGCAATCTCATACAGTGCTGGTAGAAATGTAAGTTAATAAACTTATGGAAAGCAATTTGGCAATAACTATTAAAATTAAAACTTCATAGGACCACTGAACCAGCATTTTCTCATTTACATATTTATCCTAGAGGTATACTGGTTCCCATACAAAATGACCATGTACAAAGTTACTCTCTTCAGCCTCGTTTCTAATAACAAGAGACTGGGAAGCAAAATTATTGTCCAACAAAGGAAAGGTTAAATAAATTACTTTTTTCAGTTCTCAAACTTTTTTAGATCTTTGAAATGTTCACGGTATATGGACACTGGCCTACAATATATGATGATCAAATTGGCCCTAACAGAGCCAATAAGCTCAATCCTCATTCCACTTTACCACAGTGCCTTATTATACTGCCAGGTCATTTTTCTGCTGCATAGAAGGGTCATTGAAAGTAAATAAATTGCCAGTAAATAGATATCAGCATTGTTTTCATTCATTCAATACATTCATTCCTTACCTATCAAATACTCACAGCACCTACTCTGGGCCAAGTACTCTAGTAGGCATTTTTTAGGTCAGAGATCCAGTATGCATATATTTACAGGCCACAGGGATTACTGACTGGTAAGAAATGAATCAGAAAATTCATGCTGAGACAGAGCAAGATGGCCAAATAGAAGCTTCTACCAATTGTCTCTCCCTGCAAGAATACCAAATTTAACAACTAGCTACACACACACACACACACACACACACACAAGCACCATCATAAGAATAAAAAACCAGGTGAACCATCATAGTACCTAGTTTTAACTTGATAAAACTCTTATTTTTCCTACCATTGCTATTTTTCCTACCAAATGCTATTATTTTTCCAGAGGCACTGAAAATGGTAGGAAAAATAATCCTGTATTGCCAACACCACCACTCCCCCATTCCCCAGCAGCAGCCACATGGCATAGAGAATCTCTGCACTTGTGGGAGAGAGAGGACAGTGGCTGTGGGACTTTGCAATAGAATTCAGTTCTGCCCAGTCACAGCAGAAAGCAACACCAGGCAGAACTCTGCAGACAACCACAGAGGGAGCATTTAGGCTAGCCCTAGCCAGAGGAGAATTGTCCATCCAGTGGTCAAAACCTGAGTTCTGGCAAGCCTCACCACGTCAGGCTAAATGGTTCTGGGTTCTAAATAAACTAGAAGTCTAGGCCACAAGGATTGCAAGTCCTAGGGAAGTCCTAGTACTGTGCTAAGCTTGAAGGTGGACTTGGGGGGCACATAATCTAGTGAAACACCAAGGTAGGTGGCCGAGAGAGTGCTTGTGCCACCTTTTCTCCAGCCTCAGGTAGTGCAGCTTGCAGTTCCAAAAGAGACTTTTTTCTTCTGCTCAAGGAAAGGAGAGGGAAAAGTAGAGAAGACTTTACCTTTCAACTTGGATACAAGTTTAGCCACAGTAGGACAGGGCATCAGGCAGAGTCTTGAGTCACCCATTCCAGGACCTCACTCTCAGATGATATTTCTAGACATACCCTAGGCAAGAAGGGGGGCCTGCCACTTTGAAGGGAAGGACCCAGTCCTGGCAAGATCATTGCCTGCTGACTAGAGTCAGCAGTGGTAGTCAGGTGGTACTCACCATGGGTTTTGGATGAGACTCAGAGATGTATTGGCTTCAGGTGTGACCCAGCACATTCCCAGCTGTGGTGGCTATAGAAAGAGTCTCCTGCTGGAGAAAAGCAAAGAGAAGAGTAAAGGGAACCTTGCCTTGCAGCTTAGGTATCAACTCAGCCACAGTGGGATAGAGCATCAAGTGGATTCTTGGGGTCCCTGATTCCATGCCTTGGCTCTTGGATAGTATTTCTAGACCTGCCTTGGGTCAGAGGGGAGCCCACTACCTGGAAGACTGAGTCTCTGAGGCCTGAAAGCATTCATAACAAGCTGACCAAAGAGCCCTTGGGGCTTAAGTCAATATCAGTGGTAGCCTGGCAGTACTCCCCACAGGCCTGTAGTGGTGGTGGTCATAGAGGAAGACTCCACTGCTAACGGAAATGGGAGGCAACAGTGGGAAGAACTTCTTAGTATTTAGGGAAGTTAGGGCTTGGGTGCCGGCCCAGCTGCAGAAGAATAGAGCACCAGGTAGATTCCTAAGGTTTCCAACTCCACGTCCAAGGTCCCAGACAGTATCTCTACCCACCTGGCGCCAGGGGACCTTTCTACCCTGAAGGGAGTAAGACTGACTGGCTTCACCACCTGCTGATTGTAGAGACCTAGGGCCTTGAGCAAACATGGGCAGTAACCACATAGTGGCTACAACAAGCCTTTAGTGAAACCCAGTGCTATGCTAGTTTCAGGTCTGACCCAGTAGAGTTGCTATGGTGGTGGCCACAGGGGTGCTGTGTTGCCCCTCTCCCCAGCTCCAGGAAGCTCAGCACAGAGAGAGACTGCTTATTTGGGAAAAACTTAGGGAAGAGAATGAGAGTCTCTGCCTAGGAATCCAGAGAATGATCCTGGATCTTATCTAAGACCACCACGTGGTGCCTCTACAAGACTGCAAGAACCACAGCATTAGTGGACTTGGAGAGTCCCCTCATGAGGATATGGCTGCAGTGATCAAAAAGATGACAACACCAAAGTCCCTTCAGATACCTGAAAAGCCTTCTCAATAAGCGTGAGTACAAATAAGGCCTGACTGTGAAGACTGCAATAAATACCTAACTCTTCAATGCCCAGACACAGGTGAACATCCACAAGCATCAAGATCATCCAGGAAAGTATTACCTCACAAAATGAACTAAGCAAGTCACTAGGCAACAATCCCAGAGGGAGACACAGATAGGTGACCTTTCAGAGAATTCAAAACAGGTGTTTTGAGGAAACACAATGAAATTCAAGATGACCCAGAGAAGGAATTCCAAATTCTATCCGATAAATTTAACAAAGAGATTGAAATAATTTAAAAGAATCAATCAGAAATTCTGGAGTTAAAAATACAATTGACATATTGAAGCATGCATCAGAGTCTCTTAATAGCAGAATTGATCAAACAGAAAAAAAAAACTAGTAAGCTTGAATAGAAGCTATTTGAAAATACACAGGCAGAGGAGAGAAAAGAAAAAAAGAATAAAAAACAATGAAGCATGCCTACAAACTCTAGAAAACAGCCTCAAAAGGGCAAATCTAATAGTTATTGGCCTTAAAGAGGCCAATAACTTTCCAAACCTAGAGAAAGATATTAATAGCCAAGTACAAGAAGGCTATAGAATATCAAACAGATTTAGCCCAAAGAAAACCACCTCAAGGTATTAAATAATCAACCTCCCAAAGGTCAAGGATAAAGAAAGACTCCTAAAAGCAGGCAGAAGAAAAAAAAATAACATGCAATGGAACTCCAATACATCTGGCAGCAGACTTTTTAATAGAAACCACACAGGCCAGGAGAGAGTGTCATGACATATTGAAAGTGCTGAGGAAAAATAATTTTACCCTACAATAGTATATTGCATGAAAACATGCTTCAAACATAAAAGACAAATACAGACTTTCCTAGACAAATAAAAGCTGAGCAATTTCATAAACACCAGATCTATCCTAAAAGAAATATTAAAGAGAGTGCTTTAATATGAAAAAAGGATGTTAATAAGCAATAAGAAATTATCTAAAGGTAGAAAACTCACTGGTAATAGAAAAACACAGAGTAGTATAACACTGTAATTGTGATGTAAAACTACTCATAGGTAGAATAGAAAGACTAAAAGATGAACTGATCAAAAATAACTATAACAAGTTTTGAAGAGATAGTACAATAAGATATAAATAAAAAACAAAAAGTTAAAAAG
The DNA here is from genome assembly GCF_009761245.1 of Sapajus apella. Taxonomy (NCBI): domain Eukaryota; kingdom Metazoa; phylum Chordata; class Mammalia; order Primates; family Cebidae; genus Sapajus; species Sapajus apella. Next base: position 38,523,793 of record NW_022436944.1, on the reverse strand, counting down.
TGAGGGACAGGCCAGGTGCAGTGGCTCACGCCCATAATCCCGGCACTTTGGGAGGCTGAGGCAGGTGGATCACGAGGTCAGGAGTACACAACCAGCCTGGCCAAGATGGTGAAGCACCATCTCTAATAAAAACACAAAAATTGGCCAGGCATGGTGGCAGGCACCTGTAATCCCAGCTACTCGGGAGGCTGAAGGAGGAAATTGCTTGAACCTGAGAAGTGGAGGTTTCAGTGAGCCTAGATCACACCACTGCATTCCAGCATCGGCAACAGAGCAAGACTCCGTCAAAAAAAAAAAAAAAAGTAGTGAGGGGAAAAAGTTAGAGTTTTTATTAGTTTTCTGTTTTCTTATTTGTTCGTTTGTTTATGCAATCAGTGTTAACTTGTCATCACTTTAAAACAGTGGATTAAAAGATATTATTTGCAAGCCTCATGGTAACCTCAAATCAAAAAACATATGATGGATACACAAAAAATAAAAAGCAAGAAATTAAAACATACAACCAGAAAAAAATTACCTTCCCCAAAAGGAAGACAGGAAAGAAAGAAGGAAAAGGAGACTGCAAAACAACCAGAAAACAAATGACAAAAGGGCAAGAGTAAGTACTTACTTACCAATAATAACATTGAATATAAATGAACTAAACTCTCCAAAGGACATAGAGTACCTAAACGAATTTTTTAAAAGACTGAGTAATCTGTTGCCTACAAGAAGCACATTTCACCTATAACACACATAGGCTGAAAATAAAGGGGTGGAAAATAATATTTCATGCAAGTGGAAACCAAAAATGAGGAGGAGCAGCTATATTTATATCAGAATAAATGGATTTCAAGACAAAAACTATAAAAACAAAGAAGGTCATAATGATAAACTGGTCAATTCAGCAAGAAGATACAATGATTGTAAATACATACACATCCAACACTGGAGCACCCAGATAGATAAAGCAAATATTATTAAAGCCAAAAACAGAGATAGGCCCAAATACAATAATAGCTAGAGACTTCAACACCCCACTTTCAGCATTGGACAGATATCCCAGACAGAAAATCAACAAAGAAATATCAATCTTAATCTCTACCATTGACCAAATGTACCTAATTGATATTTATAGAACATTTTATCCAACTACCACAGAATACACATTTTCCTCCTCAGCATATGGATTGTTCCCATGTATAGGCCATATGTTAGGCCACAAAACAAGTTTTAAAACATTCAAAAATTTGAAGTAATATCAAGTATCTTCTCTGCCCACAATGGAATAAAACTAGAAATCAATAAAGGGAGCAATTTTGAAAACTATACAAATACATAGAAATTAAATAATATGCTCCTGAATGACCAGTAGGTCAATGAAGAAATTAAAAAGAAAACTGAAAAATTTTCTTGAAACAAATAATAATAGAAATACAACATACCAAAACCTGTGGGATATAGCAAAAGGACCACTAAGAAGAAAGTTTATAACTATTAAGTGCCTACATCAAAAAAGTAGTAAAACTTCAAATAAACAACATAATCGTGCATCTTAAAGAATTAGAAAAGCAAGAGAAAATCCAAAATTAATAGACGAAAATAAATAATAAAGATCAGAGGGCTGGGTGCAGTGGCTCACACCTGTAATCCCAGCACTTTAGGAGGCCAAAGTGGGTGGATCACCAGATCAAGAGATCAAGACCATCCTGGCAAACACGGTGAAACCTCACCTCTATTAAAAACACAAAAATTAGCTAAGCATGGTGGCATGAACCTGTAGTCCCAGCTACTTGGGAGGTTGAGGCAGGAGAATCACTTGAACCCGGGAGGTGAAGGTTGCAGTATGCTGAGATTGCACCACTGCACTCCAGCCTGCCTACAGAGTGAGACTCCATCTCAAAAAAAAAAAAAAAGATCAGAGAAGAAATAAATGAAATTGAAATGAAGAGAATACAAAAGATCAATGAAATGAAAAGTTGGTTATTTGAAAAAATAAAATTGACCAAACTTTAGCCAGAATAAGAAAAAAAGAGAGAAGACTCAAATAAATAAAATCAGAAATGAAAAAGGAGACATTGCAATTGATATTGCAGAAAATCAAAGGACAGTTAGAGGGCTACTACGAGCAATTATATGCCAATAAGAAAAACCTAAAAGAAATGGGTAAATTCCTACACACATACAACTTACCAAGATTGGGTCATGAAGAAATACAGTATGTGAACAAACCAATAACAAGTAAGAAAATCAAAGCTGTAATAAAAAGCCTCCCAGTAAAGAAAAACCCAGGACCTGATGGCTTCACTGCTGAATTATACCAAACATTTAATGAAAAACTAATACCAATCCTACTCAAAGCATTCCAAAAAATAGAGCAGGAGGGAATACTTCCAAACTCATCCTATGAGGCCAGTATTATGCTGATAGCAAAATCAGATAAAGACACATCGAAAAAAGAACATGAAAGGCCAATATCCATGACACTGATGCAAAAATCCTCAACAAAATACTAGCAAACTGAATTTAACAACACATTAAAACAATCATTCATTGTAACCAAGTGAGATTGATCCCAGAGATGCAAGGATAGTTCAACATATGAAAATCAATCAATGTGATATACATATCAGCAGAATGAAGGACAAAAACCATACGATCATTTGAATTGATGCTGAAAAAGCATTTGATAAAGTTCAACATCCCTTGATAATAAAAACTCTCAAAAAACTGGATGTAGAAGGAACATATCTCAACATAATAAAAGCCATATATGACAGACTCACAGCTAGTATTATGATGAATGGGAAAAACTGAAACGTTTCCTGTAAGATCTGGAATCAACAAGGATGACTTTTTTCACCACTGTTATTCAAAATAGTACTAGAAGTCTTAGCTAGAGCAATCAGACAAGAGAAAGAAATGAAAGCATCCAAATTAGAAAGGAAAACGTCAAATTATCCTTGTTTGCAGATGACATGACGTTATTATTTAGAAAAACCTAAATAATCTACAGGAAAACTATTAGAACTAATAAATTCAGTAAAGTCGCAGGATACAAAATCAACATGCAAAAATCAGTACCATTTCTATATGCCAATGGAAAAGAATCTGAAAAAAGAAATCAAGAAAGTAATCCCATGTAAAATAGCTACAAATAAAATTTAGAACCTAGGAATTAATCAAAGAAGTGAAAGATCTCTACAATGAAAACTACAATGCACTGATGAAAGAAATTGAAGAGAACACCTGAAAAATGGAAAGGTATTCTATATTCATAGATAGGAAGAATCGATATTGCTAAAATGTCCACATTACCCAAAACAATCTACAGATTCAATCCAATCCCTATAATAATAATAAAAAAAATGACATTCTTCACAGAAATGGGAAAAAAAATCCTAAAATGTATATGAAACCACAAAAGACCCAGAATAGCCAAAGCTATTCTATGCAAAAAGAGCAAAACTGGAGAAATCACATTATCTGACTTTTAGTTATACTACAGAGCTATAGTAACCAAAACAGCATGATACTAGCATAAAAATAGAGAGCAGTAGAATAGAATAGAAAACCCAGAAACAAATCCACACATCCACAGTACATTCATTCTTTACAAAGATGCCAAAAACTTACATTGGGGAAAAGACAATCTCTTCAATAAATGGTGCTGGGAAAACTGGATATCCATGTGCTAAAGAATGAAAGTGGACCCCTCTCTTTCATCATATACAAAAATCAAATCAAAATGAACTAAAGACATAAATGTAAGAATTCAAATTATGAAACTACTACTACAAAAAAATTGGGAAAACTCTCCAGGACATTGGACTGGGCAAAGATTTTCTGAGTAATACTCCACAAGCACAGGAAACCAAAGCAAAAATTGGCAGTGGTATTACATCAAGTTAAAAAGCTTCTGCAAAGCAGAAGAAACAGTCAACAAATTGAAGAGACAACCCACAGAATGGGAGAAAATATATGCAAACTATTCATCTGACAAGGGACTAATAGCCTGAATATATAAGAAGTTCAAACAACTCTTTAGGAGAAAAATCTAATAATCGGATCAAAAAATGGGCAAAAGATCTAAATAGATATTTCTCAAAAGAAGGCATACAAATGGCAAGCAGGTTTATTAAAAGGTGTTCAACATCATCTATCACCAGAGAAATGCAGATCAAAACTGCAATGAGATATCATCCTGCCCCAGTTAAAATGGTTTATATCCAAAAGACAGGCAATAACAAATGCTGGCAAGAGAAATCCTTGTACACTATTCATGGGAATGTAAATTCGTACAACCACTATGGAGAAAAGATGGGTGGTTCCTCAGAAAACTAAAAATAGAGCTACCATATGATCTAGCAGTTCCACTCCTGGGTATATACCCCAAAGAAAGGAAATCAGTATATTGAAGAGATACCTGCACTCCCATGTTTATTGCAGCACTATTCACTATAGTCATGATTTGGAAGCAACCTAGCTGTCCATCGACAGATGAATGGATGAGGAAAATGTAGCATATATACACAATGGAGTAATATGCAGTCATAAAAAACAATGAGGTACTGTCATTTGCTATAGCATGGATGAACTGTAGGTCATTAAGTGAAATAAGCCAGGCACAGAAAGACAAACTCCACATGTTCTCACTTATTTGTGGAAGCTAAAATTAAGACAACTGAAATAATGGGGACAGAAAATAGAAGGATTGTTACTAGAGGCTGGGAACAATAGCTGGTGAGGCAGCAGGGAAAGAGATGGTACAAAAATACAAGGAATGACTAAGACCTAGTATTTTATAGCACAAGAGAAGGACTATAGTCAATAATAATTTAATTATACATTTTAAGATAACTAATAGAATATAATTGGATTGTTTATCACACAAAGAAAGGATAATTGCTTAAGGTGATGGATACCCCATTTACCAGTGAAGTGATTATTACACATTGCATGCCTGTATCAAAATATCTCATGTACTCCATGAATATATATACCTATTATGTACCCATAAAAATTAAAAATTTTAAAATTTTAAAAGAAAATATATGGTGTATACAACTACTAGGCATAAGTTTCAGATGTAAGTCAAGCAAAGGCAGAGAATTAATTCAATCCTTTATAACTTTCATTAGAGTGATGATGTAACCTGAGAAGAATTCAATCTAAACAGTTCAAAATTATGTAATTAATTACATTTCTTTTCAATTTCAATTGCCAAGTGATCCAATACCATTATCATAATATTTGGAAGACATGATAATGGTGGATTTTTGGTAGCTAAGGTCCTAATGCTCTACCAGCTCACAGCCCTAGTATAAATCCAACTGATGTTGGGCGGAAGGTGATTAAATAGAATGTCCCAGTCTACCACTCCCTGCAGAATGTTTTATGATGTTACAGAAGTGTCATGCTTTCCAAATCGAAGGCATTTGTATTCAGTTTACAGTCCAGTCAGAAAAGATAGTTCCTGCAGTAAGAATGCTATTATTGCAGAAAGAATACAACCAGCAAAGAGTACAGTTTGCAGAGATAGTACATAAGTATTTCTATAAGTGCCTAGGTGGAATTTTGATAGTGTTTTGGTGGTATTATCATCTGGCACTCAGGAATAGGCACTCATCCATTATTGAGTTTCTATGATATGCCAGGTACTATGTTTGGCATTAGAGCATACAGGAGTGAACCAAACAAGCATGATCCTTGCCCTTAAGGGTGCTGGAGTCTAACCGTCTGACTCTTTCCCTGCCAGGTGTGCCTATCATGCTGTGATATGCCTGCATCAGTTACACAAAGCAGTAGTCTGTTATTCACATCTTATTGGTGCCTAATGCCCCAATGCACAGCCTTATCAATGTGTGTTAGACTGTTCACATCAGGCCAGATGCTGAAATTCTGCCGTTTCCAATATGTCTAAGCATTGTACATAACACAATCAAAAACAAAAAGGACTACCACAATACTCTGCATTCTATGATAAACCAAAAACAACGGGCTCATATTATTAGTTATCTACATTATTTAAATTAACCTGAAATTAAGTAGCTTAACAAAACACTTGCATTATCTCATAGTTTCTTTGGGTCAGAAATCCAAGAGTAGCTTAGGTGGGTGGTTCTGGATCAGGGTCTCTCATGAGGTCACACTTACACTGTTGTCTGGGGCTGAAGGATCCACTTTCAAGATGGCTCACTCACATGACGGATGACTTAGCGCTAGTTGTCTGTAGGTTTCGGTTTCGGACCACGTGATCTTTCCATAGAGCTGCTTGAGCGCCCCCATGACTTGACGGCTGGCTTCCCCCAGAGGTGATGATCCAACAGCAAACAAGGTGGAAGTTGCAGTGCTTTTAATGGCCTAATATCAAAAGTCACTCGCCATCTCTTCTACCACATTCTATTACTTAGAAGCAAATCATTAAGTCTGGCCCACAATCCATTGAAGAGAAACAAGGCTCCACCTTTGGAAAGGATGTTTTCATAGAATTTGTAGACAGATTTTTTTTTTTTTTTTTTTTTTTTGGAGACAGTCTCTCTCTGTTTCCCAGACTGGAATGCAATGGCCAAATCTCAGCTCACAGCAACCTCCACCTCTCAGGTTCAGGCGATTCTCCTGCCTCGGCCTCCTGAGCAGCTGGGATTACAGGCATGCACCACCATGTTCAGCTAATTTTTGTTATTTTTTTTAGTAGAGACAGGATTTCACTATGTTGGCCAGGCTGGTCCTGAACTCCTGAACTCAAGTGATCTATCCACCTCGGCCTCCCGAAGTGCTGGGATTACAGGAGTGAGCCACCACACCCAGCCCGTAGACAGATTTTAAAACCACCATGATCATCTTGTATGCTTCTAGTCCCTAAAATAATAAAATCTTTAATAGTGCCTGTAAACACATAACTCTAACAAAAATAATTGCATCTCTAACTTTACCTAAGCTGTTGTCTAAAGATGTATTATGACCTTTGTAGATATGATAATCATGTGAGCAAATTCCTGTTTTTGTCATGAATAGATCAATAAATTCTTGATAACTGATAATTTAGCAGTTTTTCCTTTAAGTAATATGTTTGTATTATATTGTTTTTATTATAATCGACTAGCCAGTCAGTCCTTTTGAACTCTGACTCCCTTGCACTCTTTGCAAGTTAATTTTCTTCCTTTTCTAAATATCTTGACTCTGAGCATTTCTTTGGCAATGTGTGAGTAGGGCCTTCCATCTCTAACTTCCAATTCTTCCTACTAGCCACACAGATGAAGAAAGTTGTGAGAAATTAGAAACAAAGTGGTCCAAGCAAGAGCAGAGAGCATCAGGAGTCTTCAAAGGGCAATCTAGGCTGGCCCAGGCCAGAGACTCTTCCAGTCACACTGATTTCTCTTGGTGAAGGGAAACTGGGAATTGGAATCAGAACCTACAGTATATACTTTATCATGCATTGGGTAAAACATGATGAGAACGACATCTAGAGTTCTCATTACCAAATTCTCAACAAATCCTTTTACTGCCTTCAAAGTTAAAAATGCTTCCAAGAAATATTATCTACTGTTGTACGTCCCTGGTAGTCCTTCCCTAAGCTAAGATTTTGGTGGTCAGAGTGAACAAAACCACAGGTAATAAATACCTATCATATTCACAGACATTTCTCATCTTTTAATAGTCTTTCTATATTTGGAGGAATCCCCATGTTATGAGCCCCACTTCCCCAGTGGAGTCAGAATTCAAATTCCAAGGCTTCCTGCAGCTGAGACACAGGCAAACCACCCAGGCTCCCCCAAGGGTCCACTCAACAGACACTACAATCTTAGATTTCAACTCAGAAGCACTCATGAGGAAAGAGGCTCCCTGTGAAACTTCAATTTTTGCTGGTACAGTGGTGCTGGACGCATCTGGAAGCATTCTCAGTGGTGGCAGCAGCAGTTTCCAAGTTTTGTAAGATTTAGTGCCTGGCCCAGAGGTAACCTCTATGGAATGGCAGCAGTGATGAAGATGTGGGTTTCTCTTCTGCTGAATGCGGCAGCAGCAATGAAAGCAGTTTCCTTGTCGGGCATATCCTGCAGCACAGTTTTTCATTGCTCAATGCTGGCCTAGCCTCAGTCCTGGCTCTCCACCTATCCCAACAATTCCTGGGCAATCCAATCATCTTTTGTTAAGTCACCCTGTAACTGCTTGCAGCTAAGATTCTTAAACGGCATACCAATTGAACAGCCCCTTCACAATACTTTGCCCTCAAAGTATTGTCTGGGTTAATTACTATCACTTTTCTGAAGGGTCATACTCTGGAGTTAGGTACGCATTCAGGTTATAACAGTGCTGCCCACATATTTTTCCTAAGTGAGAAACATTGTTTCCACAGGCCATTTACAAGACTAATTAAAGAACTTCAAATTCTCTGGATCATTTTGACATTCTTTATTTGCAACATTACAATTGATACTTTATAATACTTTAATAGGCCCTAAAGAAAGTTTGATAGGGTTTGGCTCTGTGTCTCCAACCAAATCTCATCTTGGATTGCACTCCCATAATTCCCACATGTTCTGGGAGGGAACTGGTGGGAAAGAATTGAATCATGGAAGCAGTTTCTCCCATGCTGTTCTCGTGCATAAGTCTCACAAGATCTGATGGTTTGATAAGGGGATACTCGTTTTTACTTGGCTCTCTCTCTCTTGCCTGCTTGATGCCTTTCACCTTCCACCATGATTGTGAGGCCTCTCCAGCCATGTGGAACTGTAAGTCTAATTAAACCTCTTTCATTTGTAAATTGCCAAGTCTCAGGTATGTCTTTATCAGCAGCATGAAAACAGACTAATACAAAGTCTCAAAGCCTTGACTGTGAGCCTGAAAAGCACTGGCTAGGTGCTTTCCTCTCCCAATCATCCCTATCCCAGAGCCCAGAGCTCCAATTCTCCTAGTCCCTAATGACAAGGGACGGGACTGTGAGAGTAAAGAGAGAGAGTAGGCCCTGCCATAACTCATCAAGGCAGATATTCAAAATACTTAATCACTGGCATAACTCAGGAACATCCCGTTGACACACACCAGTAATTTTAAATCCTAAACTCATCCACTTTACCCTATTTATTTGTTTTGGGTCTGCTCTTGTCTAGACTGTAAGCTCCATAAAGGCAGGAGTCATGTCTGTTTAATTCACCTCCAACATTTGTCATAATTCCTGACATATTTATACACCTAATAAATAGTTGTTCAGTGTATGAATGAATAAGTGAATGATTCATTTTTTAGCATAATGCTTAACGTACGCAAAACATCTTCCCACCCACAGTCTTCTTTGATCCTCATAGCCTCTCTGTGAGTCCAGAATTACCTCCCCTAATATGCAAAGAGAAAACAGAGCCTCTATGAGGCAAAAAGGTCAGCCTAAGATTATTCAACTGCTTGGTGACAGTGCAGCTCTTCTCATTCCCAGCCCCAATCTCTTTTCATTACCTTTCTGCCCTTCATCTCAGTTTCCCTTCAAGTTTCTTTTTCCAGCCCAAATGATCTGCTGAAGGGATACTCCAAATTCTTCTGGCTGTAAGCATGTGCTTTCAGCCAAAAGACTTAATAATGTATACAACATGCAGTGGGAAGAGAAGAGGATGGTCAACTGTAAAAATACACATACAGGAGTCATGCCTATTTGTCATAGAAATCGCTACACAGTCTAAAACAACTCTTTTCACGTCTAATTGCTATGGAGACCCAGAGTATATGTATTAGTCTGGATATGTCTTGTCTCTGAGTAATAGAAGTTAGTCAAACTAATATAGGCAACAACAAAAAAGGTGGTTTTGGATGGACATTGCACATATAATCCATGGAAGGGTTGACCAACCAAGTCACAGTTGGGCAGTGGAGTAGGAGCAGCTGAGCCTCAGGAAGATACAAGCCAGAGACTCAAGGGCCACCTGGAATCCCTTTCTCTCTTTCTTGTGTCTGCCACCTTCCATGGGCCACCTTCAATCACTGTCACTATAAAAAGGGTCCCTCTGTATGGCAAGTAACATGGAAATAAAAGCTCCTGTGCTTTCTACCTAAACACCAAGAAATTCCATAAGGATTTGCTCCTTCTCAGCCCCAGTGTGAAAAATACCGGGGAATTATTCAGAATAGTAGATTGAACTTATTGGCTTCCATTTTTCTTGCCATGGTCTCACAGAGGTAGAGTATAACATCCCCTACTCCTGAATGATGTTGGACTCAGTCATGTATTTGCAGTGGCCAATGAAATGTGGGTGAATGTGACAGTATATGGTTGTCAAACCTGAACCTTAAGAATCGTCATATAGGCCGGGCGCGGTGGTTCAAACCTGTAATCCCAGCACTTTGGGAGGCCGAGGCGGGTGGATCACGAGGTCAAGAGATCGAGACCATCCTGGTCAACATGGTGAAACCCCGTCTCTACTAAAAATACAAAAGATCAGCTAAGCATGGTGGCACGTGCCTGTAATCCCAGCTACTCAGGAGGCTGAGGCAGGAGAATTGCCTGAACCCAGGAGACGGAGGTTGCAGTGAGCCGAGATCGCGCCATTGCACCCCAGCCTGGGTAACAAGAGCGAGACTCCGTCTCAAAAAAAAAAAAAAAAAAAAAGAATCGTCATATGTTTCTACTTCCCCACTTACAGTTCTGCCGCTGCTTGGAAAGATGCTTTTCCCAGGAAGCTGCTGCCCCTCCAGCCTAGACCCCAGAATAAGTATGTGTTGAACCCAGCCACCTCAGCCATCTGCAGACTTGCAGCATGAAATAGATCCAGCCCAACTGACCCTCAGACCCATGAGTGAGAACAACTGATTATTATTTTAAGGCACCAAGTTCTGTTCTAGTTTTGTTAGACTGTAAGAGCTAGCTGATAGGCCCAGTTTTGTTAAATGACCACCACCCCATCAATAATCTATGACCAGGTATGTGGTCCTGAAAGAAAACTACATCTTCGGCACAAATCTAGTGTTCAAAAAAGAAGAAAATGGTTCTTAGAACAAGGTTATAGCAGAAGTAGGGAGGATGCCGGGCACACAAATCAACCGGGATGCAGAGTCTAGAATTTCTGACCTGCATGTGTTTTTATCCTTGTATTCGATAAATACACCATCTAATGGATCTTTATTTTTTTCTCATCTGAAATTTTTCTGCTGTAATTTTAAAAGAATGTTTGGCCGGGCGCGGTGGCTCAAGCCTGTAATCCCAGCACTGTGGGAGGCCGAGGCGGGTGGATCACGAGGTCAAGAGATCGAGACCATCCTGGTCAACATGGTGAAACCCCGTCTCTACTAAAACTACAAAAAATTAGCTGGGCATGGTGGCACGTGCCTGTAATCCCAGCTACTTAGGAGGCTGAGGCAGGAGAATTGCCTGAACCCAGGAGGCGGAGGTTGCGGTGAGCCGAGATCGCGCCATTGCACTCCAGCCTGGGTAACAAGAGCGAAACTTCGTCTCAAAAAACACAAAAAAAAAAAAAAAAAAAAAGAATGTTTATCTGCAGTTATTGAGATTCAGAGAAGACTTTGAGGAGAAAGACTGCATGGTTTCAAGCAAAGCGTTCATTATTGTGAGTGGGAAAATGGAACAAAGAGGTGAGATGGAGGCTGGAAAGCACTGGAAGCCAGGAGACTGGGGCAGAATGGCAAATCGCATGTAAACACCTGACCCTCGCAGCACCCACGTGGTCATCTGGTCTCTTTCACCTTTGTTGCATCCTGTGGTATACCCTGGGAGAGTTCTTTCAAGAAGCCATTGAAAGTTATACCAAGAGAAAGCAGGAGGACTAGGGAGCTCAAAATGGCAGCCTTCACTGGTATTTCTCCTTTTTCTTACAAACCACTTGTATGTCCTTCCTTTCTTGTCACATCGCCAGTGACAGAACTGAATGGAAATTATGAAAAGAATATTTGGAGATTATATATGTTCTATTCCTCAGTTATAATAGCTTGTTCTTTAAACTAGAACTTTGCTGTAACATATTACTAATCATTTGGGGGTTTGAGTCCTCTCTCTGAAGTGGGCCACATGTCCTATCAAAATAACTTCTTATAGCTGTGTAACAGTTGTGGGTGGCCTGTGATCACCTTGTCAGAGTGCCTTTACACCCAGAGCTGGTTGCCAGATTCCACGTTACTTTCTTCCCGGCCCTCCCTCCCCACAACTTATGCTCCTTATATCATCTCCTTTCTCACTCTCGCTTTTTTTTCTGGCAGTTGCTGGGCCAAACAGCAATTTGCAGTTATTTATGCAGCTTAAACCCTATTGTCAACATCCTTATCCTCAATACACAAGCATTCCAGTGGTGTGAGTCGAGCTTTTGGGGAGAGAGATGGGCTGAGGTTAACAGAAGCAAGGCTTCCTGGGCTCCTCAGCCAAAGCATACATTGTTGCTGAGCTGCTTTTTCTCCTTCTCGCTTCTATTTGGGGTGGATTTTCATCTGGAATTAAAAACAGATCACAGCTTGCTGTTTGTTTGCTATTGTCAGGTCAAACCCAGTACTCAGGGAGAGCATGGTATCACTGTGTGCATAGAATTTTCTTGGCAATTTAATAAGGATGATGGAATTTGCCTGCGTCTGTACAGCACCTTGTCTCCTGGGCTCTCCAAGGCCTCCCAAAACAGAAGTTAATCCTCCCAGCAGCTGGAGAGGAAGTCAGCTATTGCATGGGACATTGTCTCCCTCATTGCCTCGAGCCCATTTTGGAGGGTATAGTTCAGGCAGAGCAGGTGAAAGCAAACAAAAGGAGGGAGATGAAGGTTGACACTTCCCTAGAGGATAGCAGATGGGATGTGCTACTTATAAGAAAGTATCCCCTCTGGGTATATAAATTTCAAAAATACACCCCTTCCTCTAGACAGACACAGCTCTGTGCCAGGGCACATGGCTTGGTGAGTGGAATGGAGTATGGACTGGATTTGAGCACCCACTCAAACCTTCTGCCAGACACTTTTATACACAGCACAGCCACAAGGGTTGGTCCTTATATCCAACAAAGTGAACTAGGTTTTTGTACTTAAGAATTTTGTCAAAGCAGCTAGGTATTTCCCACATTAAACTGCTGACCAATTGAGGAAACCATCAACATGTTAACATCTAAGTCTACAGTGATGGTTTAGAGACCTCTAATAGTCTTTGCAAGTGTCATCTCATTTTTTAAACAAATATTTATTAAGCACTTTTATTATGGACAAAGCACTAGCCCCCTCTCAGAGGTTAAAGCCCTTTTGAAAGACAACAAAAATTGCAATAAATATCTGTAGATGTGGTAGGCAGATTCTGAAATGGTACGCATTGATCCTCACCTCCTGGTATTGACACTGTTGTATAATCTCCTCCCTTTGGGTGTGGACTGGACCTCATGACTAACATTCTAGCACATTCTAATGAATAGAATACAGCAAAGGTGGTGGATATCACTTCTGTGATAAGGTTACAAAAAAAACTGGTACAAAAAACTGGACATCACTTTTGTGATAAGGTTACAGTACTAGCAAATTCCATCTTGCTAGTACTGTCTCTCTCTCTCTCTCTCTCTCTCTCTCTCTCTCTCTCTCTCTCTCTCCAACTTTTCTCTCTTGTCTTCTCACTTGCTTGCTCTGATATATCATAGTGTGACAGACTCTATGGAGAGGCTCACATAGCAAAGAACTAAGGGAAGCCTCTGGCCAATGCCTTGTGAGACACTGGGGTGTCAGTCCAAGCACCCACAGAGAATTAAATTCTGCCAGCAACCACAGGAGGAGACCAGGTTGGGGATCCTTCCCAGTCAAGCCTTCAAATGACTGCTGTCTCCTCACAGAGCCAGAAGGTCCAGCCAAGCCTCACCCAGATTTCCCACTCACAGAAACTTGTGAAATAATAAAATGTGTGTTCAGTCACTATGTTTTAGGGTAATTTGTTACACAGCACAAGCCTATATCACAAGCTTGTAACCGAGGAATTGGCTTGGACTGCAGTCATTTCAAGGCTCCACCTCCTTGAGTGGGGAACTTGAGCACTTCTAAGTTCATTTGCTGGGTATTGATAGAATTCAGCTCTTCAAAGGTTGTTGACCTGAAAACCTCAGTTTCTTGCTGACTGTTGGCCAGGGGGAACCCTCAGTCCTTTACCACGTGAGCCTTTCTCTAGGACAGTCCACAGCACGGGATTTGTCTACCCTGACAGTGAGCAAGTGACAGTGTGAAAGAGGATGAGCAAGGCAGAAGCCAGGGTCTTTTTGTAACCTAATCTCAAAAGTATTACCACATCCCATCACTTTTGCCAAATAACTAGGTCCAGCCCACCCAACAGGAGACAATTATGCAAAGGTATGAACAGCAAGAGGCAAGGCTCATTGGAGGCCATCTTGGAAGCTGCCTACCACACCGTCTCTATGACTCCTCACCCATCCTTCTCTAGGACCTCACCAGGCCTTGGGGGTTCCCTTGGCTTCACCTCCTCCCTATACCCTAGGCCTATCTGTACAGTCTTTGCAATTCATGCTTGAACTCTGGCAAAACCACCTAATGAGCCTATCTACCTCTTCCTATTCACCCAGCTGGTAACCAGAAAAATAGTTGACATTTCTAACCACATTGTATTGTGTCATTTTCCTATTCAAAAATACCCACTGGCTCCCAAGTCCCTCTGCTGTCATTCAGGACCTTTCTCAGTCTAACCATATTAGGTTATTTTTCTATTACTATTAAGAAAGGCCTGAAGACTCGGTAATTTATAAAAAAAATAAACTGAATTGGCTCATGGTTCTGCAGGCTATATAAGCATGGCACCAACATGCGCTTCTGGTGAGGACCTCAAGAAGCTTCCACTCATGGCAGAAGGCAGAGGGAGCAAGTACATCACACAATAAGAGCAGGAGCAAGAGAGAGAGAATGGGGCAATCCCAGACTCTTAAACAACCAGATCTCACATGAACTAGCTGACCAAAAACTCATTTATCACCAAGGGAATGGTGCTTTACCATTCATGACGGATCTGCTCCTGTGATCCTACATCTCCCACCAGACCGCACCTCCAACACTGGGAATCACATTTCAGCATAAGATTTGGAGGGGAAAACATCCAAACCATATCAAACTCAATGTATTTTTCCTACAATACTTATCTTACCACTCCCCTGCAGCCAAACAGGTATACCCATTGAACCCCAATCATAGCTAGTTGATGCCTCTTTCCATGGCTTTGTTCATACTGTTCCTACCTGGAATATTCTCCCCTTTCACTCCACCTATCAGAATTCTCCCCAGTTGTTATGCCTAACAAGTCCTGTCTCCTTCCTAAAGTCTTAAAATTTGTGATACAGTGTCCCGGATATAGCGGTCCTGAGTGTAGCTGATAGCTTTATTTGATTACTCTGGGCCCAAATATCCTCTTATCCTCTTCCTCCTACTGATCCTGTGTGTGTGTGTGTGTGTGTGTGTGTGATGAAGTCTTGCTCTATCACCCAGGCTGGAATGCAGTGGCTCGATCTCATCTCACTGCAACCTCTGCCTCCTGGGTTCAAGTGATTCTCCTGCCTCAACTTCCCAAGTAGCTAGGACTACTGGTGCCTGCTAATATTTGCTGTCTTTTTTTTTTTTTTTTTTTTTTTTAAGCAGAGACAGGGTTTCGCCATATTGACGAGGCTGGTCTCAAACTCCCGACCTCAGGCGATCCGCCCACCTCAGCCTTTCAAAGTAATGGTATTATAGGCATGAGCCACAGCGCCCAGCCCCTACTGATCCTTGAACCACCCCCTACTCACCAAATCTCTGATATGACATTTACCATAAATTACCATATACCATCTCATATCATAGTTTCCAGTACTAATTTTAAAAATAATGTCATCTGGGCACAGTGGCCCACACCTGTAATCCCAGCTCTTTGGGAGGCCGAGGCAGGCAGATCACCTGAGGTTGGGAGTTTGAGACCAGCCTGACCAACATAGAGAAACCCCATCTCTACTAAAAATAGGAAAAAAAAATTAGCCAGGCATTGTGATTTATGCCTGTAATCCCAGATACTCAGGAGGCTGAGGCAAGAGAATCACTTGAACCCGGGAAGCAGAGGTTGCAATGAGCCAAGATCTCACCATTGCACTCCAGCCTGGGCAACAAAAGCAAAACTCCATCTCAAAAAAAAGTTAATAAATAAATAATGTCATTGATATATGCGTATTGAGAGAAGGATTAAAGCAACTTTAGAGTGAAAGTCCAAGCTGAGATGTCTAGTTTGGGAAGAGTAGAATCTACCGTGAATCTTCACCACAGTCATGATATGTTCTAGAGCTGTCCTACTAACCTTCCCAGGGTTTCATTTCTCATTATCCTGTCTTCAGTGACTCACCATTATTAGCCCAATGAAAACACTACAATGAACATTTATAAGCATGAAATTCTTAGGCTTCTCAGACACTATTTCTTAGCTTAATGTAGAATGTAGTGGAAGAGGGAGGAGGAGGGAAGGTTCTAATCCCATCATGATTCTTTGAGATACAAGAGAAAGAAGTAAGAATGGCCATGAATACAGATATCTGTGTGGGTGGATAATTGTGGCACACGGTATAGGGGCTAATGATATACATACTCTCTGTGATATATATATACACTACACAAGAGTCATCTAAGAGTGAAATAAAAGCTCAAGAAAAGGGGGAATATTTTTGATAAATTGAATTGGTAAGTAGAGAAATACACAAAGGCAGAAGTTTTGATCACATACTAACAGACAACAAAAATTAATGATTACTGATCTTCTCCTCAGTACTTTAGATTATATTATCCTGTCTAATCATCACAACAACCCATTTTACAAAAGAGAAGATGAAGGCCCAGAGAGGTTAAGTAATTTGCCAAAAGTCACACAACCAGTAATTGGTGAGACCAAGATTCCAACCCCACCCTGGTGATTCCAAATCCTATGCAACCTCATCTTTGGGGCATTCCACCTGGGAGATACAGTCTTGCTCATGTTTAGGAGGCATCGTACTATTTTGAATTGTTACTATTGGACGTAAGGCAGCCTATGTCACTCTTTCTAAAATGATTCTATGATCTTTTAGCAGCTATGCCAATTCAATCTGTGCTGGTAGGAAAATCATCCTTTTCTACGTATGCAAATGAAATGAAGCGCAGGGTAGCCAAACCACCAAGAAAATTTAATTGTAAAGAGAAGTATGGGTGGTAGGATTTGATGGAATCATCCCATACCAGGTGTTCTGTGTCACATTCTTAATTATTTTGGGGGGAAAAAAAGCCTTTAAATAGGTTCTTTTTTTTCAGACAGGTTGCCTTCAGACCCTGAAAGAGCTTTTCAGGAGAAATTTCAGTATGATATATATATATATATAACATGTTTTCTGGAAATGCAAGAGGATATAAGGAACAGCTTCATCTCAAAATTTGCAAAGCTTGCCTCAAAGCTGTCTCAGGGTACCTGCTTGATTGGCGCTCTTTCCTGGGCTCTCTAGAACATCCACTAAAAGAATTCCAACAACAGTGTCTAACTCATGTAATATGTTAACAGCAGCCAAGCCCACTTCTCTGACAAAGCTGAGGGTACAAAGTCAGGATGATGCTGAAACTGCACTAATCAAGGACTAGGAAGCATGGGCTGGGGAACTGTGAGTGTGGCCTGTGGACAGAGGGGGGCAGCAGAGAGCTATTGGAGAGGTGCACATCAGGCAGCCTCCCCGGGGGGCAAGTGTTTCTGGTCAACTTGGAGACTTTGACAGGAAGACTCAGCCCCAGTCTCAGTAACACAGCTGAAGGATTCGCCCTGCTGAGATCTCTAGCTGGGATCCACAAACAGGACCTACCATTTTCCACACCGTGGTCAGAAGCCTTTATAAACCTGTCATCCCCCCATTGCTTGAAACACTTTCTCAAGCTTCGATGTGCATCAACATTACTTGGAGGACTTGGTAAAACACAGGTCATTGGGCCCACTCCTGGAGTTTCTGATAGGTTAGGTCTTCGGTGGCCCTGAGACTGCACTTCTGACATTCCTGGGTGATGCTGATGCTGCTGGTCCTCCCTGGTCCAGGAACCACACCTGCCAATCCGCTAGCTTAGGTCACGCTTAAGCTGGCCACCCTATCCTCTCCAGCTTCTCTTCTAGGCACTCACCCCCACAGGCATCCCCCACTCCCTTACATGCTCTGCTCCACCTGGGAACTTTCTTCAGCCCCACATGGGAGTGGTGTTTCCCTGTGCTTCTCAGCCTGTTCATACATGCCCTCTCAGCTGATACACCCTTCCTCCATCTCTTCACCTGGCCAGTGATACTTATCTTTAGGTTCCAAGTAAGAAGCCTCCCTCCTCTGAACTCTCATCATGCCCTGTACCTGTCATCCCACACTATGTTGTAAATGATCCCTGTGTGTTTGTGTCCCAGCTAGTCTATCAGCCTGGGGAGCAGAGGCTGACACACATCGATACCTTTGGAAATTCAGTCACCAGGCTCATCTGGATTCTTGACTGTGTGCAATAACCACGTCACATTCCTCCGCCTGCCTCCCTCTTCCGTTCTCAATGACTATTTCAAACCATCCTCACTTTCCTCAAATCTCTAACCTTCACGCCTCCTCTATCACACTCAACAGATGGCCTTGCCTACTCCTTCACAGAGAAAATAGAAGCCACCAGACAGAAACCTCTCAACTTCCCGCACCAAACCTACAAACCCACCAGCATCTGCACCCACCCATCCCCCGACCTCCTGTTACAATAGAGGAGCTGCCCGTAGTTTCTGTGGCTGTCTGAAGCCAAATCCTCCAGCTCCGCTATGGTTTCCTCCTCCTGCTTCCTCAAAAACTTCCACCATCCACACACCCTCTTCAGGTAGCACCTACTTCTTTCTCTCCCCTGATTTTCTCCATCATTTTTAAAACAAGTGCAACTCTCTGCTATAAATAACCACCTCCCTTAGGCCACATGTCACCCTGTAACTATCTTCTTATTTTTGCTTTGCTGCTGCCCAGGCAAATATCTTTAATTTCATGGTTTCTATTTCCCTATTTCCTACTCACTCCACAAGCCACTTTTCCTCAAAAACTATTTTCACAAGGGTCAACAAACACCTATCTGTAGCCAATCAAATGGACACCTTTCAGTTCCCATTCTGTTTGACGTCGCTGACCCCCTCCTACATCTTGACACTCCCTCTTTCCTTACCTTCTGTGACATCCCAGCCTGGTCCATCTGGCCATTCTTCCTTTAAGGCCTGGTCCTCCTAACACTTGTATATGCTGGTGGTTTGTGGGGCTAAACCCTAGACTTTCTTGTCTAAAGTGGACCTGGGTAACTATATCCCTTTCCTTCAGTCCAGTTACTGTATGCTTACCAAGCACTCCCTTTATTGGAGAGGTCTGTCTTTTGCTCTCTGCTGTCCATGTTTATATGCCAACTGCATACTCTATGTATTTTCTTTGACATCCCACAGGTCCCTCATAATCCACTAAACTTAAGATCTTCCCCCAAACTGCCCCTTCTAGGTGCTCTTTATTGAAGAAAATTGTCTCAGAGGACAGAGCCTTGACACTTCCCTCTGTCCCCTGCCCATATCTCACCAAGTCCACAATTCTTCACTTTCACCAGCCTCTCTCCATATCTTCCAGTACCATAACCCAAGCCACCATTCCACCTCTCCCAAACTACAGCTACAACCACCAGCCTCCTCGCAGCATCTCTGGTGCCCTCCAATTCACTTCTCCCTCCTTATCCTAGAGAAATCCTTCCTTTAAAAAAAATTCACTTCGTGGCCGAGTGCAGTGGCTCATGCCTGTAATCCCAGCTCTTTGGGAGGCCAAGGCGGGTAGATCATGAGGTCAGGAGTTCGAGACCAGCCTGACCAACATGGTGAAACCCCATCTCTACTAAAAATACAAAAATTAGCTGGCCATGGTGGTGTACACCTGTAATTCCAGCTACTTGTGAGGCTGAGGCAGGAGAATCGCTTGAACCTGAGAGGCGAGTGAGCCGAGATCCCACCACTGCACTCCAGCCTGGGTGACAGAGTGAGACTCTGTCTCAAAAAACAAAAAAAGTTCACTTCATATTCTTGCTGAAACTCCTCAGTGGCTGTCCAATACACCTGGGATAAAGTTAAGTCTTGCCTTGCCCCTCACCCACACTGTTCTTCTTTCAGCACCTCCAAAGCACCAAGCCCCCATGCGTCAGAGTATTTACACATGCTCTTCTCTCTCCTATGTCTGCCCTCATCTTCTTGTTTGGCAACCCCCACCCATCCTTCAAGGCTCAGCTTCAGATTTTCTGGAGGAAATTTCACTGACCCTCTGACACTCATCACAATTATGGCTAATTAATTACTTGCAAAATTATTTTTTAATGTCTCTCTCTCTCTCCCTCTAAGCATTATACAAGCAAAGATCAGATTTTTACCTGAGCTCCGGAAGTCAAGGCTACAGCGAGCCATGATCATGCCACTGCACTCCATCCTGGGCAACAGAGTGAGACCTTGCATCATAAAAAAAAGAAAAAAAAAAGATCAGATCTTTCTCCTCATTCTGCATTCTCTGTCATATCTCCAATACATTTCACAATGTCTGACTTATAGTGAACTGATGATGAATCTTTGTTGAAAAATAAAGAATAATTGGAAGAAAAAATATGAGATTTGACATTTCTTAGACTGGTTTGCTGATTCTCTACATTTTGTAATGTCCTTTATATTCATTGGATAATAACATAATAACTAATATTTCCCTAATGCTTTCTGTTTCTCTGACACTGTCTCAAGTATATGACATTTTCACAAAAATCCTGTGAGATATGATACTATCATTATCCCCATTCTACAGTAGAGGAAACTGAGGCACAGAGAGGTTACAAATCTTGACCAAGGACACAGAGATGGCAAGTAATAAACTGAGATATAAATCAAAATAGTTTTACCTACCTACTCTGTTCTTAAACACTGTGATATACTATCTCCAAGATCTCTTTAGTGTGTGCAAGGAAGACAGCTGTAGGTGTTGGGATATGTGTATTATTAAGGTTGCTGTTACAGAGAAAAGAAGACCAAAAAAAAAAAAACCCCAAACCTCAACACATTAATGGTTCTCAAAATTTAATGTGTAGAGCAATCACCTAGAGAGATTATTAAAGCTCACATTATGGGACCCTACCACCAGACTCCGCAGATGCAAGGGGTAAAGCCCAAGAATTTTCATTTCTAACAGGCGCCCCAATGATGCTGATGCTGTCAGTCCAGAGACCCCACACTTTGAGGGGTACTGCAATACATAAAGGATTTCCACAAGTTTTTTCCGTCTTTAAAATACAAAGTACACTTCCCCTGAAATCTGCCCTTCTATAATAATTAAATAGAAAGGAGACACTGCTCAAGAGAAAATTTTAAAATGCAAACAAAATGGAATAGGGTTAAAGTGATGTTTCAGGTTCCTCAACCGCTGGACTCTCCTCCTGTTTTTCCTTTACCTCTTTAAGCACATGTTGTGGTATGCACCTCCTTTTGAAGAGATAAAAGTATTTGCCACTTACAAGTGTGTTACCTAGCTTATCTTGCTTAATGCTCATGACAGCTCTGTAAGATCGCTATTATTATCCCCATGTTAGGGATGAAAAAACCGAGACCCCAAGAAAAAAGTCAAATCACTAGCCTCCTACCATCAAAAAGATAGAAAGTGGCTGAGCCACAGCTTAAATTCAAGTTGGTGTAACTCCAAATTCCTTATCTTTTCCATTAATTGACATTGCCTTTCATATTTTCATCTACCTTTTTAGTTCTGCTAAACATGCAAATAACAAAAAGCAATTTCTCCCACACTCATAGAAAATGTCAACTGAAAAACACAGATCTAAATTCACTCTCCCAAACAGTATGCTTTTAATGTCTCTTTTTTTGTTTACTTTTCCTTGGAAGCTGATTGTTATTCATTTCAAATGTAGAGTGAAAAAAAACTCAAGATCTTAAAGAATTATTAGAACCTCTCTAAGAAGCAGATAGCACCCCAAAGCAACCACAGCATGGTTCGTCTTTCTCGAACCACCTGACAGTACTGAATTTTATCACCTTCCTGGTGTGGCTGAAGAAGCCTTTTAAAATTCCACTGCCATGCTGTGAGGCCATACATCCCCCAGGATTAATCACAAATATTTTATAAAGATGAAGTTTCGTTATATCTTTGTTCTTTGTATCTTGGCTTTTGTTAGCGCATTTTAATTAGGATCTGGTATCTGCAATAAACAGTAAACATAAAGAGCTTTGCAAAAATGTATTAGACTGTTTGTTTTCACACTCTAATGCATATTTGCACAATTTTACCATGAAAAAAGGAAAACATGCTAAGCTCTTGGGCTCTATCCCAAATGTCCTGGAATAGAATCCGGAAATTACTAAAAATGCAACCAAACCTCATCATATTCCAGCAATTAACCTAAGAAACAAGGGTCCATTCTCTGTATGAAAAAAACATTTTTGAGGGGAGAAATCTGTGGAGGAGAATGCTTCTCGATAACACGCCTATCGCATTCTCCAAACCTGTTTTGAAATTTGGACTATTTCCCTTTCAGGCTAAAAGAGCTTAATAAACAAATTAAGTTGGGTAATGTTTTATTTTTCTCTTTCAGAGTGTTAGGAGAGCCTCTTCTCCTAAAAGAAGACAAGAAGGACTGCTAAGCACAGAACAAGGGATAAGATAATCACATGTGGTCTCATTTTTAAAAGTACCTGGGTATTAATAATCTTCCTGCTAAATAGTTGTATAGCTGAATGAATTACTATTACAACAGTAGAATCATGGAGAATGCTGATGACAAAGAACAGTTTGGGGGTTTTTATTTGAACGTATCCTAATCAAAAAGTGGCAAAAACTTTAAAAATCTCCAAATGTGGCTCCTGCGTACAATTGTTATTGATATGACACCTTGATAGTGTTTGAATGTGATGCAAAATCATAAAAGCGAGAGCAATTCTAAGGCGTAAAGTGATTTTTCCTTCTGTATCTATCCCTTAATATGTTTCCAAATAAAACACAGGATTAAGTAGTTTATTTTGTTGCATGATTTATTTATGGACTGAAACACAGCAAACAACAGATAAAAGGCAAAGTCCCGGGCATCAACTTAAAAGATAAAAATCATTATGTTTTATTAGAGGGAGATATATAAAAATGCCAACATGAACTGTAAAGAAAGGGAAAGTGTTAGCTCAGAGGTCCCGAGTCTAAGTTATACTTGGGGTTTCTAACTCCCCTTTGGGGGAATAATATGCCTGAATTTAATTAGAAATCTGTTTTTTTAAGATTAAAGTTGTGAAAAAGTTAAAAGGTTGGATCACACAAAAATAAAAATGACTCTGAGGATCTTAGGGAATTTGAACTGGTAAACTTAGATTCTATTTCCTGCCAACTGTTTGCAGGAGGATTAAGAGATGTACAAGAATTATTAGTTTTAGATAAAAGCCAGCATTTTATAAAGCAATTAATTTTTCATTAGTTCCATGTAATTTTGGCAAAAATAGTTTTGTTCCAATAGAACTATTAAATTCCAAGAGGTTACTCTAAAATATAGCCATTAACTTTACATTAATTTAACCAAATTTATAGTAGGCTAAACTACAGGCAGGAAAGCAGTAATAGTTTTTTACAGAATACATTATAATTAAAAGGAAGAAATTATGATGAAAAAATAATTTTTTAAAACAGGTAATAAAACTTGTAAGTTTCTAAGTATGGGTATGCATTTATTTAAAATCATTTTTCTATAATGTTTCTTTTTGTTTGTTTGTTTTTTGAGAGAGACTCTCACTCTGTTGCCCAGGCTGGAGTGCAGTGGTGCCATCTTTGCTCACTGCAACCTCTGCCTCCTGGGTTCAAGTGATTCTCCTGCCTCAGCCTCCTCCAAGCTGGGATTACATGGGGCACGCACCACCATGCCCGGCTAATTTTTGTATAGGGTCACCTTGGAAATACCAGTATGTTGTTTTTATCATAATAAATTTATCTTAGGTCAGCTACAGTGGCTCACATCTCTAATTACAACATTTTGGGAGGCTAAAGCAAGAGGATCACTTGAGGCCAAGAATCTAGGACCAGCCTGGAAAACATAGCAAGACCTAGACTCAAAAAAAAAAACAAAAACAAAAACAATTAGCTATGTCTGGTGGTGAATGGCTATAGTCCCAGCTACTTGGGAGCCTGAGGCAGGTGGATCACTTGAGCCCAGGAGTTGGAAGTTGCAGTGAGCTATGATCGTACCACTGCACTCCAGCCTGGGCAACAACAGAGCAAGACCCTATTTCTTCAAAACAGAAAATTTTATTTTATATTGCAATAAATAAAATATATTGTAAAGGTTCAAAAAAAATACTAGCAGCCAGGCTCAGTGGCTCATTCCTGTAATACCAGCACTTTGGGAGACCGAGGCGGGTGGATCATCTGAGGTCTGGAGTTTGAGACCAGCCTGACCAATGTGGTGAAACCCCATCTCTACTAAAAATACAAAAATTAGGTGAGCATGGTGACAGGTGCCTGTAATCCCAGCTAATTGGGAGACCAAGGCAGGAGAATCGCTTGAATCCAGGAGGCAGAGGTTGCAGTGAGCCAAGATCGTGCCATTGCATTCCAGCCTGGGCAACAAGAGCAAGGCTCCATCAAAAAAAAAAAAAAAAAAGAAAAAAAAAAGAAAAGAAAAGAAAAGAAAAAGAGAAAGAGAAAGAGAGAAAGAAGAAAGAAAGAAAGAAAGAAAGAAAGAAAGAAAGAAAGAAAGAAAGAAAGAAAGAAGGAAGGAAGGAAGGAAGGAAGGAAGGAAGGAAGGAAGGAAGGAAGGAAGGAAGGAAGGAAGGAAGGAAGGAAAAGGAAAGGAAAGAGAAAAGAAAGAAAGAAAGAAAGAAAGAAAGAAAGAAAGAAAGAAAGAAAGGGAAAAGAAAAGGAAAAAGAAACTTATTAGCACTGAAAACTTTATTCACAGAGCCATAAACTATCCTTTCCAAAGCTAGAAGCACCTTTCATGCAGCCACAAAATTCCCTGCAGATAGTCCATTCACCCAGGTTGCTGGAATGTCCTCACTTCCATTCTGAGATCTTCAATCCTTGTCAGAATGACAAAGTTGAGTCAGGATTGGGAACATCAAAGTCTGGCCAGAAAATATTTCTTGTCTAGTCCACCTCCAAATTCACCTGAGTGAATCCCACTACCCATCTCCATCACCAGCAGCCTGCTCCAGTCCAGGGTCGCCTCTCTTGCTCACTGCAGTGTTCTCCTACTAGTTCTCTCAACTTTCATTCTTGTCCCTCAGCCTAACTCAGTTCCCAACCTGTGGACAGAAAGTGCTACTTAAAAATAGAAATTGAGGCCAGGCACTGTGGCTCACATCTGTAATCCCAGCAGCTTGACAGGCCAAGGCGGGAAAATTGAGACCAGCCTGGGCAACATAGTGAGATCCCATCTCCGCAAAAATAATTTTTTTAATTAGCCGAGCATAGTAGTGCATGCTTGTAGTTGCTTGGGAGGCTGAGGAGGAAGGATCCCTTGAGCCCAGGAATTGGAGGCAGCAGTGAGCTATTGTGGTACCACTGCACTCCAACAAACCAGTATATTGGTTCATGTCACTCCTAAGCTGTAAACCTTCCACTGTCTCCCGGGTACCTTGAATAAAATTTAGCTCCATATCTTGGCCCACAGAATCATGACTTCTATTCTGAATAATGCTCCTCCTTGCAATCAGATTAGCACAGCCCTACGACGTTCCTTCAAGCATTCTACAGCCGCTTCCACCCCGAGTCATGCACCAGGCACCAGGTAAATGCTGAATTCCCATACCAACACCACCTGGGTTAAGACACTTGCCCAACATGTTCTTGATAAGACTTTCTGTCTATCTAGTTTTCAGTTTTACTGTCTGGTTGTGTGCCCCTCTTTCCCTTTGGATTGAGTACCTGAGTCTCTCCCTTATGTCAGATCCTGACTTCCCCTCGAGCACCACCTTATAATTACATACCCAGCCTGGCTCAGCATAGGTCAGAATCCTCCAGATGGAGCACTGCTCAAATGGAAGGTACATTTGCCTAGTTTATACTAGCCCCATGTGAGCCCACGGAAGTAATACGCCATCTCTAGCACTAATCTATTCTGTAAAGATTACATGTGAACTCATATTGTCTCCCCCAGCAAGTCATTAGGTCTTCTGGGGTAAGTAATGTACTTATTTAGATTGTGTTCGTGGAGTGCTGAGGGCTCAGCAGATGTCATAGCCAACATGGGCTCAGCTCAGGACATGGTGCAACCACATGACAAGCTGGCTCAGAGACAGACGTTGAAGTAGGACCTAGGGACCCAAACTAGGGGGCAGGTAAGTCATTCATTATTCAATTTCTGTCCAAAAATCATCTTCTATATTTTGAGGGCTATGCTAAATGATGCAAAGACAGAAATGAATAAAACATAGCTATTGACTATTTATTTCCAAATTCTTGGCTCCACATTATCCCCTCGTTGCACATAGTATGTGCACACACATGTAAACACTTTTGTTTTCCTGCTTAGTATCTTTAAGTTTGTTTTAAAAAGAATACTGGATCATTGTCTCTATAGAAAACCCAAGAGACACAATGGAAAACAATGAGAACTAATAATAGAATTCAATTAAGTGGTAGATTCCTGGGAAAATGTACAAAAACCAATTAATTCCCTGCATACAAACAATAATCAAATAGAAATTATTTCCATTCATAATACCAATGAAATGTACAAAATGGCTAAGAATAAACCTAATAAGAAATATGTCTAAAGAAAACCCAATGAGACACATAAAAGAAGTCTTGTGCTATTTGAATGGAACACAATGTTGTGGTGTCAGAAATTTCATTATTGAGGTATCAAGTGGCCCCAAAATGATTTAGAAATATTATGTAATGCCAATTAAAATCCTCTAAATTTTTTTTGGAATAAGACAAAATCATGTCCATGTCAAAGGATTACTAGAGAAGAACACCAAAAAAGAAAACTTGTGTTAGTTATCTTTTACTACATAATAAATGATCACAAGATTTAGCAGCTGAGTAACAAACTTTTATTATTTTAGCCGCGTGAATCAGGAATGAAAGCTTGGTTTAGCTTGGTACCTCCAGCTCAAGTTCTCTCACAAGACTTCAAAGTATTAGTTTAGGACTATTGTCTCACCTAAAAGCTCAGCCTGGGTAAGATCCACTTCCAAGCTCAAGCTCACATGCACGGTTGTTGGAAGGATTCAGCTCCTCCCACGCTGTTAGAGTGAGGGCCTCAGTTCCTCACTGGCTGTTGTCATGAGGCCTCCCTTAGTTCCCTGCCACATGGACTTCTCCACAAGGCAGCTGGCTTCCCTAAAAGGAAGTGAGAAAATGAGAAAGAATAACCAAGATAGAACCCACAATCTTTTTGTAACTTAATCTCAGGAGTGATATATCATCGCCTTTACCACACTTTATTCACTAGAGAGTCACTAAATCCAGCCCACACATAAGGGAAGATTACCCAAGGACATGAATACCAAGAGTCAGGGATCATAGGAGGCTGTTTTAGAGACTGTCTACCAATAAGAAGGGAGAATTTGTACCATCAGCATCAGAACATACCAAGAAGTGATAATAATTAAAACAGTATATATCTGCCGGCAGAATGGACATAATGCAATAAAGCATAATAGAAACCCCAAAACAAATAAAAGTACATAGAAGTAATTAGTACACTAAAATACTGATCTCCAAATTAATGGGAAAATGATAGACAATTAATCAAATTATGCTGAGAAAATGGCTTATCCATTTGGAGTAAAAATTATTTATTGGATCCTTACCTCACTCTATAACCAAAATAATTTCTACATATTTAAATAATTACATGCATTTGGGGAGGGACATACATGAATCTGCAGTTCTATCAGTAGCATTCTATTTCTTAAGCTGGGTGGGAGTACATGGGTATTTGTTGATAATAAGAAAACTTTTAGCTTACCACACATTGGCACTGTTACTACGCATATGTTCATTTAAACTTCAGAATTATCTTATAAAGACAGTTCTATTATTTTCTCCATTGTAAAATAAGGAAACTAAGACATAAGATCTTACAGCTTGATGATTCACGCCTATTACATTAGTCATCTATTGCTACATAAAACACTACCTCAAAACATGGCAATCTTAAACAACAACGATTTATTATCATACAGTTTTTGAGAGTCAGAGATTCAGGAGTGGCTTTGTTGGGTGGTTCTGCCTCAGCGTATCTCATGATATTGCAACTAATGTGTCACACAGGACTACAATAATCTGAAAGCTTGATAAAGCTGGAGGATCCACTTCCAAGCTTCCTTATGAAGCTGTTGGTCTGAAGCCTCCATCAGTTTCCTTGCTAAATGCTGGTAGGAGGCCTTAGCTCCTCATTACTGGACCTCTCCACAGAGCTGATTGAGGTCCTCATGGCATGGCAGCCAGTTTTCCCAGAGTGAGAAGTCCAACGGAACAGGGGAAAGAAACAGAGAGAGAAGCCTCAATATCTTTCAGGACATGGTGTCCAAATATACACTTCATTATTTTCATAATATTCTACTCATCAGAAGGGAGTGGCCATATTAAGCCCATATCCATGGGGAGGGGAGTTATGCTCCACCTTTTGAAGGCAGTAATGTAAAGAATTTATGGACTTATTTTAAAACCACCACATCCATAAAATCTGTCTTGAAGTCCATGATGTTAACCGTGACATATACAGTCATACGTTTTGGTCAATGGTGGGACGCATAAGATTATAATGGAGCTGAAAAATTCCTATTGTCTAGTAACATCATAGCTGTCACAGCTATCATAACATGTAGCACAATGCTACATAATACGTAGCATAACCATTTTTATGTTTAGATACACAAATATTTACCACGGTGTTACAGTTGCCTGCAGTATTCAGTGAAGTAACACGCTGTACAGGTTTGTAGTCTAGCAGCAATAGGCTATTCCATAGCTCCTAGACATGTAGTAGGCACTACCATCCCGGTTTGTGTAAGTACACTCTATGATGTCTGGACAACGAAATCGCCTAAGGATGCATTTCTCAGAACTTATCCCCATTGTTAAGTGACACATGACTGTACTGTCTCTCTTACATTATTCACACCAATTACTATATGTGAAATATTTCACAATATTTTAAAGGTTGAATATAAAAATTTAAACCATTAGGTGTATCATAGGTAAATATTTTTATATGCTAGTATGGATAAGGTCTATCTAACCATGATTCCAAAAGTTGGAGGAAAAAAAAAGATTGAAAGATATAACTATATTAAAAATAAAAATTCTACATATCAAAAATTATCACCAGCAAAGTTAAAAGTTAAATAGGAAGCTTGAAAATAATACTTGCAACATATATGACAGATGAGAGTTCCTGTCTTCAATATCACTAGTGCGCTTTAAAAATCACTACGGAAAAGATAAGTATATTAACTTAATAAGAAATTGGAATACACGGGCAATTAAAAAGTAGAAATAGGCTAGGCATGGTGGCTCAGACCTGCAACCCCAGCACTTTGGGAGGCTGAGGTAGGAGGATCACTTGTGCTCAGGAGGTCAAGGCTACAGTAAGCCATGATCATACCACTGCATTCCATCCTGGGTCACAGAGTGAGATCCTGTCTCTAAAAAAAGAAGAAATAGAAAAGACCAATAAGCATATTAAAAAAAATTCAACTCACTTAATCTGTAGTCATCAAAAAAACAGCAATTAAAAATACAATCAACTGGGAGCTGGCTCACGCCTGTAATTCCAGCACTTTGGAAGGCTGAGGCAGACGGATCAGCTTGAGGTCAGGAGTTCAAGACCAACCTGGCCAACATGCTGAAACCCTGTCGCTACTAACAATACAAAAAAAAAAAAAAAATGGCCAGGTTTGGTGGCATGCACCTGTTGTCCTACCTACTCAGGAGGCTAAGCCAGGACAATGAACCTGGGAGGCAGATGTTGCAGTAAGCCAATATCATGCCACTGCACTTCAGCCTGAATGATAGAGTAAGACTCTGTCGAAAGAAATAAAGAAGAAAGGAAGGATGGAAGGAAGGAAGGAAGGAAGGAAGGAAGGAAGGAAGGAAGGAAAGAAGGAAGGAAGTCTGTATTTTCTTTAAAGTTAGCCAAGATTGGAAAAATTATGGCATTTTCAAGATCTGGAGGGAGAGGGAATTTCATATGTCCATTTTGTGTATAAATTGGTACAAATTCTGCAAGGAAGTTTTTAATACATACCAAAAACCATAGAGCATGTAAGCCCTTTTACATGGCAACTTTGTTTGTATCAATCTATCTTAAAAACTAATTGGACAAACATATATAGAGAGAGAGGCTCATCACAGCATTTTTTACTATACTCAAAAAATTTGAAACAACCTCAATATCCACACACTGAAGGTTTTGTTAAATAAATTATGGTGCCACTGTGAATGATGGAATATGATGCCATTAATGTTTTAGAAGTGTTTATTTACTGACATGGAGGAAATTCATGAAGTTAAATGAATAAAAGCCATATTTAAAGATATATATAACATAATTTTTGAAAGAAAAAAGTTTAAACTATATATGCATAGAACATATTGGCCGGGCGCGGTGGCTCAAGCCTGTAATCCCAGCACTTTGGGAGGCCGAGGCGGGTGGATCA
>NW_022436944.1:38471552-38493081 GCF_009761245.1 Sapajus apella | reverse complement strand
AAAAAAAAAAAAAAAAAAAAAAAAAAAAAAAAAAAAGAACATATATTAATAGTGTTAAAATGTTCTATAGTGCAAACTGTTAGCAGTATTATCTTTAGCTGATATAATTTGGAGTGATTTTTTTCTTTTTTCTTTTCACCTATTTATTTCTGTTTTAAAAATACTACCTATGAAATAAGCCCAAATTATAAATCCTAAGTTATCTCTTCAGGGACCCCTTGGTCTTTCTCCTTTCTCCCTCACTAAGTGAATAAATGATAGTAGAGACCAGAACCTGTTATCACCAGTTAATACTCATTAACCCTCTTACCCCTAGCACAGCCTCTGTAATTTGCATAATAAAGAATTGAGTCTAAAATCCTCTGTCCAGGGATCTACAGCCACTTTCATGAATATATGTGTTCTCATTTTAAGTTAGAAGAGCATTAGGCAGCATATCAAGAATGAAGAAATACTGACATTTAAAACAAGAGATCAGAAACATATCTGAATATGAGCCTGTCTTATGCACCTAAAAAACTCGCAGTAGCTTTTGCCAGTGTAGTCTATCATTATTCAAAACTGTATCTATGTCATTTGCCACTGTCATTTTAGAGATGATTCAAAGTTTAATTTCAAATATGAAAAATTTGTAGACTATATACACAGGTCTGTAATTAACAGTTAATCACTCATATTGAAAGTTAGCCAGGCACAAGTAGACAATCCAGTTATATCTCTATGTTCTAATGGATTGATGTTTTTAATTAAATTAGTGAAATTCTGGCAAAATTTCTATCAAGAAAAACAGAGTCCAAGAAAACAGCTAGCCACTTTTTTATATAAATGCAAAAGCTGATATTAACTTCAATGTTTTTAAAAGTCAAAAAATTATATAATTTGCATAGTAATAATAAAACATGTTTTGAAAGGCAACAGTCAACAAAAAAACCACCATTCACTTTTCAAAAATAGAGTATTCCTAAATTTAAAAAGCAAGAAAGAATTTTCAATACAGGGGGTAACTTTTAAGATAAAGAGATTCTAAATCTTAACTGCAAAGAAAGAATAAGTGAATTTCACTTTTTTTCTTCCTTAACTAATAAAATCCCACAAACTCTTTTATTCCTATAAGGTAGCATATACCATATCAAATCAATATATGTTTACAAAGACTTTGGAAATTATTTGATTAATGTATTTATTTGGGAAGAGTTTTGTGGGTCACTTGCTAATAGTTTCCTGTATTATCACTGATTATCTTTGAAAGAGTAGTATTGGCTGAATGGTATTTGTCCTTATAGAATCCTGAAGAAAAAGTTTCATCCTTTTAGAGTTACCATTTCCTAATGAGAACCAACTCCTTGATGCTTCTAAATAAATAATAAAGTTATAGCACCCAATGTCTAATTCAGCATTTGTCTTAATGAGTTTTAAGGTAATGTTAAGTGCTTTGAAATCTTCAGAGAGTAGAAAGGATAATGCACTGTTTCACCCATCTGGAACATAACACAATTCTATTAGCTATTAATATACAATTCTTGATTTTAATATCTGCAATTTGAACTATCTTGCATTGCCTACCTGTATTTGATGGAAACAATTAGGGTTTTAGGAAATACAGAGATAAGAATTATATGGGACACACAAATATTTTGAGGGTGATACTTTCTATTGCTGATGTTTAATACAGGCTTACTGCATTAAATTGAATAGCACTGAACTAGTATTTAAAAAGAGGCATCTACTAGGTAGTAGAAATGAGCCAAGCATCAGAAGACTGGGGCTCTTGTCTCAACTTTATGTTTGTTATTGCTAGGACCACTGGCCAGTTACATCCTCGGTCTGGTCCTCAGTCTTCTTGTCTATAAAATGATAGCCAATGAGACAATCTCTAACTGCAATTTTCTTGGAGTACATGAAAGCATATTAAGAATGGCCTGTCCAGCTCACGCCTGTAATCCCAGCACTTTGGGAGGCCAAGGCACATGGATCGTGAGGTCAGGAGGTCGAGACCGCCCTGGCCAACATGGTAAAACCCCATCTCTACTAAGAATATTTAAAAAGTAGCTGGGCATGGTGGTACACGCCTGTAATCCCCGCTACTCGGGAGACTGAGGCAGGAAAATTGCTTGAACCCATCAGGCGGAGATTGCAGTGAGCCAAGGTCGCACCACTGCACTACAGCCTGGGCAACAGTGCGAGACTCTGGCTCAAAAAAAAAAAAAGGCCTGTCCCTGAAAATGTCTAATTGGGATGAGTTATGCTACAATGTAAGGGCACTTCCTTACAAATTTTAACCTAAGAACCCCCAATCTATGAGAACTCCAAGCTCGTACATTGAGGAAACCACATTCTCTCCCAAGAAAGATAAAACAATCACCTCCAAATATTAATTTACCATGACTAATGACATACTTGTTCACAGTGCCTTTAAAAACAAACCATCAATTTGGTCCAGAGCTGACCTAACATGAGCCAAAGAAACTTTTCTTTAAGTGAACATATCAAAGATCCTCATCCTCAAGCTATACCTAAGTTCCCAAGAGCTAAAGTATATGAAAAATCAAAATAAAAGGCTTTCAGTAATGACTTAGCATAGCAGCTTCTTCCTTTTTCAATATAATCAAAATTCCATTTTGCAAAACTGAGTTGGAGATTTTATTAAAAATCCATTCTGATTTCACTCTTAGTAGGTCCTACTCCCCTGAGATAAAAATATTGAGGACCATTTCTTTGAGACATTGGAACCAGACAAAGCTTTGCTTCTCCCCTGAGGCATGAGCACACTTCCTCCGTTCTGAGGGGCTGATTTGTAATTTATCACCTTCCTTCTTACCCAACACAGCCAGGATTTTAGACTCAAGGTTGAAGCTCAATCACAGGCACCATGTGAATAATTACAGTTAGCATATTTTCCTCATTCTTTTGCCTAAATTCTGCTTTTCTATTTTATTAATTTTCTTGCTAAGTCATTTTCTATAAGTCATTGCAAGTTCTTTTGGGAAGAGGTGCAGTACAATTAAATACAACTGTAAAATGAGCATAACATATAAAAATTACAGTCTATCCAAAGCACAACATCCTTCACCTCCATACGAGAATATTAAAATTAAAAGTGAACTTATTTGGAAGTGAACAGCATGATATCAGCAAAATTTAGACAAGTAATTTGTTTATTAGCTGCTTCATCAAGTGTCTCAATTCATTTTGCTTTATTAATCTCTTGGGGAAAATTGAGACCTCTCTGAACACTTAGAGTACTCAATTAAATTATTTCGTAAAAATACATGTTGCTAATTTTTAGGTGTGCATCTACCTTCAAAGTAAAGTCAAAATTCTTCAGAACACGAGCCTTCATATTAGGTTGATGCAAAAGTAATGGAAAAAACCGTAATTACTTTTACACCAGCCTAATATTATTTAGGGGCATATTGGCTGCTGAACAAACACAAAATGTGTAAAGACAAATAGAGTTGAAGTTTATGTTCACCTGCGAGTCTAAGGCAGTATTAAATTAGCAGGCAGAGCTCCTCTATGTGGCGCTTCACTATCTGGGTCGCTTTCATCTTGGGATTTGCCATCCCCTAGGGCCTCCAGCTTTCAGAAACAGAAAGAAAGCACAAAACACTGGCCCGAAAATAATACATTCACTCTAACTCACATTCCATTACCAAAACGCTGGTCTAAATGCAAAGCAAGGGATGTGGGGTGAGGAGGTTAGGAAATGAAGACTGGGAAATGTAGTGCATGGCTGGATGGCCAGTATCCAGCAATGACTCCATACAGGTCATTACGGAAAGGGGCACCTAACTTGTTGTTATGCCTTCCACCAACTCTAAACTCTCTATCCTCCTACAAGGGCTAACAAATATAAAGTGATAATTTGACAGGATATCTTGGTCCGTGTCACACTAGGATGGTGGCAGAGAAGAGCTGCTGGTAAGAGGCAGTTGAGGCTGGGCGCCATGGCTCATGCCTGTAATCCCAGCACTTTGGGAGGCTGAGGTGGGCAGATCACGAGGTCAGGAGATCAAGACCATCCTGGCCAACATGGTGAAACCCTGTCTCTACTAAAATACAAAAAAAGATATTAGCCTGGCGTGGTGGCACACATCTGTAGTCCCAGCTACTCGGGAGGCTGAGACAGGGGAATCGCTTGAACCCGGGAGGCAGAGGTTGCAGTGAGCCAGGATTGCACCACTGTACTCCAGCCTGGAGGCAGAGCAAGACTCTGTCAAAAAAAAAAAAAAAAAAAAAAAGGTAGTTGAACAGACCCAGGAAGTCACACCAAAGGCTGAAGAGTCAAGTACACAGCAGCCCTGAGATCATAAACT
This sequence comes from Sapajus apella, assembly GCF_009761245.1. Lineage (NCBI taxonomy): Eukaryota > Metazoa > Chordata > Mammalia > Primates > Cebidae > Sapajus > Sapajus apella. The sequence goes on along the minus strand of NW_022436944.1, from coordinate 38,488,765 downwards.
GACAGTCGCCTTCTATGCCACTGAGTCCATGGAAATCAAATAAACTAGATATTCCAGGACAGACTCAATCTCATTTTCTTTTCATCAGTGAAGGCTCTTTGCTCAATGTGTTGCAAGATATGATACCCCTGAAAGACTTCTTAATAAATTTACAAATCAGAAAATTGCCTCTGTTAAGCAATATATCCTGATGTTTGAGAAATATGGTTATCAGCTGGGTTCTGGGTCCAGCTCAGCCAGTAAATAGTTGTGTAGCATTAAGCAACCCAGTTTACCTCCGTATAGCACTCAGATTCTTCATTTTTAAAAAATTAAGGAATTGGACCAGATGATTGCTTATCTCAACTAAGATTTAACAGAAAAACTTCAATCTGAGTGGTAATATAAAGCTAATTCAACCTGAATACATTTTCAACTTAATAAATTATGTTGTGACATTGAGGTTAAATCAAGTTATTATAATAAATTGATCCACTGAATTTTGAGCAAGTAATGGTTTGGTAAACCCAAATATTACATATAATGGGGGCTATTCTTTCCAAATATCAAACTTCATTTAACCAAATGCCTACTTTACTGTTGTAGAAATCGAATCACGTGTAACAGAATCACATGAAACTTCATACGTGCTTCTTTTTTTTTTTGAGATGGAGTCTCGCACTGTCACACAGGCTGTAGTGCAGTGGTGCAATCTCAGCTCACTGCAATCTCTGCCTCATGAGTTCAAGCAATTCTCCTGCCTCGGCCTCCCGAGTAGCTGGGATTACAGGCACGTGCCACCACGCCAAGCTAATTTTGTATTTTTAGTAGAGACGGGGTTTCTCCATGTGGGTCAGGCTGGTCTTGAACTCCTGACCTCAGGTGATCAGCCCACCTCAGCCGCCCAAAGTGCTGGGATTACAGGCGTGAGCTACCACGCCCAGCTCATATGTGCTTCTTAACACAGTTATTTGAAAGGAGAATGCATCATGGTTAATTAAGCAAAATGTTGTGGGATACATGTGAACACTAGTCTTTACGCACTGGGTGTCTCTCTGGTCAGTTAGAATGTTATTTGATAAACAGCTGAATGCCTAGTTTGGTGAACTAAATCATTATGTAGTTATCCAAATGGTAACTTCCATTTGGGGCCTTCCTTAAGCAGTGACCAAGCCTTGGAGCAGCTACAGCAGAAAAGTGTGCCACCTTCACCCCCTGCCCCGGCACCACTTAGTAGGGGCCGTGGTTGGGGCATTATCCTAAGCACCTCTTCAGTGTCTTCATCAGAGTTCAGTGTCCATTGTGTCTCCCCTGCAAATAGCCCCAAAACATTTACCCAATATCTACCTCTCAACCTGAGAACTAAATAGCAAAATATCTGGCTTCTGCTTAATTTCATTTGCAAACCTCACTAGAGAAGAGGCTAAAGTGTTTAAACTTTATCCTGTGGGTGATGGAAAGTCTCTGAGGTATGTTAAGCATCAGAGAAACATGATAACACTTTGTATTTTGCTAAGATGTTACTCTGGCAACAATGTGGAGGATAAATTATGGGCCACAATGAAAACAGGCACCCAGTCAGGAGAGAACTCTGAGAATTATTGCAACATCAGTTTGCCATACACATTATGACACAGTTTCTGGTCAGAAAAGTGCACTCCTCTACCCTCCACCCCCATCCCACACCAACCCTTCAGCAGGTTCAGAGGCAAGGAGAAATTTTACACAGACAAATGTTCTTAATCTATACACAGATGCTTCTAGGCAGCAATGCTAGTTCTGCTTGTATTTATAAAATGTATAGAGATCAATGAGAATGCCTTTCTTTTTATTGATTACTTTCAATTACACATTGCCTGGGATGGTCTTTTACCAAATATACCTTATGATTTAGATACTGATCTATTATGAGTAAGGATGAGGTTTTGTGTTTTCTGTTTTCCAATATGTCACAGACTGAAACATTTGTCAAATATGATAACAATAATGATAAATTATTAGAAAAACAAAAAGTATACAATGCAAACCCTTTTAAATTTTATTCAACAAACATAAACGAGTCATTCAAAATGTTCTCAAAGTTTCTGAATGCTTTCTCTCAATTGTCTTCACAGACCAGTAAGAATCTGCAGAATAGCACAAATCCACAGATCATACTATGGGTAGCACTGGTCCAGATAGGCATAGCAAGAGCTATAGGAGCCCTAGATGAATGATAACCTCACCCTGAACTCCCCTAGTTCCTCCATCAAAGAAGAGACTGAGCAACGCTAGTGCTAAAACCATTAGGCAGAAGTGGTCAAAGTCCAGCTTGATATCACAAAACAAGTTTTACAACAAAGCAACATTTTTATTAGATTTGGGTCATTGGGGTGTTTCTCTCCTATATCACTTTGCTTTGAGCAACCACTGAGACCAATATTTAAACATGTTAGCACTGATGAGCAATGCCAGAAAAAATATAATCAAACAAAGTGACTAAATTAATAATTTATAGGCTAACAACTATGTGAAAATACAAGGCATGTGGAATTAAATTAGAAAAATGTAATCCAAATTAGAGTGTGTCTCAATTAAATTAGATTCTGCAACAGTGTTGTAACTTTAGTTAAAGCCGGTAGCACTACAGTGACCCTATCATCACTAATGATAACTTGACTTGGACCATATGTGGTGTATTTGAAGCACTTCATAAATACTTATGTGAATGCTTTACTTAAGCTTCAATGATAATAAGATTCTTCCCAGGTTTCTCCTTACAGTGTAATAATTATATTTATTGAGCATTTGTTCCACTTCAGAGACATTACCTCTTTAAATACATCCCCAGCAACCCGATAAGTATTATATTCTCCCATTTGAAAGATGAGAAAGGTTGACATTCAAAGAAGGTAAGCATATGCTCTACTGTATCCTCTCTGGATCACCAGCTTCAGCCAAGCTTTTGTCCAAAGGCTGGAGAGTATTTGCCTGGGATTGGTTTTTCAGCTTTGAATGGGAGGGAGATAAGCTAGTCCTTGTTCTTCACTGGGTAATATAAGCCCTAGCAAAGTGCCACCATCCAGGGCAGCTGTATCTCTGTACTTATCAGCCTTTTTAAAAACTTTTTATTTTGAAATAATTTTACACTGATAGAAAAGTTGCAAAAATAGCAGAGAGTTCTCATATACCCTTTAGGGTATTAGTTTACAGTCAAAAAGAAGATCCATAATTATCTTAAATGCTAATTCTTCTAATGTTAAAGCTTTTATTATTATTATTATTATTATTATTATTGTACTTTAAGTTCTGGGACACATGTGCAGGACATACAGGTTTGTTACACAGGTACATGTGTGCTACAGTGGTTTGCTGCACCTATCAGCCTGGTCATCTAGGTTTTAAGCCCCCCATGGTATTTGTCCTAATGCTCTCCCTCCTCTTGTCCCTCACCACCCGACAGGCCCCAGTGTGTGATGCTCCCCTCCTTGTGTCCATGTGTTCTCATTGTTCAATTCCCACTTATGAGTGAGAACATGCACTGTTTGGTTTTCTGTTACTGTGTTCGTTTGCTGAGAATGATGGTTTCCAGCTTCATCCATGTCCCTGCAAAGGACATGAACTCATCCTTTTTTATGGCTGCATAGTATTCCATGGTGTATATGTGCCACATTTTTTTTTTATCCAGTTTATCACTGATGGACATTTGGGTTGGTTCCAAGTCTTTGCTGCTGTGAATGTTAACATCTTATATAACCATAGTATCATTATCAAAACCAGGAAATTAACATTGCTACAATACTATTAATTAAACTGCAGACCTTATTTGAATTTTGTCAACTTCCCCATTAATGTCACTTTTCTTGTTCCAGGATCCAATCCATGATCCCACATTAGTTTTTATGTCTCCTTAGGCTCCTCTAATTTGTGACAGTCTTGACCTATTTGAATAGTACTGGTCAGTTATATTTAAAAACGTCTCTCAGTTTCAATTTGCTGGATGTTTTCTCATGTTTCTATTTGAGTGAAGACTACCAGAGAGGTGATGTGCCCTTCTCAGTACATCACGTCAGGGAATATGTGCTGATAATATGTCTTCTTATTGGTGATATTAGCCTTGAGAGCTTGATTAAGGTACTGTCTAGTTACTATTGTTCCCTTCATAATAACATTTATTGTAATAAATATTTGAGGGGAGATGCTTGGCAATTATCCCGCCATCCTTTTAACCTTGACATGTCATCTTATTAATTTCGCCATTTATGACACTGACATGAGAGTCACTGTTTATGTAACTTTTCCAAAGAGGTGGTTGGAACAGACTATCAGAGAGTGCACCTGCTCATTGTTGAGAAGAGAGCCACTAGAGAACTGAGGAGCAGAGAAGCAAAGTGAGAACGGCTCAACAGAAAAGAAACGAAGCCCTTCAGAAACCCGAAAAGAGACTATGAACTATCTCCCACCCATTGTTCAATATCCCCCTTGTTCCTCCTAGTAATTTAACCCCCACTCACTCTCAAGTGTTAGCAAGGCACATGGCCTTCCAGCTAGAAACCACATTTTCCAGCTCGATGTAGCCCTGTAACTGAGTTCGCAACAATGGAATGTGAGCAGGAAGTGCTGGCTGCACTTTCTTAAAAGGAAGTTTCTTACTCTATATTCCCTTCTCCAAACATGACCCTAGAACAGCTTTTCTTAATCAGTTTTGTACCTATTTGGCATTCTAGTGAATGGTTCCCCGAGACATTAACAAAGTGATGTTTAAAATATATTTAAAGATAAAACAGACTATAAAGGAAACCAAGCATAATGGAATACTATTATACAAATATGTTTGAAACAAATAAATGTATGACATATTACTGTATGTATTTCTTCATTGATATATTAATTGTATAACAAAATCTATCAAGGGGTTCTAACAACTAACACGGTTTTAAAGTAGTGCTGAATATAAATGGTATTTTGAGATCTCTGTAATAAGCGTAATGTGCTGTAAAAATGCCTGTGATGTCTATTGTTGACAAAGTCATTAGTCCTGCTAATGCTACTATGGTTTGTTGCCTATAATTAAAGGAAATGCTACATTTCTGTTAGAGGTTTTCCTACCCAAATTCATAGACATTCCAAATATAGAAACCCCAGATTAAGAACCCATCCCCTAGAGGATGTCCAGGCATGACAGAAGGAATCTGAGACCCTGGAGGACCCATGGCACAGAACTATCTGCCTGCCCTGGCCTCCCACCCCAGCAACCTTTGGACTGCTACTTAAGAAGAGAGAATTTCTATATTGCTTGGACCCCTTTGTACATCTCTTTTTCTGTACATATCTCTTAGTTACAATAGCTGAGCTGTACTCTTAACTCGAGGGTTTTGAAACTTTTTGGTCTCAAGATCCCTTTACAATCTTGAAAATTATTGAGGATCCCCCCCAAAACTTTTTATATGGTTTATATGTATCAACATTTATCACATTAGAAGTTAAATCTGACTTTTTATTTTTTAATTCATTAAAAATGACAATAATAAAACTATTACATGTTGACACAAATAACATTTTTATGAAAAATAGCTGTATTTCCCAAAACAAAAAAATTAGTGAGAATAGGCATTGTTTTACATTCACGAAAATCTCTTTAGTGTTTGGTTTAATAGAAGACAGCTGGATTCTCACATTTGCTTCTGCATTCAATACGTTTTGCTATATTGTTCTGATTGAAGTATATGAAGAAATTCCAGCCTCACACAGATATGTAGTTGAAAAAAGGTAGAGCATTTTAAGATCCATTTCAGATAATTATGGATCTTCTTTTTGACATTATACTGAAACTCAACAAGTAGTCGTTTTTTAAAAAGTTAGCTGTAATATGGAATCTGAAACTATACCAATGAAATTTTTATATCTGTTAACATTAAAATTTATTGTTTTATCTTGCACTTTGAATGGATCTTTTACCCATGCACAATTGTGTGACACCATGAATTGGTCATTTGAAAAATATAAGCTCACTGAGTTATGTAGCTATTCCAAATGTTAACACATTTCTTTATATAATATTTAAAACTCACATTGGTTAACATCACCATAGGTCTCATAAAAAAGTTTTTAGTATTTAGGCAACCGTCAAGCTCAGAATGGTGGATACAAGTCTTTCACAATCATAACTTTCACTTGAAAGCTCAAATGTTATCATTGGCAACAAGTAGTGTCAGTTGTTTTCCTTGAAGTGACAAGGTTACTTGTTTGATTTTTGTAGAAATATCTGTCAAATACCATAGTTTGTCTATCAGTCATTTTTTCAAGAAAAAATGGTTTTCCATGAAAAAGTGACTAATTCAACTCACAGGTCAAACAATTGCACAATTACTTTATATTGAAATGTAAAGGCTTCAAACTTTGATATGCAGCAGAAGTACTTTATGTTCACTTTTTATTTTGTCACCAGAACCCTAAATGTACTCAAGGGTTGAGATTCAATTAATAATTCCTATTGCTTTATCAAAGATATTTGTAATACAATGATTCTTGTCTGTAAGTGCATGGCAGTGAAGAATATAACCACGGCTAGTACTTGGTGCCACTTCCTTGATTTATGCTAAGGAACCAGCAATTTCACCTATCACTGTTCTTGTACCATTGTCATAAATGTCAATACAATGAAAAAGACAAGTAAAATCTTGGTATTATGGTGAAAATAGTTTGGCCTGAGGAACATCTGAAAGAGTCTCAGAGACCCATAAGAGCCCAGGGATCAATTTGAGAAATTGTTGCTCTAACTAATATAATCCCCAGGGCATAAAGCAGGTGAGAAACTGGATGCGGACTTCTCTAGGAAAAGGGCCACAAAGTGACAAGTGAGTCAGTGTGACTGTTAACACCCTAAACCATGACCTCAGGGCCAGACAAGGCCAACCCGTAGGACAATAAATAACCTGATCCACAAACAGATGGAGGACACAAACAGATGGAGAAACATTTCATGCTCATGGGTAGGAAGAATCAATATCGTGAAAATGGCCATACTGCCCAAAGTAATTTACAGATTCAACACTATCCCCATAAAGTTACCAATGACCTTCTTCACAGAACTGGAAAAAACCACCTTAAACTTCATATGGAACCAAAAGAGGGCCCACATAGCCAAGTCAATTCTAAGCAAAAAGAACAAAGCTGGAGGCATTACACTACCTGACTTCAAACTATACTACAAGGCTACAGTAATCCAAACAGCATGGTTCCGGTACCAAAACAGATATATAGACCAATGGAACAGAATGGAGGCCTCAGAGGCAATGCCACACATCTACAACCATCTGATCTTTAACAAACCTCACAAAAACAAGCAATGGGGAAAGGATTCCCTGTTTAATAAATAGTGTTGGGAAAACTGGCTAGCCATGTGCAGAAAGCAGAAACTGGACCCCTTCCTGATACCTTACACTAAAATTAACTCCAGATGGATTAAAGACTTAAACATAAGACCTAACACCATAAAAACCCTAGAAGAAAACCTAGGCAAAACCATCCAGTACATAGGCATATGCAAGGACTTCATAACTAAAACACCAAAAGCATTGGCAACGAAAGCCAAAATAGAGAAATGGGACCTAATTAAACTCCAGAGCTTCTGCACAGCAAAAGAAACAGTCATTAGAGTGAATTGGCAGCCAACAGAATGGGAAAAAATTTTTGCAATCTACCTATCTGACAAAGGGCTAATATCCAGAATCTACAAAGAACTAAAACAGATATATAAGAAAAAGACAAACAAGCCCTTTTAAAAGTGGGTGAAGGATATGAAGAGACACTTTTCAAAAGAAGACATATATGAGGTCAACAAACATATGAAAAAATGCCCATCATCACCGGTCATTAGAGAAATGCAAATCAAAATACATTGAGATACCATCTCACACCAGTTAGAATGGCGCTCATTAAAAAATCTTTAGACCACAGACACTGGAGAGGATGTGGAGAAACAGGAACACTTTTACACTGTTGGTGGGAGTGTAAATTAATTCAACCATTGTGGAAGACAGTGTGGCGATTCCTCAAGGACCTAGAAATAAAAATTCCATTTGACCGAGCAATCCCATTACTGGGTATATATCCAAAGGATTATAAATCATCCTATTATAAGGACACATGCACATGAATGTTCATTGCAGCACTGTTTACAATAGCAAAGACTTGGAACCAATCCAAATGCCCATCGATGATAGACTGGACAGGGAAAATGTGGCACATATACACCATGGAATTCTATGCAGCCATAAAAAACGATGAGTTTGTGTCCTTTGCAGGGACATGGATGAAACTGGAAACCATCATTCTCAGCAAAATGACACAAGAACAGAAAATCAAACATTGCATGTTCTCACTCATAGATGGGTGTTGAACAGTGAGAACACATGGACACAGAGAGGGGAGCATCACACACTGGGGTCTGTGGTGGGGAACTAGGGGAGGGGTAGCAGGGGGTGGGGAGTTGGGGAGGGATAACATGGGGAGAAATGTCAGATATAGGTGATGGGGAGGAAGGCAGCAAACCACATTGCCTTGTATGTACCTATGCAACAATCTTGCATGTTCTTCACATGTACCCCAAAACTTAAAACACAATAAAATATATATTTAAAAAATAAATAAATAAAGACATATCTGAGACTGGGTAATTTATAAAGGTAAGAGGTTTAATTGACTCACAGTTCCACATGGCTGGGGAGGCCTCACAATCATGGTGAAAGACGAAGGAAGAACAAGGGACATCTTACATGGCAGCAGGCAAGAGAGCTTGTGCAGGGAAACTCCCATTCATGAAACCAGGAGAATGGCATAGGGGAAACCACCCCTATGATTCAATTGTCTCCACCTGGCCTTGCCCTTGACACGTGGGGATTATAACAAGTCAAGGTGAGATTTGGGTGGGGTCACAGCCAAACCATTTCAAAGGGCAATGAAGAAATTACTGTTAACAAGTTCTACACCCTGTGGATATTTCCATCCATGACCTTCATCTCCATCACTCTCATAAATAGTAACTGGCTAGCAATATCTCTATGTTCTCTGGAACTCCTTGCCATGACTGAAATGTAACCCTGTTCCAGGAGCAGTATCTCCTTGACAACCCTCCCAATTCTCTTGCTCCTCTTAGGTTTTCAGATTCAGCCATTTATTCCATGGTTTCAATTACTATCTATATATTGATGTCTACCCCATCTTTATTTCCATCCCATATTTTCCTCTCTTCCCCAGACTTGTATTCCTAGCTGCCCTTGGAAATCCCTGAGGTTATCCCATAGGCACCTTGAAATGAATTTCTAAACTAAAACCACCATTAGTATCATTGTAAACTTATTTTTCCTCTTATTTTCTTTATTTCAAAACATGGCCACATAGCAAAGAACTGAGCCCTGCTACTAACAACTAACATCAACTGGCCAGCCATGTGAATAAGCCATCTTGGAAGTCGATTCTCCAGCCCCAGTCAAAACTGCAGAAAACCACAGAACCAGCCAGCATCTTGATGGCAACTTCATGAGAGACCCTGAGGCAGAAGTGTGCAGCTAAGCCGTTCCTCAATCTCTAAGCCACAGAAACTGCAGCTAACAAATTTTTGTTGTCATTTTAAGCCATTAATTTTTGAGGTAATTTGCTATGCAGCAGGACACTGTGATAGCAGTGAAGACATAATATCCCTGCCCTCAGAGGCTTATAGACAACCTATGCTGCAGTCATTGCCTCGTTCGTCAAACTATTAGCACCTTATCACAGTCTACTACTTGTCATAAAAAAATTTGCCCAAAAAAAAAAAAAAAAATCAATGGGGAGGGATTATTCAATACTCCAGCCTCACAGCTCCTTGACTCCTCAATTCCTATGATCTGAGTCTTTTCTGTTTTAGCAGCTCATTCCTGTGATCATGCTTTCACCTGGATCCAGATCTCTTCAGTTCCCCACTCCCAAACCCAATGCTAACTATGCTAGTCCAGAATACCATCATCTCAAAATTGGGATGGTGACTCACAACCGGGCCATCTATACAGTTTTCAACTTAAATATATTACTCTCTTACCTCAGTGACGAGTTTTCCCACTTGGTTATTTCCATACTCTGAAGCCCTTAAGAGAATCAGGCCTAAAAAGCTTTCTTTTCACCCCAACCTACTAACCCCTTCCTGATCTTGTTTCTTTCTTTACTCAAGCCAGATCCCACAGTTCATCACATTAACCGCCTTTCTGCCAATACTCTCATTTACCTTCCATTTTGTTCCCAGACTTCGATATTTTCCCGTTGATACAGCTGGAGAACACCAATCAGTGCCCCGCTTATATCATTCAGCATTTGCCTCAATCCCCCAAAGACTGCTTATGATGAATACCTGCAACTCTGTTGCTGTAATCTTTTTTCTGGCCATAGGTGCAGGCTTAGCCAGAGCATGCAGGACAAGTCAGAGGTATGAAGGAGTTAACGTCCCTGGAACCAGCCCTCAGCCAACAATGGATGAGACGTTATGGAAAATACCGCGTTCGGCAAACACAGTTAACTCTTACCATTGACCAGAAATAATTCTACTTGTGATGGTCCTCTTTGCCTCTCATTTTCCAGCCAAGGAATGCGCTCCCTCACAAGTCAGTGGGAAGTCTTTAAATTCACTTTCCTATGCTTTTCCCCTGCCTAGAAAAAAGACAGAAAGAAAGAAAGAAACAGAACTGTCTTTGTTGCCTCTTTTTTCTTGCCTCTTTTTCTCCTCCATTTCAAGGAAAATTTGTCCCTTCTACCTGTCTTTCACCTAGATTCTGGATCCCATTTCCTCCCCCTTTACCACTAGAGGTCTCAAATCACCCTTGAACTGACACATGCAATGGAAACTTACCAATTGCCATATAAACTTACTTCCTTGCTGCATTTGATGTAGTTAATGACTCTCTTCTGAAACTATTTCCTCCTTGGTTTTTGTAAGGCCGGCTGCCTCGCCAGGAGACCGGACACACCCACCTATTCTGCACCCGGCACCTAACTCTGCACCCAGCACCAATGTCTGGACTCGGCATCGGTTTCTGCTCCCGGCACCTGCCTCGGCACTCGGCACCCAGCTCTGCGCACGGTTCCCCTGGAAGGCCCCGGCTGATGCAACCCTGGCCGGCTCTTGCACTAGAAAAACCCGCCCAACAACCCGCCAACCAATAGCGGCCCACCCCGCCCCAATCCCGCTCCCCTGGAGCCAATCAGAGCACCCTGCTGTTGCTCGTTCCTCAGAGCCATAAAAACCCACTGCCCCAAGAAGTCAGCGCGGCTTGTCTGGCCCCCGTCCCCGGACCTTAGAATGTTTTTATACTGGCCTCAATTTCTTCATTTTAAACTCGGCAATAACCCTTACAGTTTTTATGACATTATTCCTTTGTAATTTTCCTTACACATCTCTGAAAACTCCTATTCAGTGTTTCCACTATCAGACAACTCTTATGTTTCTCTTCAAACCCCCACTTCCAACCCCATTGCCACTATCCTAGTCCAGAATATCACCATCTCAAACTGAAATTACTTAAGAGTGATTCGTCTACCTGCCTTCTTTACCCCACCTTGCCCTCCTGCTGAAATTGATTCTCCGTCAGGTCAATGCCCAGTTTAAAAATCTGTCAGTGACTTTTTGTCAGTTGGGCCTGATGAATGACAAGGTTGGCAGCAGAGATAGGAGGTACTAAAACTGGTCCCTTCCCTCACTCAGCTCTGCATAGAAGATGTGACATAATTTCCACTGGGGAGTTGCTCCCTTGGAGAAATCTACCACAGTTGTGCTTGAATACCATGACTTTTCACATAACCCTATCTGACTTTTGAATGCAGCAGCAACAGAATTATCCTTTGTCCTGCTATCTTACTCCCCTCTAAGCCCTAAGCCCTTCATATCAGCTGCACCTTCCTGACACTACTATCCCAAGATTGATATTTAACATTATGATGTTTGTGTCTTTTAAGCCTTGAAGCAGGAATCATGTGCTACACACAAAAATAAGTGCAAAAATAATAATGAAAGTTTATCTTTTTTCTTTGATTTTGGCCACAAGGAATCTCAGAATTAAATTTGTTTTTCAACTTAATAATTGTCTAAAATCCCTATCTGTACTATCTATAAAATTTTGTTCTTATTTTCCATTTATGTCTCGTTTATAATGTCTTTTCTGGATTTGCCTTCTGATGTATTAGTTCTCTATTGCTGCAAACCAATTTACCACATGCTTAGAAGCTTAAAACAGCATACCTTTATTATCTTTGTTTCCATGGGTATGGATTCTGGGTACAATATAACTGGTTTTGCTCAAGTTCTCACTAAGCTGCAATAAGACCCTGAGCCAAACCAGTTAGATGTCTTCTAGACTGCATTCCTTTCTGGCACTCAAGGTCAAGTCGGCATGCAGGTAAGAAGTAAACTGCCATGTGTGAGGGAACATGTGGCAAGGTCTCTCCACAAAGACAGACCTCCATGGTTCCTTGTGACATGTTCCCTCACACATGACAGCTTACCTCTTCAAAGCCAGGAGAGCCTCTCCAGTCTGAACAGACAGGCACTTCTTAAATATAACATGATTACCCTATCACTATCCTATCACTTTTGCAATATAATGTAAACTAATCAAAAGAGTAACTATACCATTATATCCACATATCCTGCTCATACTCAAAGGGAGGGAATTAAGCAGGGGATGTACACGAAGGGGCAGGAATCTTAAAGGCCATCTTAGAATTCTGCCAACACCACATAATATTGTTTCTATTATGTAAAATTCTTGCATAATTTTAGCTTGGGAAATAAATTACATAAAAAATTAAGAAAATATCATGCATTGTGTGGTAGATTTATTCTAAAAACAACCTACCCTAATTATTCTCTTCCCTATAGCCATACCTCATGCAATGTAACTTTGAAGCTCATCACAGAATTCTGAGACGGTTTTATGTCTTGCTTTGGCCAATAGGATGCATCTGAAGTGATGATGTGAAAGTCTGAAGCCTAAGACTGATGAGGATTTGCATGTTTCTTCATTCTTTACCTTGAAACCATATCACAGTAACAAGCCCAGATTTGCCTGCTGCAGAATGACATACTATATGGAGCAAAGACAAGCTCACATCTTGGCCAATCCTAGACCAGCCAGTCCCTAGCTGACCTACCAGCTGACCACAGACCCATGAGTGAACCTAGCCAAGACCAGAAAATCTTGTTCCCAATCAGCAGAACCTCCCTGTCATCCCATAAACTCATAAGAAGTAATAAATGTGGGGCTGGGCGCAGTGGCTGATGCCTGTAATCCCAGCACTTTGGGAGGTCGAGGCAGGCAGATCACAAGGTCAAGAGATGGAGAACATCCTGGCCAACCTGGTGAAACCCCGTCACTACTAAAAATACAAAAATTAGCTGGCCATGGTGGTGCGTGCCTGTAGTCCCAACTACTCGGGAGGCTGAGACAGGAGAATTGCTTGAACCTGGAAGGCGAAGGCTGCAGTGAGCTGAGATCATTCCACTTCACTCCACCCTGGCGCCTGGCAACAGAAAGAGACTGTCTAAAAAAAAAAAGAAAAGAAAAAGAAGTAATAAATGTTTACTGTTTTAGGCTACTAAAATTGGGGTTTGTTACACAGCAAAAGCTAACTAGTGTATGTGAGAAATGCAATAAAAGACTTTATGTAGTGGAAGTAAAGCATCCTAAAAAGGTATAATTCATTCACGCCCTCAAATTTCTGTGTTTCATATCCTAAATCACTACTGATGATTATAGAATGTTTTTAATCTGTGTATCTGAGTAATCTTCATTTAAAAGACTGATGTGTGACCTGAAGTCCTTTCTACAATGAATAGAGCAATAAAGAAATAGAGAAATCAAATAGCAAAATAAAGAATTTTGCTGTGCTGTTCTAGACACAGCTGCCCTAATAGAGAAATGTGCAGTTTCTACTTTCCTTGCAGTTTTTCAGTACAGAATTACTTTAAAATAAATCCCAATGAAAGCAGTAATCAATTATGTCAAGAAGAAAACAAAGTTTGATCTGAAAATACTAACAGAATCTAACATTTTAGAAATAAATTACCATGTCATGTCCTGTGGCAACATTGTATCAGATTGCTTAAAGATAAATTGTATAATCAACTCCTGAGTCTCTGCATGTGGCTTATTCTTTTTGTAGATTATCAAAGGCAAACATTTAATTTCAGGTTTTCATCGCTCTTTTTCTCCACATTTTTTTCCCTTTATATTTTTCTACTAGCTTTCTTTCTATTATCAGTCACAGTATGCTAAAAAGAACAGAAATTTAGTGAACACAATGATAATTCACTTACTCTGTTTCCTAGAAGAATAAGGTGTTCAATGTAAGTAAATTTCAGAGTAAGCCTAAAAGTTATCCAAACACCTTTGCTTTAAAAGAAAAACAAAAAAACAAGCCTGTGACCATTCTGGTATAAATATTTCTAAAATGTATTTTATATTTTCCTTTCTTATGAAAGAGTGTTCTTCATTCCTTAAATAAATCTTTATTGTACAAGATGCTTTAACAGATTTAAAAGGATGCAAAGAACCAGGCACGGTGGCTCACACCTGTAATCCCAGCACTTTGGGGGACCGAGGCGGGTGGATCACAAGGTCAAGAGATTGAGATCATCCTGGCCAACATGGTAAAACTCCGTCTCTACTAAAAATACACAAATTAGCTGAGCATGGTGGCATGTGCCTGTAGTCCCAGCTACTAGGGAGGCTGAGGCAGGAGAATCTCTTGAACCCAGGAGGGGGAGGTTGCAATGAGCTGAGATGGAGCCACTGCACACTCTAGCCTGGTGACAGAGGGAGACTCCATCTCAAAAAAAAAAAAAAAAAAAGGATGCAAAAGTGAATCAAAACAGTATTCCAACCTCAAGTGCCTTATAATTGAAGGAGATAGGATGGATAATAATTAGACATGTACACAGATGATTCTAGCGGTAAGAATCATAAGAATGGCAAAGACAAAGCAATAAGTAAATTAAAATAAAATGTTGAGTTTCTTTAATGACACTATACAAGGTTTTGTTAGGCTGGATCTTGAAGGCAAATGAGCTGGAACTAGGGTGAAGCAAGTGAGGCACTTGCCCCAGTGCAAAATTTAAGGGGATACCAAAAAACTCAGTAATCAAGATACACCGTATTTTGGTACATTCTTTTAAAAATAAAAATTAACCAAAAAATATTCATGATAAAAAAATCAAAATTTTAAATAGACTGGATCAATAACAGTACCATGCAGAATCACATTAGAGCCTGAGACAAAAGGACAGATTAATAAAAACTTATTTGGGTTGATGACTAGAAAAGCCCACTAACTAGAAACTTATTTTTAAAATTAGTCTACTGTGAAAAAATAATGGTCCACTTCAAGGTATTATAATATTTGTCATTGCTTGCCTCTTTCTATAACTTTGTGTGCCACACCCTGAGCAGAATATTGAGGAAGTAGATTACATGCTATGACATCTTGCTGATAGGAGCAGATGCTGGCCTCATGCACTTTTTCTCTTAACCAATCAGGATTTAGATGGAATCTGAAAACTGATCCCAACCATAAAGTTGTAAATCTGAATATTGGGTCAGAATTATACTGCTCTAACAATTACATTAATGCATTTTCTTCTATACTTTCTGCCAGAGACACCTCTCTCTCTAGACAGCCTAAAGTATGCGTCTGCCTTGTGGGGAATTAGGATTGTTAAACAGGAATGCAAAGAGAAAGAAAGCTGTAATTTGGCTTCTGATTTGGACAATAAGACTCAAATATGCAGCAAGACTTAAAAAAGAAAAGGCATTTCTAAGTTCCCTTATTTCCCTCCTTTAATTTATCCAAAGAAGAGCTGACTAAAATAGAGTGTTCCCCATAGGATAAGTACCCTGTCTATCTTTGGCCGAGGATGTGGGGCTTGATGCCTTAGGTAAGAAGGGTATGACACATAGAAAGTGAAATGTCCAACATTTGCTGATTCTGACACAAAGAGATTTAGGGAGGAGAGAAACAAAAAAGGAAACAGACAAGCTTTTCTCTGAAAATGGCAAGTTTCAGAGTTGAGGAAAATGAAAAGACCAGAGGGGGATTTTCCAAATTCAATTCTAAGGAGCAGGAAAGCCCCATCTTTTCATTTCAATTCTCAAGTTGGGACTACCTTGGGAAATAACAACACTGCAACACTCTCCTTCAGGGTCAGGCTGACTTTCCTGACATTGTACCATTGCTTGGCTGGCTCCCTGTCCATGTCCAGCTTCTTCTATTCTCTCTCTCTCAATCTCTCTCTCTTTTTTTTTTTTTTTTTTTTTTTTTTTTTTTGAGAAGGAGCCTTGCTCTTCCACCCAGGCTGGAGTGCAGTGGCACAATCTTGGCTCACTGCAACCTCTGCCTCCTGGGTTTAAGCAATTCTGCTGCCTCGGCCTCCCAAGTAGCTGGGATTACAGGCATCCACCACCATGCAAGGCTAATTTTTGTATTTTTAGTAGAGACAGGGTTTCACCATGTTGACCAGGCTGTTCTCAAACTCCTGACCTCAGGTGATTCACCCACCTTGGGCTCCCAAAGCACTAGGATTACAGGCATGAGCCACAGTGCCTGGCCGCTTCTACTATTCTCCTACTGGATCTTTCTATTTGTTACTCTTGCTCTTGTTCTTTTTGAGCTGCTTGAGATGAATGCCCAATGTATTTATTTTTATTCTTTTCAATGTAATAACATTTAAGTCTATGAAATTTCCTCTGAGTGCAGTTATGATGTAATGCTGTGAGTTTTAATATACTATTCATACAGTCTTATGTTTCTACATATTCTATAATTACCATCTTGATTTCCTCTTTGACCTAAGAGGTAAGTTGGGAGACTATTTTGTAATGTTCAAGTGTTGAAGTTTCTATTTGGTTAAGTATCAATAGATATGAAAACACGTCCCCATAAAAGCCTGTAACTGAATGTAGCAGCATTATTCATAATAGTCAAAAAGTGGGCAGGGCGCGGTGGCTCAAGCCTGTAATCCCAGCACTTTGGGAGGCCGAGGCGGGTGGATCACGAGGTCAAGAGATCGAGACCATCCTGGTCAACATGGTGAAACCCCGTCTCCACTAAAAATACAAAAAACATTAGCTGGGCATGGTGGCGAGTGCCTGTAGTCCCAGCTACTCAGGAGGCTGAGGCAGGAGAATTGCCTGAACCCAGGAGGCGGAGGTTGCGGTGAGCCGAGATCGCGCCAC
>NW_022436944.1:38451113-38471452 GCF_009761245.1 Sapajus apella | reverse complement strand
CAGTGGCTCACATCTGCAATCCCAGCACTTTGGGGGACAGAGGCAGGAGGATCATGAGGTCAAGAGATGGAGACCATCCTGGCCAACATGGTGAACCCTGTCTCCACTAAAAGTATAAAAATCAGCTGGGCATGGTGGCGTGTGCCTGTAATCCCAGCTACTCGGAGGGCTGAGGCAGGAGAATTGCTTGAACCCGGGAGGCGGAGGTTGGAGTGAGCCAACATCATGCCACTGCACTCCAGCCTGGCCACAGAGCAAGACTCAGTCTCAAAAAATAAATAAATAATAAATTTTTTTAAAATGAAAGGTGCCATATCCATATAATGAAATATTATTTGGCAATAAAAAGGTAGGAAGTGTTGATATGTACTATAACATAAATGGACCTTGAAAACATTTTCCTAAGTGAAACATGCCTGTTACAAATTACCACATATTGTAGGGTTTCATTTATATAAAATGTCAAGAGCAGGCAATTCCGTAAATAGAAAAAATAGATTAGTGGTTGTCAAGTCTGGGGGAAGGTGGGAATGTGGGGGTAACTGCTATTGAGTATGGGGCTTCTTCTTGGGATGTTGAAAATTATACAATTAGACAGTGGGTATGGTTACACAACTTTGAGAATTGCTTGAACCCAGGAGGCAGAGGTTGCAGTAAGCCGAGATCACGCCACTATACTCCAGCCTGGCCACAGAGCAAGACTCAGCCTCAAAAAAGGTAAATAAATAAATAATTCATTTCTTCTTCTTGGGATACTAAAAATCACTGAATTGTAAACCTTAAGAGTGAATTTTATATGACATAAATTATATTTCAAGAATGCTGTTATGTAAACACAAAAAAATACTGTTGTAGCACAAATATTTAAAAATTAGTTTATCCTATATTCATGTAATCTGAAGAAAGAAGTTGCCAGAAAAAAAAAAAACATATAGCTGGAGAAAATTTTTTTGACATTTTTTGACAGAATTTTAAAAAATATAACATACATACATAAAATTGCAGAAATTATGTGAACAACTTGTTAATGGGGCAGAAATGCAAATACATTACTAAGATATCTAATAAAATAATTTGGGCCAAGGTGTTAAGAACAGAAATAGTCCAGCCATTGCTCAGTGAGGTGATATCCTGGGACTTCTGCCTTGGGCAAGCAGTGAAGGCAAGAGGGAGGAGGTCATCCAGTCATGAATACATGAGGCTTAATTTCCAAGAATATACACAGAACTCCTGCAACTCAACAACGGAAAGACAAACAATCCAATTAGAAAATGGGCAAAGAACTTGAACAGACATTTCTCCAAAGAAGATATACAAACCTCCAATAAGCACAAAAAATACTTAATATAATTAGTTATCAGGGAAATGCAAATCAAAATGACAGTGACATACCACTTCACATTTATTAGGATGGCAATAAACAAAAAAACAAGAAAATAACAAGTGTTGGCAAACATGCAAAGAAATTAGACCATCATAGATTGCTGGTGGGAATGCAAAACAGTAAAGCCACTATGGAAAACAGTTTAGCAGTCCCTCAAGAGATAATCAGAATTACTATAAGACCCAGCAATTCCACTTCTAAATATATACGCAAAAGAACTGAAAACAGGAACTCGAGCAGATATTTGTATGACAAGGTTCATTGCAGTATTGTTCGCAATGGCAAAAAGAGAAAACAACCCAAGGGTTCAATGACAGATGAATGGGTAAACAAAAAATGGAATACATCTCATATCTATACAATGGGAATTATTAATCCATAAAAATGAATGAAATTCTGACACATGCTACAACATAAATGAAACTTTAAAACATTATGCTAAGTGAAATGAGCCAGACACAAAAGGGCAACTACTGTAAGACTCACTTGTATGAGATATCTAGAATGGGCAAATTCACAGAGATAGAAGGTGATTTGAGGTTACCAGCAGCTGGAGTGGAGTGAGAGGAAAATTGAAAGTTATTAGGTACAGAGTTTCTATTTAGGTTTTCAAATTTTTTCTTTTCTTTTCTTTTCTTTTCTTTTCTTTTCTTTTCTTTTCTTTTTTGAGACCAGGCTGGAGTGCAATAGTGCAATCTTGCTTAACTGCAATGTCCACCTCATGGGTTCAAGCGATTCTCCTGCCTCAGCCTTCTGTGTAGCTGGGATTACAAGTGCCCGCCACTACACCCAGCTAATTTTTTTAAAATTTTTCGTAGAGATGGGGTTTCACCATGTTGACCAAACTAGTCTTGAACTCCTGACCTCAGATGATCCACTTGCCTCCCAAAGTGCTGGGATTACAGGCATGAGCCACCGTGTCCAGCCAAATTTTTTCTCTTTTTTTTTTTTTTCGTTTTTGTTTTTTTTTGGAAATAGATACTGGTGATGGTTGCACAACGTTGTGAATTAATGCCACATAATGTAAAATTGATTAATGCCACATAATGTAAAACTGGTTAAAATAGCAGGTTTTATGTCTTTTACCACAAAAAAAATTTAAATCCATGAAGCCAACAACTTCATTTACTATCTTCTCTAAATTTCCATTGTCAGACAAATGTCACTGAAATTAATAGGAAATGTGCAGTTCCTATTGATGGGCACAAGGAATGGATTATTAATCTATGCTAAAGGCCAAATAAAATGTTATCTAATATAAATATTACCACCATATGGTATTAGTTTACAGGACACTTTACAGACCACTTTGAATTCCGTATCAGGCTTTACAGACCACCCATCTAGAAGAAAATGTATTATGGAACATAGATGCTCTGATTCTAAAAAGATGAATTTCTATTTCCCTTCTGATTTAATTACAATTCTCTTTTAGACAATCTTATAATATGTGGATTTATTAGAGCTGAGATTAGTTTTCGAAAAGAAAATAAACACAGGAGGTAATGCGACCTTTGAGTAAAAATTCAATTTAATTCGTTATTGTTCATAATTATGATCTTAAAGGAAAAACCCACAAGTTCTGACTCTCTCATGTTTTTATATTATTAACCAGGTCATCATAATATATATTATTTAGATACTGCCAAAGATTCCAGTAAAATTTTGAAGCATGGGAATACAGGTAACATTTTTTTGAATCACCGGTCTTTTTTGATGATGAATATATATTTGATCATGCAAAAAAAGTATTTAGCAGCCTATTAGAAATTCAGATGCAGAAATTCTTTTCATATGATCTGTAGAAATGGACTAATACAGATAATATGAACAGAGAAAGATAAAAGACATCACGTTGGATATTCAATAATCCACTACTCAAAGATAAAGTTTTCTAATAACCATTAAAATGAAATCAAAGAATATATAAATTTTAATTTAGCATAGCATTGTATTACATCATAGCTTATGAGAGGTTTCCAAGGAATCTAGCAACAGATAGATTACTAGTCACTTACTAAGAATTTGGAAATCCCAAAGGTACAGAAAACTTTATTGCCTCAAAAAGATTTTTTTTTTAAAAAGAAGTTACATTCCCAGTCATAAAAACCTGATAAAGAACTGTTATAAACTTAGGCACTTCTGAATAAAACTGCAGTTAAGAAAGCCAATTATTTTCATAGGGAGAATAAATTTTCCTATGATAATTCAAATAAAACTGGTAAATGGATAAATGCTTTAATAAAAGGATAAGAGAAGGCTCAACGTAAGAGCAATTTATCCAAAACAAGGGGGCATAATGAAAAAAGAGATAAGGAATATCTTTAAGGCATATTATAAGAGAATACAAATCTGAAACCCTGGTAAATGTGGTTTAGCTTTAGAAAGTTTGGAGGAAGGAGGCCGGGCGCGGTGGCTCAAGCCTGTAATCCCAGCACTTTGGGAGGCCGAGGCGGGTGGATCACGAGGTCAAGAGATCGAGACCATCCTGGTCAACATGGTGAAACCCCGTCTCTACTAAAAATACAAAACATTAGCTGGGCATGGTGGCGCGTGCCTGTAATCCCAGCTACTCAGGAGGTTGAGGCAGGAGAATTACCTGCACCCAGGAGGCGGAGGTTGCGATGAGCCGAGATCGCGCCATTGTACCCCAGCCTGGGTAACAAAAGTAAAACACTGCCTAAAAAAAAAAAAAAGTTTGGAGGAAGGAATTTTTTTTCTTCTTAAATGTTAATTTGTTTAAAGATGAAAGATGACATCAGTAAGATGGCTGAATAGGAGTTCCCAACATAGTTCCCTAGCAGAAGCATCAATTTGAACAAATACCCACACTAAAATGCTTTCCCAAGAGCTAAAGAATCTAAGCAAGAGAATATACCACCTGGGTGGAGCACAGAAATAAAAAAAGATTCACTGAAGAGGGAAGGAAAGGACAGTTTTACATTGAGCAAGCATGCCATGCCTCTCCTAAGGCCAAACAGCACTGTGTGGAGAAAGTTACCTTCTCTCTCCTTTGCATGGCAAATGGAGAGTGAAATGAGCACAAGACTTTGCTGCAAACCCCAGCACCAGGTCCTCCTCTGAACCTTGGCAGTAGGCCAACTGCTGCAATCTCAGGCTTCAGGCCTACCCCAGCACCAGGACAGCATTTATGGTCCAGGCTCCAGCCCCGCCTCAGGGACTCTGATTCCTAGGCTTCCCAAGAGCCAGACTAAACCCTATAGCCCCAGATTCCAGTCCGTCTACAATGGACTGAGGCTCCAAGCCAGTGCCCACACCTAGGCTAGAGGCCCACCCCAGTAGACTTTGGCACTGGACCAGCCCCAGGAAACCCAGGATTCAAGCCCACAACTATGGTCTCAGGCTTCAAGCTGGTTCCCAGGAACACAGGTGCCAGGCCCACCCAGTGGATCCTAATGACAGGCCAACCCTGGTGGTCACACAACCCAGTCCATCCCTGCAACTCAGACTCAAGACCCACCTCAATACCAGGTCAGCACCCTTGGAACTAGGCTTCAGTTCAGCCCCTGTGGACATGAGGTACAGGAACACAGTCATCAGGTCCACTCCAATGGACACCAGCCCAAGGTCAGTTGCCATGGATAAGGGGCTTAACCCATGAATGCAGGCACCAGGCTGATCTCTACAGACCCAAATGTCAGGTACATCTGCCCACTAACTTAGTCACTAGGTCATGCCACTGAAAAAACCAGCAGTAAGTTCAACTATGGACCCTACCAGAGGTCCTTTTCAGAATCTCTCTATGGGCTAACTGATGAAGGGTATTCCATGCCAAAGCCAGTCTGTATAGACTGGAAGAGGTACGTACTTTTTCAAATGCACAGACACCAATAAAAAGTCACAAGGATCATGAATAATCAGGAAAACATGGCATCAACAAAAAAACAAAGTAGAAAACCACTGACCAAATCTAAAGAAATGAAGATGTGGCTAGGCATGGTGACTCGTGCCTGTAAGCCCAGCACTTTGGGGGGCCAAGGTGGGTAGATTGCTTGAGTTTGAGATCAGGAGTTTGAGACCAGCCTGAGCAACATGGCGAAACCTTGTCTCTACAAAAAATACAAAAATTAGTGAGACGTGCTGGCATGCACCTTTGGCCCCAGCTACTCAAAAGGCTGAGGTGGGAGGATTGCTTGAGCTCAGGAGGTTGAGGCTGCAGTGAGTCATGATTGTGCCACTGCACTACAGCCTAGGCAACAGAGTAAGACCATATCTCAATAACAACAAAAGAAAGAAAAAAGGAAGGGAGGAAGGAAGGAAGAAAGGAAGGCAGGAAAGAAGGAAGGAGAAAAAGAAAAAAAAAATAAGATTTATGAACTGCCTGATAAAGAATTCAAAATAACTGTCTTAAAGTAGCTCAATAAAATGTATGAGAACACAGATAGACAGCTAAACAAAATCAGAAAAACAATGCACGATCAAAGTTAGAAGTTCAACAAAAAATACAAAGAACATTAAAAAAAAAACAAAAGAAAATTCTGGAGCTGAAGAACACAATGATTAAACTGAAAAATTCCATAGACAGCTTCCACAGCAGACTCAATCAGGCATAAAAAAAATCAGCAAGCTTAAATGACAGGTCATTTGAAATTACCCAGTTTCAGAGAGAGAGAAAAAGAAAAAGAGTGAAGAAATTTTGAGAGACTTATGAGACATAAATGAACCAGTTTTTGCATTGTGGAAGTGTAAGAAGCAGCACAGAAAAAGGGAGGCGAGAAAGCTTATTTAAACAAATAATGACCAAAATTTTCCCAAATTTGAAAAGTGAAGTGAACATCTAGTTCCACGAAACCCAAGGACCTCAAACTGTTTAAATATAAAGAAATCTTCACTGACACACATTATAATCAAATTCTCAAAAGTAAAGGCAACAAGGGAATTTTGAAAGCAGAAAGAGAAAAATGACTCACCACATACAAGAGAACATCCATTAAACTATCAGTGGATTTTTCAACACAAACTTCACAGATTAGGAGAGTGTGGAATAATATATATTCAGAGTGCTAAAAGGAGAAAAGAAAAACACTGCCAACCAGGAATACTATATACCTGACAAAGCCATTTTTCCAATATGAAGAAGAGACTTTCCAGACAAACAAAAGCTATGGGAATTCATCACCACTATACCTACCTTATAAGAAATGCTACTGGGTGCTACTGGGAGTTCTTTAAGTTCAAATAAAAGGATACTAACTAACATCATGAAAACATGTTAAGGCAGGCACTATGGCTCACACCTGTAATCCCAGCACTTTGGGAGGCCAGGACAGGAAGATCACTTGAGCCCAGGAGTTTGAGACCAGCCTGGGCAACATAGCAAAACCCCATCTCGACAAAAAATAGAAAAAATTAGCTGGGCATGGAGGTGCCCATCTGTAGTCTCAGCTACTCAGGAGGCTGAGGTGGAAGGATCACTTCATCCAGGAGGTAAAGGCTGCAGTAAGCTGTGATTGCACCACTACATTCCAGCCTGGGTGACAGAATGAGATAGGAAAGAAAGGAAAGGGAGAAAGAGAGGAAGGAAGGAAGGGAGGGAGGGAGGGAGGGAGGGAGGTCACATCACTGCACTCCAGCCTGGGTGATAGAGTGAGACTCCATCTCAAAAGAAATACATTAATTAATTAATTAAACAAATAAATTTTTAAAATTCTAAAATTCATATCGAATCTAAAATGAGCCCACGTAGCCAATGCAAGGCTAAGCAAAAAGAACAAATCTAGAGGCATCACATTACCCAACTTCAAACTATGCTACAAGACTGTAGTTACCAAAACAGCATGATACTGGTATAAAAGTAGGCATGTAGACCAATGATACAGAATAGAGAACCGAGAAATAAAGCCAAACACAGCCAACTGATCTTCAAGAAAGTAAACAAAAATGTAAAGTGGGGAAAGGACACCCTATCCATCTAATGGTGCTGGGATAATTGGCAAGCTTCATTGGTGAATTCTACCAAACACTTAAAGAAGAGTTAATGCCTACAAAACACTGCTGAATGAAATCACAGATGATACAAATGGAAAAATATTCCATGCTCATGGATTGAAAGAATCAATATTATTAAAATGAGCATACTGCCAAAAGCGATCTACAGATTCAATGCTCTTCCTCTCAAATTACCGTCATTTTTCATAGAATCAGAAAAAACTATTTTAAATTTAATATGGAACTAAAGGCCGGGCGCGGTGGCTCACGCTTGTAATCCCAGCACTTTGGGAGGCCGAGGCGGGTGGATCACGAGGTCAAGAGATCGAGACCATCCTGGTCAACATGGTGAAACCCCGTCTCTACTAAAAATACAAAAAATTAGCTGGGCATGGTGGCACGTGCCTGTAATCCCAGCTACTCAGGAGGCTGAGGCAGGAGAATTGCCTGAACCCAGGAGACGGAGGTTGCAGTGAGCCGAGATTGCGCCATTGCACTCCACCCTGGGTAACAAGAGAGAAACTCTGTCTCAAAAAAAAAGAAACTAAAAAAGAGTTGTGTAGTAAAAGCAATCCTAAGCAAAAAGAACAAAGCCAGAGGCATCAGATTACCTCACTTCAAACTATACTGTAAGACTAGGGTAATCAAAGCAGTATAGTACTAACACAAAAGCAGACACATAGACCAGTGTAAGAGAATAGACAACCCAGAAAGAAAGCCACACGCTTACCACCATCAGTTCTTAGGCAAAATCGACAAAAATAAGCTATAGGCAAAGGACTCCCTTATCAATAAATACTGCTGGGATAACTGGTTAGCCATATGCAGAAGAATGAAACTGAACTTCTAGCTTTTACCATACACAAAAATTAACTCAAGATAGATTAAAGATTTAAATATAAAACCTCAAACTATAAGAGTTCTAGAAGAAAATCTAAGAAACATTATTCTGGACATGAGCTTTGGGAAGGAATTTATGACTAAGTCCTCAAAAGCAATTGCAATTTGTCAACTAAAATTGACAAATGGGACCTAATTGAACTGAAGAGCTTCTGTATGAAAAAGAAACTATTAACAGAGTAAACAGACAACCTGCAGAATGGGAGAAAATATTTGCAAACTATGCATCCAACATAGGTCTGGTATCCGAATCTATAAGAAATGTAAAGAATTGAACAAGCAAAAAACAAATAAAAAATATGCAAAATGTATAAACCTCATTAAAAAATCAGCAAAACTTATGAACAGATGCTTCTAAAAAAAAGACATACAAGTGACCAAAAAAAATATGAAGAAATATTCAACATCACTAATTATCAGAGAAGTACAAATTAAAACCAGAGTAAGATATACCATCTTATACCAGTCAGAATTGCTACTATTAAAAAGTCAAAAAATAGGCCGGGCGCGGTGGCTCAAGCCTGTAATCCCAGCACTTTGGGAGGCCGAGGCGGGTGGATCACGAGGTCAAGAGATCGAGACCATCCTGGTCAACATGGTGAAACCCCGTCTCTACTAAAAATACAAAAAACATTAGCTGGGCATGGTGGCGCGTGCCTGTAATCCCAGCTACTCAGGAGGTTGAGGCAGGAGAATTGCCTGAACCCAGGAGGCGGAGGTTGCAGTGAGCCAAGATCGCGCCATTGCACTCCAGCCTGGGTAACAAGAGTGAAACTCCGTCTCAAAAAAAAAAAAAAAAAAGTCAGAAAATAACAAATGCTGGCAAGGCTGTGGAGAAAAGGGAACACTTATTCACTGTTGGTAGTGATGTAAATTAGCTCAGCTACTGTGGAAAACAGTTTGGAGATTTCTCAAAGAACTCAAAACAGAGCTACCATTTAACCCAGCAATCCCATTACTGGGTACATAATGAAAGGAAAATAAATTATTTTACCAAAGTGACACGTGCACTCACATGTTCATCACAACATTATTCACAATAGCAATGACATGGAATCACCCAAAATGATCATCAATGGTCATATATCTAATATGGGGCTAATATCTGAAATATATAAGGATCTCAACTCAATAGCAAGAAAACAAATAACCAAATTTTTAAACAGGAGAAGGTTGTGAGTAGACATTTCTCAAAAGAAGACATAAAAGTGACTAAGAGGTACAGTTTATGAAAATACATTCAGTATCACTAATCATCAGTGAAATGCAAATCAAAACCAGGATGAAATATTATTTCACACCTGTTAGAATGGCTATCTTCATAAAACAAAAGATAACAAGTATTGGAGAGGATACGGATAAAAGGGAACACTTACACAACGTTGCTGGGAATGTAAATTGATACAGTCATTAAGGAAAACAGTTTGGAGAATCCTTAAAAATTAAAAGTAGAACTACCATATGACCTAGAAATCCTACCTCTGGCTGTACATACAAAGGAAATGAAATCAATATCTCAAAGAGATAGATATCTGCACTTCCATGTTCATAGTAGCCTTATTCACGACAGCTGAGATATAGAATCAACCATTGACCAATAAGTGGAAAAAGAGAATGCAGTATATATTTACAGTGGCGTACTATTCAGCCTTTAAATAAGAAGGAAACTGTCATTTGTGACAACCCAGTGAAGTGGAGGATATTAGGCTAAGTGAAATAAACCATGCACCGAAAGACAAATACTGCATGATCTCACTTATGTGTGGAATCTTAAAAAGTTGAACTCATAGAAGCAAAGAAAAGAATGGTGATTTACAGGGGTTGAAGGGGTTGGGGAAATGGGGAGATGTTGGTCAAAGGGTATCAAGTTTCAGTGATGCAGGTTCTGGAGACCTAATGTATAGCATAGTGACTATAGTTAGTTGTGTTGTTTACTTGAAATTTGCTAGGAGAATAGATAGATCTTAAGTGTTCTCACCACAAAAATAGATGATAACTCTGTGAGGTAATGGATATGTTGATAGTTAGACTATCATTTCACAATGTATACATCTATCAAAACATTATGTTGTACACTGTAAATATACACTAATTTTGTATGTCAATTATAGTGCAGTAAAACTGGAAAAAATAAGAAAAAATTTTAAATAATGAAAAAGATGAAAAAGTCTGCCTACCGTGAAAGTTACCCTATAGTATCACTCAAAATTTTGGAGCGGTCTAAAATCAGACCCACAGTTTCTGGTGACACATTTCAATATTATGAAGTGTTAACTAAACCTATTTTGAAGTCAATGTATTCTATTAACTTACTCCCAAATCAATTAACTGCATTAGTCAAGACTCTCTTAGAATTAAATCATAAAACTAACTTCAGTCATCTTAAGCAAACTAGCAGCCTAGCTTGATTGCCATGGCTTGAGAAAATACTCAGAACAGCAGGTGCTCATCTTATGGACTGGTGATCTGGACTCACCATTGCCTGGATTTGCTTTCCCTTTCCATTTGTCTCCAGTCTCTGCCTGTAATGTCTGCATCCACCTCCAGTTGGAGAGAATGAAATTAAGTCAAGACAAGCCAGGGTTAAATTAATCAGAAGCAAGAGAAATAAGGAAACATGCACACGAATGTTCATTGCAGCACAGTTTACAATAGCAAAGACTTGGAACCAACCCAAATGCCCATCGATGATAGACTGGACAGGGAAAATGTGGCACATATACACCTTGGAATATTATGCAGCCATAAAAAACGATGAGTTTGTGTCCTTTGTAGGGACATGGATGAACCTGGAAACCATCATTCTCAGCAAACTGACACAAGAGCAGAAAATCAAACACCGCATGTTCTCACTCATAGGTGGGTGTTGAACAATGAGAACGCATGGACACAAGAAGGGGAGCACTACACACTGGGGTCTGTTGGGGGGAAATAGGGGAAGGACAGCGGAGGATGGCGAGTTGGGGAGAGAGAGCACGGGGAGAAACGCCAGACATAGGTGATGGGGAGGAAGGCAGCAAATCACACTGCCACGTGTGTACATATGCAACAATCTTGCATGTTCTTAACATGTACCCCAAAACCTAAAATGCAATAAAAATAAATAAAAACTTATAAACAAGCCAATTCAATCCCAGTCAGCTTTTGAATACATAAGATTTTCATAAACCTTTTACAACCCATTAAAATTTTTTCCCCAACTTTCTATGTTTATTTACTTTTTTCTATATCATTTCCAGTTCAATTTGAAACAACATTTAAATAACTTCTAAACTAAATCATTTTTTTCTCAAAAAAAAAAAAAAAAAGAAGAAGCAAGAAAAAGAGCAAGAGTGAGTAAACACAGAAATGGACCCTCCCAGTCTTGAAATTTTAGAAAGTTACATTTGTCTTATCTGAGCTCCTGTCTCAAGAAACCAACAATCAAGCCGATAGTATCAGGGAACTGAAACTTAACAGATTACCATATCTGGACAATGAGACATCAGACCTCTTGCCGATCATGATTGCCTAACTGATCATCTGCTTCCCGTTGATTTACTTCTCTTCCTTACCTCTCCCTAATCCCTGTTTTCCTGCATGGTTACATTTCTTCCCTGCTACATAAACCCCTAATTTTAGCTGGTCAGGGAGATGGATTTAAGACTGATCTCTCATCCCCTTGGCTGCAGCACCCAAATAAAGCCTTCTTCCCCAGTAATACTTGTTGTCTCAGTTGGCTTTCTGCCTGGCGAGCAGCAGAACCTAGACCAAATCCTTGGCATTTCAATACAGTGTAAAAGTGTCTATATGGCAAGGGAGTCCCTAGTTTAAAGCTCTGAGATTTCCAGAATCACGGTGGTTCCTGAACCATACTGATTCTTCCTCTGGTTCTGTGGGCTATCCTTCAAATGAAGATCTTTTTCGGCTTATGCTGTTTTGAGTTGAGTTTCTGTCACTTGTAACCCAAAAAGTCCATAAACCTTTTTTTATTCAGATAAACCCACACTAATTAGAATTTACCTCTCTGAATAGTGCTAGAGAACTGATTTCCTCGGAAAGGAAATGTGTGGGCAATTTGTCATCAACCTAATGGTTTGGGATTTGTTACTGCAAGTGAGGCTTCAGGAGAGGGACTAGTATAAGTTATTTATAAGGCATAAAAATGAAGCAGAATTATCAATCAATACTCAAGGCAAAATTATAAAGACTCAAAGTAAAAGCAATAGAGTTAATGATACGAATATGTTATACTAATCAGCAAAGCTATTAATTTCCATGTTCAACAAGCATTCACTGAGCATTATTTTTGTGCCAGGCACTGTGCTAGGTGCTATAGAGGTCAAAAAGGGGCATAATGCACAGTTCCTGCACTCAATGAGTTTATATTTTTGGTAGAGGACACATAACTGTTGCTCACATTGCAGTTCTACAAAGTGGTAATGAAGTGGCCCATAAAATAAGATAAAGTAAAGAATTATTCAGGGTCTCAAAGGTGAAGTTTTGTCCCACATTGAGATAAGCCAAGATTCATGGAGGAGTGGCACTGACATGAATGTTGACAGAAGGGCATCCTTTAAACAAATAAAATGTGGAGTGGGAGGATAGGGGTAAAGAAGGGGTGGCTAAAACACTCTAAATAGAGAAAAGAACAGGAGCCAAAGCACAGGAGTTTGTAAACATCATTTTGTTAGGATAGTGAGTTTTGCCAGATAATATAAGGTCTTAAAAATCAGGCTCAAGAACACATGGACACAGGGAGGGGAGCACTACACACAGGAGTCAGTTGGGAAGAAATAGGGGAGGGACGGTGGTGGGTGTGGAGCTGGGGAGAGATAGCAAGGGGATAAATGCCAGATGGAGGTGATGGGGAGGAAGGCAGCAAATCACACTGCCACACGTGTACCTATGCAACAATCTTGCATGTTCTTCACATGTACTCCAAAACCTAAAATGCAATAAAATAAATGGAAAAAAAAATCAGGCTCAGAGATTTAGACTTTGTCTGGGTGAACGAGGCACCAGTGCAAATTGTATAAACAGAATGAAGCCAAATTAATAGAACAATGGTAGACTGGATGAACTGACCTTAGAAGAGACTGAATACAGCACAGCCCTCAGAAGGCTGTTAAAATAGTCTAGATGAGAGCTCATGGGTGAGTCATTTGAGAAGTCACTAAGGAAATGGAGAAATAAGAAGAGTTGTGGAAAATATTAAGGAGATAGGACAGGCCTTGTCAATTGACTAGACAATGAAAGATGATGTCTAAGTTGTATGAACAGGAGCTAAAAGGAAAAGAGGGCCACTAACTGACCTAGGGGGAGGAAAGCAGTAAAAGCAGGTTTGTGAAGGGAAGGATAGCTTGGGCTATCTCGTGCTTGAGGTGTCTTGTGACTATCCTAAGGTAGAAGACCAGGAAGCAGTTAAGTGTAAAACTATTGAGTTTAGAAAAGAAGTTGGGAACACAGGTTTAGATTTGGTAGTGTGCCGAGAGTGAGCAGTTGAGGTCAAAAAATTTGACCAATTAGAGGAAGTGAGAAAAAAATTGGCAAAAGACATAAATAGCATTGGCAAATAGGAACCACCTCTTCCTTGTTTGATTTCTTGAGCTCTTATCTTCTGTCCAATAGGGAATGATGATACTACTTAAGCCACAGGCAAAATAAGACAACAAATGTAAAGCACTTTGAATGCTGGCTGGAACATGGTAAGGATTCAGTGAATGTTGTCCTGGAGGATCAACAGAGTGATTGTTCTAATGAATGGAAGTAGTTAAATAAATAATATTATGCAGCTATTTAAAATTATGTTTTTGAAGAATAGTAAAATGACTTGGGGAAATGCTTTTAATATTAAGAAGGAAAATCGGAATAAAAATGGTAACTCTACCATGTAGAAATGTGAATACACACACAAACATGGTAGAAGCTACTTTAAAAAATAAAATATTTCGGTCGGGCGCGGTGGCTCACGCCTGTAATCCCAGCACTTTGGGAGGCAGAGACAGGTGGATCACGAGGTCAAGAGATCAAGACCATCCTGGCCACCATGGTGAAACCCCGTCTCTACTAAAAAAACAAAAAATAGCTGGGCGTGGTGGTGCACGCCTGTAATCTCAGCTACTCAGGAGGCTGAGGCAAGAGAATCGCTTGAACCTGGGAGGTGGAGGTTGCGGTGAGCCAAGATCGCGCCACTGTACTCCAGCCTCACAACAGAGCGAGACTTTGTCTCAAAAAAAAGAAAAAAAAAATAGAAAAGTATTAATAAGGTTGAAACCATCCGTGTACTTCCCTCTAATAACATTTCCCCTTTTTCTCTGCAAGAAGTAGAGATTATTCCAAATGCTGTGCTTAAAGCCATATTTTGAAGAGTTCTGTGAGCAGGCGTTGAGAGAATGAAAGCTGGGACTCTGGAAGGCTCTTTCATGATTTGGCGGTAAAGTGGAAGAGAACAATAGAACAATAGCTTGAGGGAAGTACAAAGTGGAGAGAAGGTTTGTAATTTAGAATGGAGCAGAAGTGAGAATGTTTCCAGCAGAAGTCAAGGTATAGATTATAGATGCAAGAGTTATGGGAAGCTATGACTAAAAAAAAAATCTACTCTCAAGAAGGCCAGAATGGTTGAAATAGGCATTTTGGAGAGAAGTACAGCTACGTTCCTGAATGACCCATTCTGGTCATTAAAACTACTCCATTATTCAATTTAATGGGTGTATTTTCCTTGTCCTTCAGGGTAAAATATATGTTACATTAGCATAAACCTTTTTTTAAAAAATCAGTCAAATCTCATTGGAAATGTTACAAAAGAGAGAAATAGTTAAAACTCAACAAAATATTAACAGAGCATACAAAATGTTGCTGTAATTCCTTGACGAATTGAACTCTGTAAAAGAGAAGATTTCTTCGTTTTTATTTCAAAAGTGCCACATGCGTAAATCAATTTGTGGTTCCATTTTTACATGATTATTGAAAATGAATAAAAGAGCTACTTGGCTGTTCAAGATGTTACTCTATTTTTCTCAACAAGATTATGCAATAATACCTAAATTTTTAACCAACAGAATGAAGTTGGGTTATGGAACAAATTATTCATAGAGATAGGACTCGCTTCATAAAAGGTAGACTCTCATGAAACAATGTGAGCAAGGTTTGAATATTGTTAGTTGCGCCCCAAATATTTCATTCCCAGTTCTGATGATAGTGAAATACATTGAGCAAGCATTTGATAATATTAAAATGGCTATATGCTTTTGAAGGATTTAAAAGACTTGATCTTAAGAAACTATTACAATATTCAATCGGTATGCCTCCTCACATACATCTTTGAAAGCATTTATTAAAATTAATCAGCATTAGTCTGAATTCTTATTTAAAGAGTAGGGTAATCCAGGATAGCATCTGTCTCCATAACTGTATTTGCCTGATATTAAATTGCTTCCATGCATGTTTTAGGCAAAATAATCATACAGTAAGTTATTATGAACTCAGGCAGCATCTAATTACTTGTCACTAAAAATTATTTACCAGCAAAAATTATTTTGAATTCTCTTCCATATAAAACAACCATAAGTGTATACAATGTCATTGATTCTCAGAGATATCACATGGACATATATTTGGGTCTCAATATTTTGTGATTAGAAAAATAAAGTCACAGAACAGGTCTCCAAAATTGTTTTCAAACTAGTTCACTTATGAAAGTCAATATTATTCATATATAATTTTCATAGGATATATATTTGCTAAAAAAACACCAAAATTTTTCCTATGTGGAATGATTATTTTTATCATTTTAATAAACATTGGGAAAATATATTTAAGTTCTTCTCTATTTACTACCATTGCTCTTGAGTAAGTTACCTAGCACCCACAAAGAATGCTTATCCATAGCTGTCAGTCATTCACTGATAGGTCCCACCCAGAGACCCACTGGTAGATCATCACGCACATAGAAAAAACTTAGTTATCATTGACCATGAAGGACTTTGTGAATATATACTAACGGCCAGTTGTCTCCCACTAGAGTTTCTGATTTCAGTATGTCTAGGTAGGACCTAAGAATTTGTAATTTTTTTTTAATGCTATATTCCATGCCAAAAGGAATCTGTATTTTTAACAAGTCCTGGGTGATGCTAATGCTACTGGTCTAAGGACCACACTTGAAGAACTACTGGTATAAATAATGTGCTTAAATGCATAAACCTCTAGGACACATATGCAATGACAATGCCATTGACTTGACATTTGATGGCTTCTCATCTACAAATTCAATAACATTCCTCTGAGTATCTTGTTCTTTTAGACATGCCCTAACGTTAATCTCAGCCAGGATGACACAGCAATTTTTGATGTCCTAAAGGACTTACAATTCAGTGTAGGGTGCTTGTTATTCCACTCTCTTCCTCTCTGCATTTGACTCAGGACCCTCGGGAAAAACAGATGTCATCTAGCCTCTAATTAGAGAGTCCCTCTGGAATGGGGTAAATTTGTCTCTCTCTCTCTTTTTTTTTTTTTTTTTTTGAGATGAAGTCTGTCTCTCTGTGGCCCAGGCTGGAGTACAGTGGCAAGATCTCAGCTCGCTGCAACCTCCTCCTGCCCAGTTCAAGCGATTCTCCTGTCTCAGCCTCCCAAGTAGCTAGAACTACAGGCGCGTACCACCACACCTGGCTCATTTTTTTGTATTTTTAGTAGAGACAGGGTTTCGGGGTTTCACCATGTTAGCCAGGATGGTCTTGAACTCCTGACCTCATGATCCACCTGCCTCGGCCTACCAAGGTGCTGGGATTACAAGCATGAGCCACCATGCCCAGCCAATTTGTCTCTTTTTTATGGATAAGAAATCATGTTTTGTGGTACTCCAGTGGCATTTCTTGCAAGGAGATTATTTTATTCCCTTAATATGAAAGAAAATTATAGTCCATTAGTAAGCAAAAGGGATGACTGCAAAATCATGAATATAATAGACTAAATGGAAGTTTTGTGGAATTTGATATCTCTATCAGTCAGATCCCTGAAGGAAATATAAGTCTTTCCAGATATTTTAAACAGATATTTCACATAATCAGGTGTTTGCAAAATCATTGAAGGAGTTGGAGTATCTGACATCAAGAAGTCTGATGTAGGAATCAGAAAGCCCTTGCCAGCACTGTCTCTCAGCACCCACAAATCTGGTGATTAGATACTGGTATGCCAAATCTGGCCACCTCAACTCCTTCTAGGTGCACATCTCCATGACTTTGCTCTTTGGGAGAAGAATATGGTCTTTACTTATTTCTGCCTTCCAAAGATAAGGTGTGTGCATCTAACTGACAGAATCCAATTTGTATCCTGAACCCTAGTTTTAGTTCTTAGATTTCTAGCCCCTGCAGGACAGTAAGGTACTCTAAGATTAGGGATGGACACCAAACAAGCTGATACACATGCTGATATATTTCCATGACAATTATTCACTACCATGTGAAAAAGTCCATGTTTGTCCCAGTTATTTCCTGTTCCTACTTCTCCTTCTCCTCTTGCGTGCATACACATTCACATACACACGGGCATGCATACACAAGCACACACACAAGCACAGCTGGGTATGTCCTACCTTCCTTGTTTCTGTGAGACTCACTATCATTTGATTCCTAAATATTTGCATCAATTTCTATTCTTTCCATAAGAAAGTTTTCAAATTGTAGGAGACACAGGTCATCTACGCCTGTCCTCTACTTTAAAGCTTAGGAAGCTGAGGCCAAGAGGTAGATGTCTAGTAATTGGCTGAGTAGGGAGCTGAATCCAGTTCCACTGTTTCTCAATCCTATTCACCTTCCACAAGACATGTAACTCTGTCACTGAACTATGTTGATTGTTCTCTTTATGTCCCTTATTGACATCCCTTCATAGTACCACCATTCTAGCTCAAGTCTTCAAATCTCAAACATGAATTCAAGCAAGAGACCCTGAGATTATCTTCCTGACCCCTGTGTCTCTCCACTTTAATTTACTCCATATTTTGCTGCCATGACTTCATTCTCCTAAAAATTCTTCACTTTGATCACTAAAATGGCATAGATGTTGCTGACAGAATGAAGTTCAAGTTTTTAGTTTGGCCCACCACCAGCCAATCCTCACTATCTTATCCAATTTCACTCTTATATAAGAGGATTAGGACCTTGGCCACTTAGTGATAAGGTATGTCCTTTAAATTACTGGGACAAATCAAGAATAAGAAGTGGTTAACTATTAGGTCAAAGACATAGTTAGGAGTCAGATCTGATCTTTTGGTTAGATCAAGGACTACCAATCAAAATATGAGAACTTGGAATAAGGTACAATTCAAGGCCTCTTAGCAAAGTTATGAAGCTGAATGGGAATTCAGCAATCAATAGAGCAATAACTAAATAAATAATTGTTTTAAATCAAAAGGCCTAATTTTTATTTCAAGTTTCCACACTCCCTATATGATTTTGAAGCCCATTACTTAACCTCTTTAAGACAATTTCATCATCTGTAAAATAAAGACAGTGATAACTTCCTAGTAAGGGGTGTTGTTAAAAATAAATGAAATAACATGTATGAAATAATTGTGGAGAGCATCTAGCATATATTATTAATTCACTCCTTTTTTTTCTTCCTTCCTTTATTTATTCACCTACAATTTACCAGGTACTAATCAAAGTGCTTTTTAGACAATACTCAAGAATGCAGTGAAAAACAAAATATATAAAGTTTCTGGCATTATGGAGCTTGCAAACTAGTGGAAGAGGCAGACAATAAATATAATTACATAATTACAAACTGGGATATGTGCCATGAAATTAAAGAATAAAGTGGCATGAGAATGACCAGCGGCAGGAGGGACCTAATTTAAATTGAGGTGGTCAGGGAAGACCTCTCTCAGGAAATACCATTAAAACTGAGGCATGAAGGACAGGAATTAACTAATTGAAGAGTAAACAAAGAGTGTGACCAGTAAATGCTAATTATTTTCTGCATCTGCACTGTGGATGATAGCCCCTTTAGTTAGTCTTTAGGTGGAAATATGAAAGCCAATACCAAAAATGATGGCTGAAGGAGCTGAAAGCAGTCACCTTGACGGTGAAGAAGAATGAAGAAGGATCAGTGATATTCTGGAGCTGGTGCATACTGGCTCTCAAGAGCTGATGGTGCCTCACATGGCTAGATTGAATTTGGCCATGGATGGAGTATTTACAATATGGAAATCAATATACATTACAAATGAAGGCTTTTTTTTTTCTCCAGAGAATTTGTTGTGAATTTTTTTTTAATTTTCAGTTTTTGTGGGCACGTAGTAGGTGTATATATTTATAGGATACATTAGATATTTTGATCCAGGCAAGCAATGCGAATATAATCACATCATGGAGAATGGGGTATCCATCTTCTCAAGCATTTATCTTTTGTGTTACAAACAATCCAATTATACCCTTTTATTTTTAAATGTACAATTAAGTAATTATTGACTATAGTCCCCTATCAAATACCCATTAACCATCCCTTCCCTCCCAACCCCCACTACACTTCCTAGCCTCTGGTAACTATCATTCTATTCTCTATCTCCATGAGTTCAATTGTTTCCATTTTTAGCTCTCACAAATAGCTAAGAACTGCAATGTTTGTCTTTCTGTGACTGATTTGTTTCACTTAACATAATGATCTTCGGTTCCATCCATTTTGTTGCAAATGACAGCCTCTCATTCTTTTCTATAACTGAATAGTACTCTGTTTTTGGTTTTTAAATATTGACCAGCACACCACTGGCAAAGCCCTGCCGTACTATTTGATATTTTGAACTATGTTCTTTAGAAAAGACAAAAATTAAATTAAAAGATATAAAAGGCCAAGTGCGGTGGCTCATGCCTGTAATCCCAGCACTTTGGGAGGCTGAGGCGGGCAGATTACCTGAGGTGGAGGTGATCTGCCTGCCTCAGCCTCCCAAAGTGGTTTGAAACCAGCCTGGCAACATGGTGAAAACCCCTGGCCAACATGGTGAAAACTCTGCTAAAAAGACAGTGAGCCAAGATTGTGACACTGCACTCCAGCCTGGGTGACAAAGTGAGACTCCATTTCAAAAGGAAAGATAGATAGATAGATAGATAGATAGATAGATAGATAGATAGATAGA
>NW_022436944.1:38416083-38451103 GCF_009761245.1 Sapajus apella | reverse complement strand
AGATAGATAGATAGATAGATAGATAGATAGATAGATAGATAGATAGATAGATATAAATTTAAATACTGGATTAGAATGTAAAATTTTATTATTATTGAGAAAGAGTCTTGCTCTGTCGCCTAGGCTGGAGTGCAGTGACACGATCTCAGCTCACTGCCACCTCCACCTTCAGGGTTCAAGCAATTCTCTTGCCTCAGTCTCCTGAGTAGCTGAGATTACAGGTGTGCGCCACTATACCTGGCTAGTTTTTGTATTTTTAGTAGAGTCAAGGTTTTATCATGTTGGCCAGGCCAGTCACTCCTGACCTCCACTGATCCACCTGCCTTGGCTTCCCAAAGTGCTAAAATTATAGGCATGAGCCATCGTGAGTGGCCTAGAAGATGAATTTTTTCTTTTTCTTTTTTTTTTTTTTTTGTTGTTGAGACAGAATCATGTTCTGTCACCAGGCTGGTATGCAGTGGGGCTATCTCGGCTCACCGCAACCTCCGATTCCCTGGTTCAAGTGATTCTCCTGCCTAAGCCTCCAGAGTAGCTGAGATTACAGACATGCACCACCAAGCCCAGCTAATTTTTGTATTTTTAGTAGAGATGGGGTTTCACCATGTTGGCCAGTAAGTTCTAGATCTCCTGACCTCGTGATCCACCCACCTCTGCTTCTCAAAGTGCTGGGATTACAGGCATGAGCCTCCGCACCTGGCCAAAATTATTTTTAACTGTGAATAATATATCAGTCAGTGTCCAGTCAGGAAAAAAGAAACAAGGCTAAGTACTTCAAACAGAAAATATTTAATACAGAGAATTTTTATACAGGCATTTAAAGATTGAGGTGGGAGGCTGAAGTAATTTGGAGATTAAAAATGCCAGGGAAAGTTATAGCTTCTAGGGCAGGAAAAACAAATAGGAACAGATAGTATCAGAATCTAAAAGTTCTAAGGGGTTGTAAGATAGGAAGGGACATCTCCATACAACTGTTACTCAAATCTCTGAGGAAGAAGTGCAGCCAGGTGGGCACAGGAGGGCCAAGGAGACAATGGAAATGGTACTCTGGAGATAGTGTGAGGGGTGCTAGGACAGTTGATGAAGGATGGGTGGGCGGGTGAGGGATTGCGGTGGGACTGCTACTCCAACAGCATGGCTGCTGCATGTACTTCTGAGGGGCAGCTGCAGTGCTGGCTTTGGAAGTGCCACAGGAAGCCTGAAGCTATAGCTACAGCTGTTCTCTCCTACTGGAAGGGGGCAAACCTGAGCTGGAAGCCAGGAGGGGGTCCATCTCCTCTTCCTCTCCACTATTTCATCAATGTCTCCTATAGGTAGAATATCTCTGGAACTGAGCTGGAAGATGCAGTTTTGTAGTCCCAGTCCTACAGGTGTAGAGCTGAGAAAAATAGACAAATAACCGACAAAGTGGAGGTGTTCGTTTTCACAATTTATAGTTGAAATTATATGGGACTGCAAGGACTGGTTCATAGGCTAAGTTGTCAGTTACGTTTTGCTGTCAGAATAGGCAGAAGAGTCTCACAAGCCTGAGGGGAAACAGGCTGGGAAACAATTCTCCACGAGTCTCCTGTATTTCTGCATGTCTTATGAGCAGGGCACTGGCAACTTTTGTTATCCACTAATTTTTTAAGGATGTTCATATAATAAATAGCCTTGGAAGATAGATATAATATCTCCCTCTGGAACAGACGGAAGGTTTATTTGCTGTCCAATATAATAAATACACTGGTTTCCTCCTGGGCAACAGTTGGACAGATTTTGCTTGCATGAGGCATAAAGAAAAAGATTACAAAAGATTGGGGTTTCCTAAGCTGTGGTTCCTCAGCTATGATACAAAC
This sequence comes from Sapajus apella, assembly GCF_009761245.1. Lineage (NCBI taxonomy): Eukaryota > Metazoa > Chordata > Mammalia > Primates > Cebidae > Sapajus > Sapajus apella. Next base: position 38,449,268 of record NW_022436944.1, on the reverse strand, counting down.
TCTTACATATGCATCCACCTGACTTGTTCAGTATCACTCCCATGGGACTTGTGGGGCCTATGTGAATATCAAGCTCATGCTGCTTTCGTGTTATGATTAATAAAGTCCTTTGTCTCTTACCCAGAAGTCCCCTGCTTCTACCTGCGTTCATGTGGCAGGCTAACCTGTTTGCCTGCAAGTAGAGTAAATCTCAGATCCTTCACAATTTTTGACAGAATCTTCCATTCAATTCCTCAGACACTTTGCTGTGAAATGATTGCTTACCCAGCCTTTGTGGACATGTCCAGTGTACAGATGATGAATTCTCTCTGCTCTAAAGCAATTCACAGTGTAAAAGGAAAGAGGTGTTTTCCCACCACCTCCATCACCACCGCCATCACCACTTGTGCTACCACCACCACTAATACTATCACCACCACCATTACCACCATTGGCAGAGAAAACTGATGCAAGTCAGTTTTCATATGTCTTTCTGCTGTCAATCTTCAAAAATCGTTCGCAAGTCTTTATCTGCCATTGTCTTCTTTCTTACTGCTTTTGCCTTTTGGGTTTATTCTTTGCTGTACTTCTAGTGGAGTTTTAGAAGGGAAAAATTGTTAGAGGTTTTCAACCTGTCATATTTGAACAGGAATGCCTAAATTTTTACTTTCTATCAGATGTGTTTATGTGTTTTTTTGTTTCTGTACATACTAATAAACTTAAATCTTCAGGGTCCTGCCTTGCAGGACAGCTGTCTGAATGTCATCTTATGATTAAGAATGGTGTATAAACCTTCACCCATAAAACCTTTCTCAGAAAACTTTTTTCTCTTTGGAGACTTGTTAGCCATCATTAACACTAGCATGCAAGTGGGCTTTAGGTCTTTTTGATAAGGAGGAGAAACCAGAGACTTCTTTTCAGCATCTTGAAAGATGATTTGCAATAGAGTACCTCCTGGAAGAAGGGGCTGAAGCTGCCATCTGAAGATACAACTGACTAATTCCCAATTGTACCTAGGGCTGGCAGAATGTTTTTTCACTGAGCTGAGGTGTGTATCTCTACAAGTCTCTAACGTTCCAGGAAATAAATAATGTATTGAACTCAATAATCTTACTGAACCTTGAGCTATTTCTAATCCATCCCTTGCAATAAAGAGAAAAAGCACAGCTTCTGCATCTTCTGCCCATTAAACAAGATTAGTTTACCTTTTCACCAGCTTAAACGAAACAGCAACTCAACGGTCCTCCTAGGACTAACCAAATAAGAAAATAGTGCTCTAATCAATGTTACTGCTTAGGCTTAATAGTTTTCTGATATTTGGTCTAAATTTTATTGCTGTCAGTTGAGTATCTCTTTTTAAGGATTCTAGTTGCCTCTCAATTATGTGCATATGTTTCACGTAATATATCTCCTTGTTGTAGATGGGTAAGGGGACACTGAGAATGACATTGGTTACTGAGATTTTCCTGTTATTACAATCAATGGTTTCTTTATGATCATTTTGTTAAACTAGGCATGTATTATATTTTTTATTTTGAGTTCGGTGAAGTCAGTGCTGTTGGCCACTTATCCCCATGTTCAGAATTTTCCTCCCATTTGATGAGAAAGTTGATAACAGTGTCTTTTCATCAAGGTGCTTTTAAGGTAATTTTAATGTTTTTGTTTAACATGGCTCAAAGAGCAACCCAAAAAATCAAGATACAGATGCTGATTAAAACACACGGCTGCCTGCTTCCTTGCATATTGGCCCAGTGCCTGGAAGGATTGTGCACCAGCAGGTGGATAGGATTGTGGCTGATACACCTGACGTGAGAATGGACTATAATGAAAGCCAGGCTGCACTCCAGTACAAATCAGGATCTTCGTGTCTTTGACTAAATCACTTCAGATCAAGCCTCTATTATGGCAGAACTAACTATGGGTTTCAAAATTAAAATCAGGAAGGACTTCAGTATCATTATGTTATTTCTACACATTGTAGGAATTTTATACTGGGGGATGATATGAAAATGGAGAAGATAAAAACCACTGTGGTAGATTGACTGCAAAAAAAAAAAAAAAGACTCCAATTCTTTACCCCTTCTTTGCCATATCACTTTGTAGTGCTCTCCCACTCTGACTCTGGCTTGACCAGGTAAATTGCTTGAGCCAATAGGATATTATCAAATATGGTGCAAACAGAGGCTTGAAAGCACTTACTTGTCTCTTGCACTCCTGCACTTCTGCCACCACCATGAGCAAATGAGTGGGCTGCCTGCTAGTGGATGAGAGACACATGCTCAGTCTCCCCAGTTACCTAGCCAATAGTGAGACAACCACCTGACATGTCAGTGAGTCCAATCTGGACCAGAGGAACTACCTTACCAAGACCAACATAAATTGCAGGTCAACAAACTAATAAGCTAAATAAATGCTAATTATTTGAAGCCACAGAGATTTGAGGTAGCACCACTGAGCATCATCATGGTAACTGACAATTCATACTACCACTGTTCAATTCAAAAACATTCACCATGTGCCTCGGAGGTTCTGAGATGATGCAAGCATGAGTAATGCTTAATAGTCCTTTCCTCAACGTACTTATAAACTAATAGAAAAGACTTGTAAACAAAGAACATCAATGTAAAGTATTGCTAAATATATGCACAAATGTGATGCTGTGAAACAGTACCCAGTTTCAATAGCTGTAAAGAATCCTTACAATGTGAAATGTATTACATTACAAGGGGTACATATGCACATATAGACATACGTGTGTTGCCTGCACAATATGGTACACAGAATCAGGGATACCCACTCAAACTACCATAGCAAATCGTATGTTTACTGATGTCAATATGGGTGTTTACTGTTTGATGCCAAAGGTTCACAATGTTCACGTATCTGCCTGTTTGGGATTGAGGGAAGGCTTCCTTGTCACCTTGAGCCCCAATCAGGAGGTCACTTGCCCTTTTGATGAGAAGGAAATAAAATACCATTCACCTTATCAAGGTTTGTGTAAAACTGTAAACAAAGGGAAAGAAGCATTGTGTCAGAGGCAGCTGAGCATCAAATAGAGACGGATCTAATCAGAAAGAAGAGCTGAAGCATCATTTTCTGGTACCTTGCTACTTGAAGTATGCTCTATGGACCAGCAGCATCAGCTTTACCTGGGAACTCATTAGAAATGCTCATCTCAAGTCCTGTGCCAGATACAATGAACCAGAATCTTCATTATAACAAGGACCCCGGCTGGGCGTGGTGGCTCATGCCTATAATCCCAGCACTTTGGGAGGCCGAGGTGAGCGGATCACGAGGACAAGAGATCAAGACCATCCTGGCCAACATGGTGAAACTAAAAGTACAAAATTACTCTACTAAAAAATACAAAATTAGCTGGGCGTGGTGGTGCACACCTGTAGTCCCAGCTACTCAGGAGGCTGAGGCAGGAGAATTGCTTGAACCCGGGAGGCAGAGGTTGCAATGAACTGAGATCGCGCCACTGCACTCCAGCCTCATGCCTGGCAACAGAGCAAGACTCTGTCTCAAAATAAAATAAAAAATAAAATAAATAAAATATAACAAGGACCCCAGGTAATTCTTACCCACATTACAATTTGAGATTAAAGTTTGAGAGGCACTAGTCTAGCCCAGCTGAGCTTCAAGTGACCTTATCCAAATATGAAGATATGGGAGCAAATGCAAGCATCATTTTTTTTTGCGTGTGTGTGTGTGTGTGTGTGTTTGTGTTTGAGACAGAGTCTCACTGCAATGGCCAGGCTGGAGTGCAATGGTGCCATCTTGGCTCACTGCAACCTCCGCTTCCTGGGTTCAAGCAGTTCTCCTGCCTCAGCCTCCCAAGTAGTCAAGGTTGCAGGTGCATGCCACCGTGCCTGGCTAAATTTTGTACGTTTAGTAGATATGGGGTTTCACCGTATTGGCCAGGCTGGTCTCTAGCTCCTGACCTCAGGTAATCTGCCCACTTTGGCCTCCCAAAGTCTGGGATTACAGACTTGAACCACTGCACCCGGTCAGTTTTTTTTTGCATTTGAAGGCATATTAAAGAGAAAGCGATATTGTTCAAAGCAAATAAAATAAAGGTAATAAAAACACTTAAAATTGCTATAGTATCAAGCAATAATCAAACAGCCATTTCTAAGAGACTGTATGTATACATATGTATGTATATATGTATATATATATATATATATACACACACATATATAGATATACACATATATGTATGTAAGAGTACTGTGTAGTGAATTCTCTATAAAAGTATATGTTAAACTGTGGGCCACTGACAAGAGAAATTTTAAAACTATTGCTTTAAAGTCAACATTGGGCCAGGCACAGTGGCTCATGCCCGTAATCTCAGCACTTTGGAAGGCCAAGACAGGCGGATCACCTGAGGTCAGAAGTTTGAGACCAGCCTGGCCAACGTGGTGAAATTTTGTCTTTACTAAAAACACACAAAAATTAGCCAGGCAGAATGACAGGCACCTGTAATCCCAGCTACTCAGGGTGCTGAAGCAGGAGAATCACTTGAACACAGGAGATGGAGATTGTGGTGAGCCGAAATCAAGCCACTGTACTTCAGCCTGGGCAACAAGACCAAACTCCATCTCAAAAAAATAATAAAAATTTTAAAATAAAAAATAAATTGAAAATATAAAAAAGTCAACAGTTGAATAAGCATATAAACAAAGATGGAGAAATAGTCACAAATGAAGATATTAATTTTTTTTTAAGTTACAAGCAAGACAAGAATAATTCTGGGTATGACGATTTATCAATAGACCTTGAATAAACAAAAACAGAGGACTCTGGAATGTACCAGACTAAAGCTGAGACCATTCTTGTTGGTTCTTAGGTACTCATATTCAAGCTAAAAATAGAGGAATATATATACATATACATATATATATCCTGCACTTCCAACAGTGAAGGATCAATCACTCTCAAATAATCTATTATGCCCATAAAACCTTGAGGTATAGAATCTTTTTAGATATTCTAAAGGAGATATCTGAAGTATGTGAGCACCAACTGCAAATTTCAGTGGAAATTAGTAGACTAAATCATGTAAGAAACATTCTTCCTCACAGTGGTTCTCAATCTTGGGGCCCCTTTGAAAATCTGTTAATAGCAAAGTGCCTTCTTCCTATAAAAATACACATATTTAGTTACAGAGAGAATTTTTTAGGAAAATAAAGAACCTCCAAAGCCATTCACAAACCACTTCCTCACAGTGCTGATCTCCAAATTAAGAGTCCCTAAAAGAATATGACCTTAAGAAAGCTTATTTCCTTGTGGGTGTGCTACATGTTATTCAAGTATCCATTAATTGGTGACAACTTGATATGCAGAGTTCTCATCTCACAGAATTAATAAAGCAGGGAACAAATTTAGCAAACGAAGCCTTGCAGTAATCAGAGGTGAGTTCCCAGTGGCCCAGTTCCCAGGTTCTGCTAGCGGTGCAATACCACCTTGCCTGTGCTTGATAGAGCTTTCTATCCTTCCTTTCTGTCTTATCTCCTTCTGTTGTAATCTTTTTTTAAAGTTTGGTAAAATGGATAAAATATAAAAGTTATGATCTCAATCTTCTTTAAGTGCGCAATTTAGTAGTGTTAACTATATTCATATTCACTGTAGAAAATTTAGAAACTATAAAAAAGAATAAAGAAGAACAGCAAAATTGTCCCTAAGCCATCAACCAAGAGCTATCTACTGTTAAGACTTTGGTGCTTTTCTCCTAGTTTTTCCTGTTACAGTATATAAATTTACATAAATATAAAAATGTGCAGTATGTATACATGTATATATATCTGCATATCTGTACATGATATTTCAAATTGGGATTAGATTACATAGAACTTTGTATATTGTTACCATATTTACAATAACATATTATAATTATATTGTTAGTGTGTCCTCAAGTTATTAAAATTCTTTTTAATTTCTATATGATATTCCATTTTATGTGTAGGTCATAACTAACTAATCATTTCCCTACTGTTTAATGTTTGCATGATTTCCAGTGCTTTATTTATTATAACCCTCTGATGAACACCTTTCTACAAAATCTTTTTCTTCCTTTTTTTTTCTGCGATAGAGTCTCCCTCTGTTGCCCAAGCTGGAGTGCAGTTGTGCGATCTTGGCTCACTGCAACTTCCACCTCCTGGGTTCAAGCAATTCTTTGCCTCAGCCTCCTGAACAGCTGCGGTTACAGGATTCCACCACCACGCCGGCTAATTTTTATATTTTTAGTAGAGATGGGGTTTTACCATCTTGGCCAGGCTGGTTTGAACTCCTGACCTCATCATCCACCCACCTCGGCTGGGATTACAGGTGTGATCCACCACGCCTGGCCACCTTTCTACAAAATTTTTATCTGTATTGACAATCACCTTTTTTCTTTTTTGCAGGTTACTTGTTTTTTCTTTATTTAGTTGTGGTTGTGGAGACTATCCCAATTTCCCATAAAATGATCTCTCAAAACTGCTGCAATATCATGGCATAAAAAACTCCAAAGTGCCAGTAGGCATAAGAACTAGAGTTTTTAGAATTATAAACCACAATGGTGGATAATATTTGAATGAGAACATTCGATATGGATAATATGGATTGTTAGATAAAAGATACCAAAATGTCACTACTACTTCTATTGGATAAATAACTGGAGATAGAATTATTGGGTCCAATGGTGTGAATTTATGTAAGTCTCTCAATATATGTATTGCCAAGTTGCTGGGAATTTGCAACAAATTTATAGTTAGAGGGCCTGTCCAACACATGCTTCCCAGTATTGTCTTTTATTAGTCTTTGCATATTCGTGAGACCAAAAGAATGGTATTTTTGTTTTGTTTTAATTTGCATTTTCATAAGTTTAATGTCCTTTTATATTTCTTCTGTGAGTCATTGCCTTCCTTTTTTTTTTGTTTTTCTTACTGGAGCATTCATAGTTCTCTTATTCGTTTGTGAGAGTTCTTTGTTGATTAAGTAAATAAACGTTTTGCTATTTTGTTGGAAATACTTTTCTGAATTTGCATTTGCCCTTATTTTTATAAAAATGCTTTATAACCTACAGAAGATTTAAATTTTAATGAAATTGAATGTATTAATCTTATGTGATTTCTTAAGCTGTCTTTATGCTGAGAATGTCCTTTCCCAGGACAGATTAATTAATTAATTCTTTCTATTTTTGCATTTAATTTTTTAATCCACCTAAAAGTTATCTTCGTGTTCTGTGCGATGAAAACCTAACTTAGTCTCTCCACCTCACCCTGACTTTGCACTGACCACCATCAAATGTAGTCAATTTTCCTAAAAGGAACAAAATGTTCAATGACATTTTGGGAAATAGCACTATAGTATTTTATTATTAAGAATGATTTAGGCAAGGTGTGGTGGCTCATGTTTGTAATCCTTGCACTTTTGGAGGCCAAGGCAGTCAGATCACATGAGGCCAGGAGTTTGAGACTGGCCTGGCCAATACTGTGAAACACTGTCTCTACTAAAAAAAAAAAAATACAAAAATTATTCAGGTGTGGTGGTGCATGTCTGTAATTCCAGCTACTCAGGAGGTTCAGGCATCAGAATTGCTTGAAACTAGGAGGTGGAGGTCACAGTGAGCCGAGATGGCACCAGTGCATTCCAGCCCGGGCAACAGACAGAAACCCTGTCTCACCAAAAAAAAAAAAAAAAGAATGATTTAGGTTATTGTTTAAGATAGTTATTAAGAAAATGTAATTTCATTCTTGGTTTACTGAGAGTTTCTATCAGGAATAAATGTTCACTGTATTAAATAACTTTTTAAGCCTATACTGAGATTATAATGATTTTTTTAGTTTGTTCTGATAATATGTATACATGATTTTCTAATATTAAATCACCTTTGCATTACAAGTCTAAATGCAACTAAATCATAGCAGATTGTTATTTTAATGTAACTTATTAATTCACTGTATTAACATCATGATTTTTTTATCCTAATACATAAATAAAATTGTGTTTTGCACTTTTAAAGTTTTGTATCAAAGTTATGTTAGTTTCATAAAGTTATCTAGATAATTTTCCTTATATATAAAACATTTCCATCAGATTTCTCTTACATCCACTTTTTCAAAACTAAGATTCATTTAATTATATTTAATCTCTGTTCAAAGTACCTCATGAATTTATCAATTCTTCCATTTGTTTTATTTATTAATCTCTGTTTTTGTCTTTACCAATTCCATACTTCTGTCTTGTTCCAGTTTTTCTGGTTGAATTGGTTTTTTTTTGTTTGTTTGTTTTCTGTGGCCTTTAGAGTTACTAAAGTATAATATATTTACATAAAAATGCATAAGCATGTATGTAAAGCTCAAATGAAAATCATCAGTCAGTTAATTCCATCTGCCTCTTATAAAAAGGAAAAAATGTTAAATAGAACATTATTTCATGGACACTTGAAAATGCACAACTTTTATTTGTGATGCACCCAATCTAATGCTATACTTATTAAATCAGCCTATCGTTATGTTATTCAAACTGTCAAAACTCTTTTGGCTGCAGTGGCAGACTCCACTTGAACAGTCTTAGGCCAAAGGAAGATTCATTGAATAGATTGAATAGCGTTCCTGTTACTTGCAATCAAAACATCGTTAAATTCGGCTGGGCCTGGTGACTCACGCCTGTAATCTCAGTGCTTTGGGAAGCCAAGGTGAGAGGATCGCTTGAGGCTAGGAGTTTGACACCAACAGGGGCAGCATAATGAGACCCTGTCTCTACAAAAATAAAATAAAAAATTTAGTCAGGAATGGTGGCATGCCTGTTGGCCTAGCTACCGGAGAGGCTGAGGCAAGAAGATCACTTGACCCCAGGAGTTTAAGGTTACAGTGAACTATGATGGCATCACTGCCCTCCATGCTGGCTGACAGAGTGAGGCTCTGTCTTCAAAAACAAACAAATAAAATTCTTAAATTCATTACAATGTACCCTAGGAGACCTTCTCAAGTTTGCCCTCCACATAATTGGTTTATTTTGCAGCACCAGTTTTGCCCTTTTATTCCCCTCTATGTAGATTTTAATTTGGTTTTGTATTTGGGGTTTTCTTGCATTCTTTTTCTCATTTCAATCAGTTTCTTTTCATAGCTATCTTTATGTCAGTCTTGTCATTTCTGTTCTCTTTACAAAAAGTCATGTCCTTGGGCATATTTTGAGGATTTCAAGCAGATAGATTGTAACATTCTAATGTGTTTATTAGACATGATTTTTTTTTTCCAGAGCTACAATCTTCTTTTGAATATTAAAAGGTGGTGTTTCTGTTCCCATATGCTACATTATTTTTTTCATAGACAGAAAAAAAGTAGATTTTTTTCTGTCTATCCATTTTGGAATTTGGAGAGTACTATTGTTTGAGCCCAGTGTTTGCCAGTTCACAGAGGGAATTAAGTGCCCTTGACTATTCTCAGACCTAAACCTGAAGTTCAAGTTGGTGTGCAGAGTCTCTAATACAGTGCATATTAACCAGGCATGGTGCCATTCCCAAAGGGAGGATTTTAAAATGTGGGTATGTAGCTTAGGTCGTGTGGTACCGGCAGGCAGAATAATGCCCCCTACTCCCACGGAGATGACCATACTGGAATCCTTGGAACATGTGAATGTTACTTTCAACAGCAAACGAAACTTTACAGATGTGATTAAGGTTATGAAAATTGAAATGGAGAGATTATCCAGCATTATTCAGGAGAGCCCAATCTAATCACAAATCCTTCAAAGTAGAGAATCTTCCTGCTTTCCAGGCTGTGTTCAGAGAGAGATGTGATCATAGAAGAAGGGTCAGAGGAATGTAACATGAGCCGGATTCCAAGTGCTATTGCTGATTTTGGAGAGAGAGGAGGGTGACCACAAGCCAAGGTGGTAGGGAGGGTAGGGTCTAAAAACTGGGAATCACCTTCACCTGACAGCCAGCAAGAAAATGAAGACCTTGGTTGTTACAACCTCAAGGAATAGAATTCTGCCAGTAACCCAAATGAGCGGAAAACAGATTCTCCCCTAGACCCTCCAGAAGGGAACAGAGCCTGCCCACATGCTGATTTTAGCCTGGTGAAATGGGTGTTAAATGTTTGAACCACTTAATGAGAAGATAATAACTTAAATTGTGGAAGTGGTTAACTTTGTAGTAAGTTATTATGGTAGCCATAGGAAAGGAATGCAGATTGTCTGAGTGACAGATTATGGCAGATTTTCATTTTTAAAGATGGCCCAATATTGCCCTTGACATTCTTCCCATTGAAAAGTGTATCTGCCTTAACCTCAAATCCGGATGTGCTTAAACTCACTTGTAACCAATAGGATGCAGTGGAAGTAATGCTGCATGATTTCCAAGGTAAGGCCAGAAAAGACCATGAAGCTTTCACCTTTTTCCCTGGAACACACATACTCAGAGCCCTGGGCTGCCATGTATAAATCTGATTACCCTGAGGCTACCTTGCTGTGATCAAGTGAAGCCAGGTGGAGAGGCCCCATGGAGGTGCTCTGACAGGTGGTCCCAGTCTTTCAGTCCCAGTTCTTCCAGCCCATATGCCAGATGAGTGACTGAAGGTGCATTTAGTTGATTCCAGCCCCTAATAGTCGACTTCCCCAGACTTTGAGTTTTCCTAGCTGAGGACCAGATGACGTAAAGAGACAAGTCATCTTTAAGGTGTCCTGTCTAATTTCTGACAAAAGGACTATTGTTCTACTTCACTGTTTGGAGTAGTTTGTTATACAACATTAATACTGCAACACAGGAGCTAGCTACCACCTGAATTAAGTGCCCCTCAGCCAGTAAAATCACTTGTCCCACAAAAGAAAGAAAACGACTTCCCCTCTAAAACCAAAAGATTCCCCATTGAGAACTGGTGTTCTAAGATATTATTATATGTCTACTGGTCTGATGTTGCAATTTTTTCCCCAACTCTCAACACTGGTTTCTCTCTTTCTTTTCCTTATTTCTCTTTTTTCTTTCTTTCTTTCTTTTTTTTTTTTAAAAAAAGATGGGGTTTCACCATGATGGCCAGGCTGGTTTTGAACTCCTGACCTCAGGTGATCCACCCACCTCAGCCTCCCAAAGTGCTAAGATTACGGGCGTGAGCCACCGCGACCGGCTTAACACTGGTTTCTCTTACTAAGCAGTTTGAAATTCTTTCATGAGGAGTGTAGCATATGAGCAAAATCTATCCAGCAGGCAGTTTTCCTCATTCTCTTTTTGCTTCTATCCTATTTATAGCACTTTTCATTAGATTACTAAGAATCCCAAGATTGAACTTCTCTCTGCTCACTTACTCCTCTTTTTGCTGTGTCGCGTGCTGAGATTTGCCTCTGAATGCATGGGGAGATTGATGCTAATGAGATTGGATGGAAGAAAGGGAAGGTGAATGATAGAACTGTAGTTTTTACTGGCTTATTGATGTTTGTTTTACGGCCAGTAAAGTGCCCGCACACTGGAGTTAAATGCAGATAATGAGGGTGTGCCAGATATTTTCCTGGGCTGTTGACAACCTCTATCTTGTATTGTTTCAGAGGAAGAAACCCATAGAAGGTAGTTTAACGGTACGTTTTCCATCCATCATCATCAATAAAATAGCTAGTTGAAATTTCACCTGGACTTTAGCAATTTGCTTTCTCTTATTTTAAGTCCACGGCACCATATGCCAATTTTTCTCATATTCTGTATCTTTGCGGCATTTTAATGGGACATTGTAAGGTGGCCTATCAGACATCCCTAGATAGCCCCTTTGTGAACCCAGATTGTAGACATACTTTTAAAGGCTTTTGCCCTAGGACTAAAACCTTCAATATTTTAACATAAGATATGAAAGTTAAATGAGAGAATAGTCTGATACATGGAAGTAAACTCTACTCTAGTTTTTCAGAAATGCATCTATTCATATCTTAAGGCATACATAAAAGAATTGATAATTGGATATCCAGGGAGAGTCGGCTAAATATAAGCACTACAGAGTTTGGGGGGAAAATGGCATTATATTTGAAGGAATAGCATTATGTCCTTTAAATATTTTTGATAGAATAGTGTTTCAATTTCTGGTATTTTGATGTGTAAAATAGATTTAATTAATAAATCAGATATAGCCCAATAACTAATGTCCTTCAAATAGCCATGTTAAATGTTAAGCTACAAATTTTTCTGTACTAATCCATTTTAATTGTATGGGTAAACAATTATTAAGTTGAAAATAGATGATCACTGGAGGGTTTCATGAGTCAACAAGTAAACAGAAAAGGCCAGGCATGGTGACTAACCACTGTTATCCTAGCACTTTAGGAGGCTGAGGAAGGCAGATCATTTGAAGTGGGGAGTTTGAGACCAGCCTGGCCAACATGGTGAAACCCCGTCTCTACTAAAAAAAATACAAAAATTAGTCGGGCATGGTGGTGCACACCTATAATCCCAGCTACTCAGGAGGCTGAGGCAGAAGAATGGCTGAACCCAGGAGGTGGAGGTTGCAGTGATCCAAGATCGTGCCACTGCACTCCAGCCTGGGCAACAGAGCGAGAAAAAAAAAAAAAAAAAAAAAAAAAAAAAGTCTGGGCGCGATGGCTCACGCCTATAATCCCAGCACTTTGGGAGGCCTAGGCGGGCAGATCACAAGGTCAGGAGATCGAGACCATCCTGGCCAACATGGTGAAACCCCGTCTCTACTAAAAATACAAAAAAATTAGCTGGGCATGGTGGTGCACGCCTGTAGTCCCAGCTTCTCAGGAGGCTGAGGCAGGAGAATTGCTTGAACCCACGAGGCAGAGATTGCAGTGAGCCCAGATCACACCACTGTGCTACAGCCTGGGTAATAGTGCAAGACTCTGTCTCAAAAACAAACAAACAAAAAAGTAAACAGAAAAGATATCAGTTTGTCAGGCTTATAAGGCAAACTCATTTATGAGGAAATAGATCCCAACAAACAACCACCAGTTAAGGAAAACTATTGAAATGTGAAACACAAACACAGGAATAAAATATTAGCATTGTTCATATTATATCTAAGAAAATATGTAGATGTGTTTATTTTTATTTGGATTACAACATTGTAGCCTTTTAAAATGAAACAAAATTACCCTTTCCCATTACTAACTAATATTCAGTTATATTATGCTATATATTACTTGAGGCTTTGTCGACAAGAAAACATTTCCAAAGTAATTTTTTTCTAACTGAATTCATAACCCTTTCACCACCCTCATATCTGAGTATGCATGATTTCCCATTACAGTTTATAGTTAGGACTTCTGTCTTTGCAGTACATCGACATAAAAGGCTATACTGTATTTGCCGTGGGAGCCATACTATTGAAGGCCCCTGTGCTTGTAAAATCTTTACCGTACTTATATTACTATAAAGTAGATTTTGTATTTTATAGAGGATTGCATACCAAGGTAGCATGAAGCTGTATCGATGTGTGGCCTGAGTTGTCAGTTACATGACATTGTGGTTTGTTCTTTCAAAGTGGCAGTCAGGGATCTCATTGTGGTGTCACAGGCAACTTGACAAGCTTGATCAACCAGCACAGTTGGCTACCTGTGCTTGCTTGACGTTGCTCGTTTTTCTACATTCTTTACTCTCCCTACAGTGGAATTTTATTCACCATGTCCTCTGTCATGGGACTTTGCATTGCTTCCCACTAAAGTAAGCAGAATACATTACCACATCATATTGATATTGGGTTTGGCCATGTGACTTGCTTAAGACAATAGAATTTGGGCAGAAGTGATAGTGTGTCAATTTTGAAGCAAAGCCTTAAGAGATCTAGAATGTTTCTGCTTGCCCCTTGGTACTTCACTTATTTGCCATGAGCAGAACATGAACATGCCCTGTGTAGCTTCTGGTCCCTGAATGAAGTATACATGTGGAACAGACCTGAACCTAAGCCTGGAGTCCAGCCTAGCCCACATTTGGCCCAGCCAAGCTCAAATGAGATTATGTGAAACACAGGTTACAGCCAATCTGTAATCCTTAAGCAAGAAAGACAAATGTTTGTTTTCGCAAGTCATTGAGATACTGGGGTTGTTTTGCATCGCTGTTGCAACTATAGCTAATTAATATCTTTCCCATTGTTGGTTCTCATGCATTTGTCCTCCTGCATTCATATTTAGTGCTTTTGGCTGCCTATGCAAATGGACAGAATCAAGTGGAACATGCCAAGGACCAATTGAGACATTTTTGCTGTACATTCTCCAGGTGAGCAGAGAAGGGTTACATATCTTCAGTGCTCTTATATCAGTCATCTTTTTAAAGAATTTCAAGGTGAACATTTAGCCTAACAAAACTGGCTGATGATTCAGGGTTTTAACTGTTCCTGTTGATGAGTTGTGACTTATCCATTCAGATTGTAAGAACTTTGATGAAACAGACTCTCTCCCTCTTGTGAGGGAAGCCCTAACACATGTGAGTGAGCATTTGAACATTCTCATAAATTAGCATGTGACCCTAACCAAGTTTCTTCATTTGGGTGGACCACATATTCATATCTTACTTATATGTACTCATGTCCAGAGTAGACAGACTCTAGGATAGTCTTTAATTATTTCCGCCTCCTGGTACACATTCTCATGTAATATCCTCCCCTTGAGTGCAAAAGGGACCTGTGTCTTACTTCTAACAAATAGTATATTATATGGAAAGTGGGATGTAACTTCTGTGATTATAGTACATAAGATGTAACATCTGTCCTGTTAAAAAACTCGCTTTCTCTTGCTGGTTTTGATGAAGCAAGCTGCTATGTGGTGAGGCCCACATGGCAAGAAACTGAGGGCAGCCTCCATCTGACAGCCAGCAAGAAACTGAGGTCCTCAGTCCTACAACTGGCAAGGTGCTGAATTCTGCCAACAATCATGTGAACCTGAAGCAAGTATTTTCCCCAGAGAAGACTTGAGAGAGACTTCAGCCTCATCCAACAACTTGATTGCAAACACATAAAAAGATCCTAAAGCAAAGAACCTGGTTAAGCCATGTGCAGACTCTTGACCTACAGAAACTATGAGTTTATAAGTGCATATTGTTTTAAGTAGCCAAAATATATAAATAATGTGTTCAACTATAGCAACTTGAACAAGCAACTATGTTTCCATAATGTGATACATATTTACTTTTTTTTTCTTTGAGACCTGTCTCCCTCTATTGCCCAGGCTGGAGTGCAGTGGTGTGATCATGGCTCACTGCAACCTCCGCCTCCCAGGCTCAAATGATTGTTGTGCCTTAGCCTCCTGAGTAGCTGGAATTACAAGCACCCGCCACCATGCCTGGCTAATTTTTGTATTTTTAGTAAACACAGTTTTCACCATGTTAGCTAGGCTGGTCTCGAACTCCTGACCTCAGGTGATCTGTCTCGGCCTCTCAAAGAGCTGGGATTACAGGTGTGAGCCACTGTACCTGCCCATTTACTTTTATTTATTGCAAACATTTACTGAATACTTACCAAATGCAGCGCACTTCTTAAAACACTGAGGATTCAGAGACAAATAAGAAATATTACTTGCCCTTGAGGGACTCGTAGTCTATGGAATGTCAGACATTTAAGAAGCAGCTGCGGCCGGGTGCGGCGGCTCAAGCCTGTAATCCCAGCACTGTGGGAGGCCGAGGCTGGTGGATCACGAGGTCAAGAGATCGAGACCATCCTGGTCAACATGGTGAAACCCCGTCTCTACCAAAAATACAAAAAATTAGCTGGGCATGGTGGCGCGTGCCTGTAATCCCAGCTACTCAGGAGGCTGAGGCAGGAGAATTGCCTGAACCCAGGAGGCGGAGGTTGCGGTGAGCCGAGATCGCGCCATTGTACTCCAGCCTGGGTAACAAGAGCGAAACTCCGTCTCAAAAAAAAAAAAAAAAAGAAGCAGCTGCTAATAACATATTGGGGCAAACACTCTAACAGGGATATGGAACTAAATGGTATAAGCCATGTTGCTTATTAAAGGTTTTTTTGGCACAACATTTTAAGCCTGTACCTGGAAAAAACTGTAGGAGTCTCATCTGGCATAAGAAACACTACAAAATCATGTTGAAAAATGTTTATTAGGGACCACCTGTGCATACCAGACCAAGAATAAGTAAGCCAATGGAAATAAATGCTATTACAGAAACAAATGATTCAAGGAAATGAATTTACATACTTAATTGTGATCACGACTCTATTATCCTTTCACAAAATTGTTGAAAATCAACACTGATAATCTCCCACCTAAGAGGAAGGATAATGTTTTGAAATAATGTGCTTTCAGAGCAAAGTTAAGACACTAATTTTACTGCTATGCTATTGAGGCATACTAGTGGGTATATCATAGGAGACATTTGGGCAGTACAGCAAAAATACCTTTGTCTTTTTGATATCCAAAGCAAAGTCCAGAATTTGCTATTTTGTATGTGCGTACACTGAATTTCAGTAATCACTGTTATATCTAGAATAAGCTGCTTTTCCTGAATACAGCTTTTTCTGATGAAGACTCAGAGTTAATAATGATACTTATTATTAATTGTTATTAGTAATAATTATTACAAATATTTATTAACAATTATTTATGTAGCATGATACATACATATTTTGTATATAGATATATAGATTAAATGGTTACCTTATGCTAAATATGTAACAGAAGATTATCTCATTTAATGCTCTTAATACTCACAATAACCTAATAAGTTAGGAACTATTATCCCCATCTTACAGATAGAACTGGAGCCACAGAGGTTAAGTAACTTAATTAACTCACTTCAGGTTATATCATTAACAAGTAAGGGAGCTAGGATTTGAACCTGGGAAATTCTACTCCTGAGTCTGCCCACTTAACCTCTTAGTTTATGCTTCCTCCCAATGTTTCTGACTGTACTGTGATCTTTAAAGACAACTTGGAGACAGTCACACGGGTAATAATCTAAAGCATCATGGTACAAACACCAGCCTTGTTGTATCAAGGCATTTGACATTTTTCAGGTATCCATAAATGTTGACATCATATCCTTTAAGGGCAAATGAATTTATTTATGATTTTTAAATTGATCTAGATAGGCTTTCATGAGATTCTCTACCTATCAACTTAGTTAACAGAATATAATACCATACATACATATATGTAATACCTTATATATTGTATTAGGTTGAGTATGCAGCTTTAAAGCAAGACAGAAAAAAATCAGAGGCTTAAATAAGGTAGAAGTTTATCACTCTTTAATTTAAAGATGTAGTGAGGCAGTCTGGGTTGGGTAAGCAGTACTTTACCAAGCAATACAGGGATGCAGTTTCCTGCAATCTGGTTGCTCTGGTAGGCTATGCACATTGGAACCTGAATCACTACTATATCTGTGTTCCAGGTAGCAAGAATAGAGAAAGAGAGGCAGTGTAGGGCAAGAAACTTGTGTATGGAAGTGTAGGGAAGAAGAGAAAAATAGATTTGGAAGGGAGGAGGAGCGAGCAGTCTATCACACATAGCTATGCAGACACTACATACAAATCAATTCCTGGCTTTAGCATTTTGGAGGCAGACTCTCCGAAGAATAATTTTACTTTTGTTTTCCATGACTAGGGTGAGATTTAAAATGACTTTACAGCCACTCCCTAATACCACCAATCAATTGGTTGAGCACCTACTAGTCTTTACTTACAAGGTTAGTTTATTAGGTGAAAGAGTTTAAAAATTATGTATGAGAAGAATGATATATACACGTGCTGGGTAACTAACACAAGGAATGGAGTGAACAAATATTGTTTTTCTGCCAAGTATCTCTCCCTACTCTGCCAAATAGCCATGACCCTGCTTTAGGAAACAGACTCTCTCCTACTCCTTGTGGTTGTTAGTGGGAGGGTGACCAGGGAAAGTGCCCCTTGCAGGTCTCTGCTATGCATATAGTCACCTCCCGAGGAAAGCTGCCCTAAGTGGTTCGCTCTGCATAACACCACTCAGACTGTGTGTCCCATGGGATGACCCCAGCCTGGAGCCCCATGAGTACTATCTCTTCCTGTGTCTTGTCAGCTAGGGGATAGTTGAGTTCCCTCCTGCAGTTGCTAGTCTCTGGAAAATCTCCCCCATTGCTTGCTTGGTGCTCTGCACATTGAAACCTGAATCAGCACTGTCTCTGTGGTCCAGGTAGCAGGAATAGCGCTTCCATCGCCTGTTAACTCATTTTCTGTATTAGATTTCCTCTGTTGTAAATAGTTGAAGTGGTTTCTCTTATCCTGGTTGACTTATGAAATGGCCTACTCTGTTGGATTGTTGCAGGTCCAGCCACACACAAAGACTGACTAGTTCCCTTCTAATCCCAATTCTTAGTTATCTTAGAGGAGAAGCTGATTGGTCTCAGTTTATTTTAGATTATTGACAGAGGATTGGGGGTGGAGGGAAAGGAGAATTGATTGAGGGATAGTGGTTGATAGTTCTTGTTATGAGCTAGACAAATAACTCCCAAAGTATTTGCTCCAGAAACACAGAATAATGTGTGGGGTACCAAAATGGCCATATTACCCTACGAAACTTTTGTTGTTAGCTTCACAATATTTATCACAATATTAATGATTTTTACTGTCAAACTAACTCAAACAGTATTTCTTATTTTCTTTTTATTAATTTTTTAATTCTTGAGACGAGGTCTCACTGCAGTGTGAACCTGCTGGGCTCAAGAGATCTTCCTATCTCAGTCTCCTGAATAGCTGGGACTACAGGTATGTGCCACCATGCCTGGCTAGTTTTTTTGTATGTTTCATAGAGACAGAGTCTTGCCATGTTGCCCAGGCTGGTCTTGGACTCCTGAGCTCATGCAACCTGCCCACCTCAGCTTCCCAAATTGCTGGGATTACAGGAGTGAGCCACTGTGCCTGGCCTTTCT
The DNA here is from genome assembly GCF_009761245.1 of Sapajus apella. NCBI lineage: Eukaryota > Metazoa > Chordata > Mammalia > Primates > Cebidae > Sapajus > Sapajus apella. Next base: position 38,430,460 of record NW_022436944.1, on the reverse strand, counting down.
TATTTTCTTAACAGTGAAACACTTTAGCTTGTTGTTATCTCTACCTAGGGTTAGCTGGATTTTAATAGATGGCTCTAGGAGATGAAATGTTCTTCAAAACCCAAAGGAATTAAAGAATTTAGATGTCTTGATATCACTAATAACTGTGACCTGTAGCTATAGTCTGAGAACGGAAAAAGGAAGTCCTAGAATGGGGTTGTGTTTCAGTTCAGGTCCTCTGAGAGGCAAACACCAAGATGGGACTTACAAAATGAACTGAAACACAAGCCCATTCTAGGACTTCCTTTTCATTTACATCAAAGCTTTTGGTGTACAAAAGCTTTACTGAGAGAACACCAACAAAGGGGAAAAAGCAGGAGCTGGACTGCATGTGTGTGGGCAGAGGGGAAGCCTTCAGACTGCAATGCAGGTCTGTAACCTGGGAAAGCTAAGGAGAAAGGACAGAAGAGCTCTTAAGAGCTTTAGACTTTGGCACAGTTCTAAGAAAGTTTTGGCCATGCCACTGGGGAATCCTTGAGCCAGAGCTGCCTGTTAGGGGAATCCTCTTTTGGCCTTCACCAATACTCCTGCTGCAATCAATCAATGAGTGAGAGTATCCCAGGAGAAGTGTGGCCTCAGCATGAACTTGATAGTGGATCCAGCGGGGCAGCTGCTGAGGCTGAAAGTCAACTATGCTTCTTGCAGCAGGAGATCTGAGTTGGGTATTTTCACGGATGACGCAGAAGGTAGTATGCCAGTCCCACGCACAGCCCATGTTTACCACAACCCTTTCACTTCCCACTGGACAATCCCATACTGTAATACTGTAGGCTGTACATCTTATTATCATGTCAGTCTATGCCACCATAGCAATTTCAGGATCTAATGATGGCCAATTTACCTGGGTGAGTTGAATGGAGTGGAGGAGAAAAGAGCAAGGAGAAGGAATGTGGATGGTGGTCTGACCACAGTAGTCCCAGGCTGAATGTCCACATGGGCAGAGGCCTAGGAGAAAGCCAATCCTTGGCAAGAGACTCTGAGAACATTTGCATTATTTTCTGCCATGTCCGAAGACAGAGAATGCACATAGATGTCAAAGCAGAGAATCAACCAGCACATGAGTTGCTGCAAAACCAAGCGTCACAATTATTTTTCTAATGCTGAAGTTAGTTCAAATTTAATTTTTCTACCTTAAACTCAAATTCTATTATAAGTAACAAAACTCAAAATGAATTTTTATACAAGGTTTGTATTTTAAGGAGTTATTAATCATCAGCTTTATGACTTTTGTTTCTTTTTCCAGATTAGATTTGCAGGCCACTTTCTGCCTTGTCAGGGTGCTTTGCATTGACTGGGACTAACAGGTCCCTCAGTTGGTCTCTTGGGGAGTAAGAATCTGAGAACCCTGAGAGAAGCTGGATCCTTACAGCTTTTGTTGTAGCCTAAAGGATGCGGTCTTTGCTGTGGCTCTTTATGATGCCACCTGGGCCTCCCACTCTGGGAACCATCAGGATGCAGGTCATGGGAGATGACTGGGGTGTTTTCCCACATCTCCTTACTTCTTGCCTGACAATAAACCTCTAAAGTAGTCTGGATGCCTGAGTGACTCTTCTTTGTAATGTGGAAGAACTTGATTAATCCTCAGTAGTTCAGGACAGAGATGACATGGATCTGAGGTGAGACATGTTAGGGGGACTGGAGAAGAAAGCCCATTACTTAGTGACTGAATATTGCAGGATAAGGAGTAAAGGGATACTCCTGGGTTTTCTGCTTAGGGAACTAGGGAGATAAATGCATAACCAGTCGAGGGTAAAGGACACAGGAAAAGGGTCAGGTTTGAAAGGTAATTGAAAAACTCAACTGAAGTAGATTGAGTTTGAAGTGCCTGTGGGACCACTTGGACACATCTCTAGCAGGCAGCTAAATACATAGGTCTATTCTGGTTATTTAATGATATCTAACAAACTACAGCCAAACTTAGTGGCTTAATACAACAACTGTTTTATTTACTTTCCCACAATTCTGCTATTTGGGCACTGGGGAGAAAAGCTCATCTCTGCTGCATGTGGTAACATCTGCAGTAGCTTGAGTAGGGCTGGAAGATCCATTTCCAAGATGGTCTCAATCACATGCATGGCAGGCTGGTGCTGACTGTCCAGGAGGAGCACAGCTGGGGCTGTTGGCCAGGGGCCTTAGTTTTCTTCTATTTGGTCTCTCCAGGTGGCTTGGTTAGACTCTTCACAATGTGGTAGCTTCAGAATAGTTGGATTTCTTACGTGGTTCTTCTCATAAAGGGCAAAAACGAAAGCTGCTGTCCAAGATAAAAACCAAACAAGTGAGGAAATAGATTTGATTCAGGCAATTACATTAGGGAGAGTACTCCAGATTTGAAGATCAGAGTCTCAGCAGGGTGGTTTTGCCCTATACTTTTGTTATTATTTTAGAGCATGGTTTTGCTATTGTCTAGGCTGGTCTCAAACTCCTGGGCTCAAGTAATCTTCCCACCTCAATCTCCTGAGTAGCTGGGAGTACAGATGTACACCACTGTGCCTGGCTGCCTTATACTTTTACAGGGAGGCATAGACAAGTTATAGATGAGATGATTACAACCGGGATTATTTGGGTAATCAGAGGAATTCTCATCTAGGAAATGTTTATCTCTACCTAATTTCAAGGGGGGGAAAATAGTTCTAATCCTAGCTAATCGTTCATGAGACAAATAGGAAGTTGAAAGGTGACTGACCTTCCCCACAGATTCAGGAAAAAGGGAAAGGTATGTGTTTGGTCTTGTCACAGGTCTTTTACTAGTTCTATCAGAGAAAGTGGACAACAAGTCTCCTTTAAGTAATACGAAGAAGGATTGGTCTTTGTGGTAAACTGTTTCTCAGAACACAAAAAGGTGGCGGGATTTCTTAACTATTTGTTTCTCATGAGTCTCTGGTAAAGTTCAAAGTTGTCACTGAAAAGCCTTTTAAGGCCTAGGCCTAGAAGTGACAGAGAGTAATTTTTGCAATATTTGATTATTTAAGGCAGGTGACAGGTCTGGCCCAGACTCAAGAAGAGAGGACTATATACATGGGCATGAATACTGGGAGGCATAGTTAATTGCGGGCCACAAGAAAGTCTAGCACAGGGTCTGAATCTTGGGCTGAATATTTAGAATGAGATGCCATTAGCATAACCAATGTGGTAGCTGAAACTATCAGGTGGGATCACTCTGTGGCTGTATACAGTGGTAAATGCAGAAAAGAGTCCAGCAACTTTGGAAACATATGAGAATGAAATCTTGAGAGTTGTCATTTTCCTAGTGTCTCAGAAGCCACTGTTAATCCTATTTATTCATATACATTCATCGCAGGATTTTCTGTCATTTTGTTGCTAGTCCCATTTCCTGAGTATCATCTCAGTATTCGCCAGTCTAACAGTGATGATGACTGGCCTAGCCACAACTCCCAATTAGGGAGTGTTATCTATTTTATTTATTTGCCCTGATTAAATCTGGCCACAGGCACTAACTTAACCTGTTCAGCTTCTGCAACAGAAAGAGGGACAACAGAAAAAGAGGGATCCCTGTGTGAAGTGGGGTGTTTGTCTACAAACAAATGTCTCCCACACAGGCACCTTTCTCTGAAGCTAGATAACCTTCAGAAATCTGACCTTTCTGTGACTTGGTTTCCTTTTTCTGGACTAAACAGTATCAATTTTCGTTGGAGCTCTTTGTGAAGATAAGCTAATAAAATACCATAAATCTCTTTTACTAGGTGAAGCATTTACCACTTTAATTAGCGTTATGATTTAAAGGCTTTCATATCGGGGAAACAAACACCAGCATTCCACGTGCTTGGGTTAAAGGGGATCTTAAATCATTATTATGCAGAGGCCAAGGGCAACGAGACAAAGTTTTAGACATTGCCTGTGTTCTGATAGTCATCAGATCTTTAGGGAGATACTACAACGCTGAAGACCCCGTCCAAGGCTATGAGGAAAAGACAGAACCACAGTCTAGTATTGTGCACTTGTAAAACATAACTTCCAACTTTTATCTTTCTATGGGTTGAACTACAAGGTAGGTCTGAACAAAGTGCTAGTGACTCCCCTAAGGTAGGGAGGGGTAAGTTTCGCGGAGAAAGTGACAGATGAGCTGAGTTAGAACCCTACTCAGCTAGTAGGTGCTATTGATTCCCCTAATGTAGAGAGGGGTAAGTTTCACGGAGAAAGTGAAAGATGAGCTGAGTTAGAAGCCTACTCAGCTAGTAGGTGCTATTGATTACCCTAACGTAGAGAGGAGTAAGTTTCACGGAGAAACTGACAGATGAGCTGAGTTAGAAGCCTACTCAGCTAGTAGGTGCTATTGATTCCCCTAATGTAGAGAGGGGTAAATTTCACTGAGAAATTGACAGATGAGCTGAGTTAGAAGCCTACTCACCTACAGAACAAAGTGGAATGGGAGGCCATTTACATGTGACAAGGAAACGTACATTCCTTGGCAGGAGAGCCAGGATCTCAAGAAGGTCTCTGGGACCCTCTGATCCCCTTCTTATCAGTCCCACCCTGGGAAGGTAGTTGGTGGATGTGAACCTCTGACTAAGACCCAGGAACCGGTTCCCAGCCTCCAGCCGCGCGCCCGCAGGAAGAGGGGAGAGAAAGGAGGGGTAAAAGCCTTCACGCGCCTGCGCTCAGCAGCCTGCCGGCTTAGCCAAGGAGAGCTCTGCCCGCAGCTCACTCCCCATCTACTCGCGTCTCGCGCTTCACGGGCCCCAGAAACCCGGACCCGAGAGCGAGCGCGTCGCCCTCCCGCGCAGACTTAAGGCCCCCGGCGGGCGCCTGCGCACGAGCTTCCCAGGCGCGCAGGCTGCGAGGTTATTAGAGGTGGAGCGCGGGGAGGGCGCGCGGCAGGAGGCGGTCGCCGTTACGGCGCGAGCGTGGTCACGTGGCCGCTGGTCACCGCCGCCACCCCCTCCCGCCCTGTTCTCTTTCAGGTCGGGCCGAGCCCGGCCGGTTCCGCGAGCGCCTGGCAGACTGAGGGAGAGACAGAGAGAGAGAAAGAGGAGGGGAGGAGGAGGAGGATTCAGGGAATAGGAGCTGGGGAGCCCTTCTGCGCCACAGGTAAAACAAAATAATGATGATGATAATCGTAAAAAAGGCCAAGCCCTCTGAACGCCTCCGCCTTCCTCCAGTGCAGCCCCACATGCAGTCGCTCCCGCCCCGGCCTCCCGCTCAGCCTCAGGACGGGTTTCGCCCCCCCCCCCCCACCCCGCGCTTTTGCCGCAGCCGCCGCCTCACGGGAAGGCCTGAGGGGCCACCGCCGCCACCGCGGACGGGTTGTCGCACCGCCTCCCGTTTGTGCGACTCGGAGTCGGCGTTGGGGGTGGATGGCGGGAGGGGTGGTCCCCTCAGCTCCCGGGCGAGCTGGGCGGGGTGACTGCTGGTACCCTGCCTGGCTTCCCTGCCCCAGGAAGTCGGCGTGTAGACTGGAAGGCCAGCTGCAGTAAGAGGGCAGAGCCTGGCGGCCGGACTAGTGCTCAACTTCCTACTTGGTAAATTTCCCTGTTCATTTGGGCCCCGGGCAGCATGCTTCCTTCCCTGGCCGGAAGCGAAACGGGCCTGGAATCCTCAAACCTTAAAAAATATAGATTTTAGAAGAGAGAAGCCTTAACTTCACTTTTGAGGAAAGGAACCGTGACCGGAGTTAGTACGACTTAAGTTTATTCACACGTAAGAAAGTGAGGTCTTTCAGGATAAGAGCATAACTTGGCAGGGAGGGCGAATCCAGCTCCCCACCCCGACTTTTCCTGGAAAAACAGACACACACCTTCAATACAAGATTCGATTCTACAAGTGACCTAGAATTTGTTCGATACTAGTTATTAGTTTTAGTTCCAGGAATTATAATATGTGTTTAAAGTTAACATCCTGTAGATTTTTTTTTTTTTTTTTTTTGGTGAATAATAACTTTCTGGTGAGTTCATTTGTCAACTCTGAATTGGACAGAATCCCAAGATTTTAATATGCAGGTTTCACACGTTTGGACCAGATTGCAGGGGAATTTCTAGACCCATTCTTTTGTTCCTTGTAAAACTTTGTAAGTGTTGTGCTCTTGCACAAAATACTTAAAGCAGGAAGCAATAAATATAGGTATTGTTGAAAAATCTTTACTATCAAGTGGCAGAGAAATTTCATTTATATATTGGTTTTTCTCTTTGGGCTTTTCTGATTTTATGTCTTGATACTTTTCATTCCCTATCTCTGAATTCATTTGTAAAGTGGAGCATTTTTAATATTTGCTGCTATGTGCAGTATCACAGTATCACTCAAACCTTAATCTGGGTAGGAATCACTTGGGGGTCTTACTAAAAATGCATTTTCTGGTTCAGTAGGTCTATGATGCATTATGATATTGTGCATTTCTAATAACCTATGTGCTGCTGGACAAGAACTATCCTTGAGTAGCAAGGAAGTAGATAACTTGTGTGCAAAGAAATAAAGTTAAGTATTTATCAGTGAACATGTTCCTTTTAATAATTCACCGTCGCTTGTAGAGGTGGCTTAGCTCTGGGCAAATGGCAGGGTGAACTGAGAAAGCTTTCAGAGTGAGCAGGCTGAGTCTGGATCTTAGGGGAGGGGATAGGAAGAGTGCAAATACTGTGTCTGTATGCTGTATGGTGACTGCATCACCTGGTCTGTGGATTTTCCAATAGAAGCTTGGTGTGGTGTTAGGAGAAAGACTCGCTCAGCTGTGCGTTATTTGGGTTTTATCAACTTAAGCGAGGAATCCTGGTCTCTGAAGCTACAGCTGAGATGAAAGTTTCTTTTATTGGTGGACTACTAAGTGTGTGCTGTCACTCAAATACGGCCTCAGTTGAGTAGTGTATTCCTGAGCCTTGGAAGCAAATTTGCAAATAGTTCAGTCTTACAGTGGGTATTCTAACTGGATTCCGATTTTTTTCTAATGTTATTTTTTCTCATGTAAATGAAAAAGTTTAGAAGTGTTACATAATATACTTTATGTACAGAAAAATGGTTATAGTTTTAATTTTTTTTATTTATACTCCAACTGATGACTGAGTAGCGGTTGTACTTTTAAATAACTTTGTGAAAGTTTTTAGTACCATGATTTTTGTAATTTTCATTCCAGTCCTTAGTTTTTTTCATGTTATTAAATAATATTTATGGCAGTACTTTAGAAGCACTTTAAGTGCTGGACACTTTTCTAAGTGCTTTACATACCTAGACCTTTCGAGATGGACTCTAGCTCTGTCTCTCAGGCTAGAGTGCAGTGGTGCAGTCTTGGCTCACTGCCACCTGTTCCTCGTGGTTTCAAGCAGTTCTGCCTCTGCCTCCCGAACAGCTGTGATTACAGGTGCCCGCCATCACGCCCTACTAATTTTATTGTGTGTGTGTGTGTGTTTAAGTAGAGATGGAGTTTCACCATGTTGGCCAGGAACTCCTGACCTCAAGTAATATGCCTGCCTTGGTCTCCCAAGGTGCAGGGATTACAGGTGTGAGCCACTGAACTCAGTCTACTATTTTTTTTTTTTTTTTTTTTTTTGAAAAGGAGTTTTGCTCTTGTCTAGGCAGGAGTGCAATGACACAATCTCGGCTCACTGCAGCCTCTGCCTCCTAGGTTCAAGTGATTCTCCTGCTTCAGCCTCCCCAGGAGCTGGGATTACAGCACCTGCCACCATGCCAGGCTAATTTTTGTATTTTTAGTAGAAATGGGGTTTCACCATTTTGGCCAGGCTGGTCTTGAACTCCTCACCTCAAGTGATCTGCCTGCCTCAACCTCCCAAAGTGCTGGAATTACAGGTCTGAGCTGCTGCGTCTGACTGCTCCCAGCCTACTTTTTGGTTTATTTTTTTAGATAACTTTTTTTTGAGACTCTCTCTTTTGCTCTGTTGACCAGGCTTGGAGTGCAGTGGTGCTATCTCAGCTCACTGTAACCTCTGCCTCCCGGGTTCAAGCAGTTCTCTCCCTCAGCCTCCCGAGTAGCTGGGATTACAGGCGCCTACCACCACACCTTGCTAAATTTTGTAGTTTTAGTAGAGATGGGGTTTCACCATCTTGGCCAGGCTGGTCTTGAACTCCTGACCTTGTGATCCACCCGTGTCGGCTTTCCAAAGTGCTGGGATTACAGGTGTGAGCCACCATGCCCACCCCCTACTTTGATTTTAAAAGTCAAATTTGTCGTCTGCCTCAGTGCTTGTAATCTTTTCTGAGTAGAATACTGAAATTTGCAGTTTTATTTTGCTTGCACTTGTTCAGTGGACCAGTCTAAGTTTCTTTTTCACTGTTAAATGCAAAAGTATCTACTTCCTCTGAAAGTTTTTTATGCCTTCATTTCCTGCCTGGGCTTGTCCTCCACCCTGCATGTATACATGGTAGACTTAGTATTTGTTACCCTAACCTTTAGGTTTAGGGATTGACTGGGTTTCTGACTTTTCATTTGGCCAGTCAGGATGATACAAAAAAAAAAAAAAAAAAAAAAAAGCAGCATTGGTCATTATCACATGTTAACACTGAAAAAGTAAGAAGGACAACCCCAGAATAAAGGATGATTTTTTAAGTTGAATAATTTGTTTCATTTAAAAATAATAATCCTTTCTCTTGACCCCCTTTTTGTCTCAGACCACTGAAAGTTTTGTCCTTTAACAGCAGTAGTATGAGAAGTAGTGCTAGTCTACCTGATCCTGAGACATTTCTCTCAACAGTGGTAGATCATTGGAATGGCAGGGTGTACAGTGTGTTTACCAGAACTTGAGAAATGTGAGGTTTGGGTGGTGGGATGGTCAGCATTGGAAGAGCTGAGAGAGGGGAGGGAGGTCAGTTGCCAGGGAGGGCCTGTGTGTTGCTTCTAGTAGCATCAATTCTCTATTACTGTAATAATGGTGAGTTTGGGAAGGATGGCAGTGTAAAAACAAATCTCAGTGTAAATGCTTTCTCAAAAACCTGTGAAATGTATAAGAAAATATTTATCATTCTACAAATGTTATGTAAACATTTAAAAATAATTTCTGTGCAATGATTTAGTAGCATTAAACATTTTATACACTGAGGGATAAAAAGAGGCCCAGAGATTATCTGTTAAGATTGTTCTAAATTCTCTGTTGTTCTTTTGGAATATCAGGATAGAGTTGAAACCCTTGCTGCATGCCCACTTGCTGGCTTTTTAATTTCTTACCCTGATGCTGTGTTGTGGGGTGCCTGGCCATACCAGCTCTGCCATGCTTTCTGGGCCTCACAGCTGAATGGCCAGGTCATTACTTGTGGTTAGCCCAAGGAAGCATGTGTTGTACATCCAAATGATGGAAGCCTTCTAATCAGTATTTTCTGCCATTAACAATACTTTTAGTATTTTTACAAATTCTGTATGATTATGATATCTGTTACAATGCCATGCTGGTCAGCTGATTAGTCTCACAGTGCCTCACTTTTCTCATCTTTTAAAGGGGGATAATAATAGTAACTACCTCACAGGATTGTTTTGAGAATGAGAGAGAGCGAGAGCGAGAGAGAGAGAGAGAGAGAGAGAGAGAGAGAGTGTGTGTATAAAGCCCTTAATTCTATCATGTAAGTAATATTCTATGAATAATCTACAGTATGGTAGATCATACCTATATAACTTCAAGACTGACTATATTTTTGGAGATTGTACATTTATTTGGGATAAGGCTGTATGGGCCAAGAAAGCAGTTTGTACTTTTTGGGTGAAAATACAGAATTGTTATAGTAATGTTCTTATCCCTTTGGAGAAGTAAATGCAAATAAATATAGTTTCACAGCTCAGATCTTTGAAAATAGGGAAGTAGGGCTGTAGAAAAAAACATGTATTTGGTGGTGGTGTGAAAGGATTGGTTAAAACCTCTCAAGGGTAGTCTTGCGAAGCCTAGTCACCTTTTTTTCTGAATGTCCATTAGTTTGGATGAAAAACGTGTGAAGATAATGTCATTTGGTCTTTGTCCAGTGCTGCATGTGGTTTCTGTGGCTAACGCCACAAAAATATTTTGTAATTGCAGATTTACTGTTTTTCTTAACTCAGTTGCCTAGAAAAGATGTTAACTGGGTTTTTGTTTTTTAATTTTTGAAACAATATAGTCTTAACAGTTTTGAAATGGGGTTAATTTAAATCTCTTTATCCTCTGGTATGTGTATGTGCGTTTGTGTATACCTATAGATCTACCTTTTTAATTTTCATTTTTAAATTTTACTAAATTTTATTTTTTGGAGACAAGGGTCTCACCCAGGCTGGAGTGCAGTGGTATGATTATACCTCATTGCAGTCTTATATACCTTTTTAAAAAAACTGAAATGGATTCAGCTATTTTGTTGCTTGCCATTGTTTTTCACCGAATATTTTATGATATTACTCATGTCATTAGTTTTCCACGTAACTTTTAGTGACCCCATACTATTTCATTGTATGAATGTACCATGAATGGTCTTCCATTCGTAGACACTGATTTCTTTCAACCTTATGACAAATTGAACATTATTATAGCTAAAAGCCCTCTGTGCCCATGCATTATTTATTTAGGAGAAATTGTTGTGGGTGGAATTGCTGGTGGGGGGTGGTCAAAAGATCTGCTCATCTTTATTTTTCATTAAAAAAAAATTTTTTTTAAGATGAGGTCTTGCTCTGTTGCCCAAGCTGGAGTGCAGTGGCATGATCATGGCTCACTGTGTCCTTGAGCTCCTGGGCTCAAGTGATTCTCTCACCTCAGCCTCCTGAGTAGCTGGGACCACAGGCACATGCCACCATGCCCAGCTTATTACATTTTTTTTTTTTTTGTGGTAGAGACCGTGTTTTCCTATGTTGCCTAGGTTGGTCTCAAATGCTAGGGCTCAAGCGGCCCTCCCACGTTGGCCTCCCAAAGTGTTTGGATTATATTTGTGAGCCACCATGCCTGGCTTGCCCATCTTTAACAGTTTTGTTACATGTGGCCAAATTGCCTACTGAAAAGATTATGCCAATTTACCCTCTATGACAGAGACATGTGAGTGGCCTTTTATTTGCCATTATTGGGATTATCATTTTTTTAAAACAGCTTTATTCAGATTTGAGTTTATACTTCCCTTCTCTTGCCTTCTTACAGGTTTTAACATTTTATGTAGCTAAGTTTTGTTCTTCCTTTAGGTATTCTGTGTAGATAGGCTTTTTCTACCTTATGTTTATATAGTGATTAATTTTATTTTTTAAACTATTTTCATACTTTCATTTTCAACTTTTGGTTTTGCAGTTATTCCACAACATGTTTAGTTGCATAGTATGAGGTAGAGAGTTCAAAAACTTTTAGGCTTTTGATTAACCAGTTTCCTCGGTGCTGTTTAGTGAGTGATCTCTTTTTCTGTGGATGTCAGAAACTTTATTATTTGGTCTTCTATTCTGTCTCACAGTATTTTATTTTTTATTTTTATGAATGGGATTTCTCTCTCTACCCCTCCCTTCTCCACATATATATGCAGGTATATAAAACATTTATAAAGGTTTATATATAGTGTATTAAAAATACAGTGTATGAATGTACCATAAGTAATCCTTCATCCTTAGATACTTAGATTTCTTTTGATTTTTATGACAAATAGTGCTACACTGAACATTATTATAGCTAATATCCCTTTGTACCTATGCATTAATTTTTCAGGAGAAATTGTTGTGAGTGCAATTGCTGGGTCAAAAGATCGGCCAATCTTTATTTTTTTTTTTTTTGAGGCAGGATCTTACATGGTTGCCCGGGCTGGAAACCATTTTCTTTCTTTAATGCTGTATATATTTTTTTAACCTGACTATTGTTGGTAAATAGAAGAGTTTTTAACTACTTTTGTATATTTATTTTGTAACCAGTCACTTTTTGGATGTCTTATTTATTATAATGGCTTTTCAGCTAATTCTCTTAGATTTTTCGAGGTACATTATCATACCATCTGGAGCCAGCCATTTTTTTTTGTAAGAGTTTTTTCATGATTAATTTTCACTTACGAAAGTTGTGCTAGAATGATTTTTCTCAATTTCATTGATTTTAAGTAGAATGTTCTGATGTGGTACCTGTGTATTTTATCTCCTCAGCTCCAAAGGGTTTTAAAATATCTGGAAAATCACTCTACCAAATGATCTCTACAGACCCTTGCTCAGAAGTTTTGTGATTCTACTTTTATGTCAAAAGATTCCTTGTAATTATACGTAGCTGTCCTCCTTTATAGTTATTGGTGTCTAGCTCCACCCTCCCCCAAGTGATTACTCTGCACTTTTATTTCCTTAGAACTTGAGATTTTTTTCTGTGTGGTTTGGTGTAAATTAAAAGAGAAAACTGACAGACTACAGAGCTCAGACTATGCAAAATCACATAGCTTATTTTCAGTATCATGTCTCATGATTTTCTTCTGGTAAGATCCTCATGGTGAGTTGTCTTATCAAGCTGTGTTCCTGCCATGGACTACTTAACGTTCCCCAAGCCACATATTGTATTTGTCAGAACTGAGATTAATAGAAGTCACTGGGAAGTGATGAATAGACATAGATGCAGTGAAAGTTGGGTTAGAGTGGGAGAGGTAGGAATGGGGAAGCACCTAGTATGTGAACTCTTCTTTCTCCACCGCCTTTCTACTTCATGATTGTCTCTCAGGACTCCTTTGACTCTGCCCTCTTCCTGATTTTCTGGCTTCCTGTTTATTTTCCAGATATACCTTGTCTCCTTTCTGTCAGAAAATCACTCCTTACCTCCTTTCTACTTTGATGAGGAGCACTGCATGCTTCCCATCAGTATGGGAAGTGGTCCTGAACAGTTCCCCTAGTGTCCTCATCTTGTCATAAAACTACTACAAAATTTCTTGACCAGTGGCAGTCATGTATTCTACCTTGCAAAGGGTGTGGCAAAGTATTGATTAAAGTTGTGTTTCCTTATAACATGAAACTACCTATATGGAAGCATTAATGAAATGAGAGACAGATACTTCATAGAGACAAACTGTCAGAGAATTATATATACACATTTAAATATTTTATTTATTTATGTATGTATTTGAGACAGAGTCTTGCTCTGTCACCCAGGCTGGAGTGCAGTGGTGTGATCTTATTGCAACCTCCAATTCTTCTGCCTCAGCCCCCTGAGTAGCTGGGATTATAGGTGCATGACACCACACCTGGCTAATTTTTGTATTTTTAGTAGAGATGGGCTTTCGCCATGTTGGTCAGGCTGGTCTTGAACTCAGGTGATCCGCCTGCCTTGGCCTCCCAAAGTGCTGGGATTATAGATGTGAGCCACTGTGCCCCACCAGAAAATTATAAAATAGTAACTGAGTGGTTGAATGTTACAAAGTAGATAGTGTGGGAGTAGTATCACCAAGATAGAAAAAGCTTCTGAAGAGTGTTTGTTTGTTTGCTTGTTTAATTTTTTGAGATGGAGACTCACTGTGTTGTCCAAACTGGAGTGCCGTGTTATGATCTTAACTCACTGCAATCTCTGCCTCGTAGGTTCAGGCAGTTCCCCTGCCTCAGCCTCCTGAGTAGCTGGAACTACAGGCGAGCACCACCATACCCAACTAATTTTTGCATTTTTAGTAGAGATGGGGTTTCCCCACGTTGGCCTCAAACTCCCCTGGCTGGTCTCAAACTCCTGACCTCAAGTGATCCTCCCGCCTAGCCTCCGAAAGTGCTGGGATTACAGGTGTGAACCAGTGTGCCTGGCCTGAAGAGTCTGTTATCTTAGATCTCCAACCTGATTTTTTCCCAGAACTTTCAAATCTGTGTAGCTGATTGCCCACCAGATAACTCCACTTCTTACTGGCCCACAGGAAACTCAGTTTAGTATGTCTACAACAGAATTTACCACCTTCTCTTACAAAAAACTTTTACAAGTGTGTGTTTTTAAAATTTAATTTAATTTTTAATCTCGGCATTACCATCTCCCTAGCTGTTCAAGCCAGAAACCTAGTAGACACATTTTACTCCGTTCTCCACATCCTCATGTACAGGCATCACACTGAAACTCTGTGGATTTGGACCCATTGTGTCTTCATCCCTACTATGTCTTCTCTAGTTTAGGTCCCCATCATCTCTTGCCTTTGTTCCCTAAGGTCTTCTGACTGATGTCCCTGCAGCGAGGTAGTTAATCTTTTTTAAGCTCTTATATGATTCTCTTATTCTGTGGCTTAAAACCCGATATTCTCCATTGCCTGTTTCCAGTTTCATGACTCCCTCTTTTACCTCTCTTGTATTGCGTGATTTGGTTAAAGAGTACTGAATTTCTTTGATTTTGGTTCTGTCCTGTTTTTGCTTGCCTTGGGCATGGAGTAGTTTTTCTATTTCTTCATCTTACTGACTTTTGTGAAGTCTTAGCTTAAATGCCACACTGTTCCAGGAAGCTTCTTTTTTTTTTTTTTTTTTTTTTTTTTTTTTTTTTTTTTT
>NW_022436944.1:38413892-38415983 GCF_009761245.1 Sapajus apella | reverse complement strand
TCCTGCCTCAGCTTCCTGAGTAGCTGGGATTACAGGCACGCACCACCATGCCCAGCTAATTTTTTGTATTTTTAGTAGAGACGGGGTTTCACCATGTTGACCAAGATGGTCTCGATCTCTTGACCTCATGATCCACCCGCCTCGGCCTCCCAAAGTGCTGGGATTACAGGCTTGAGCCACCACGCCCGGCCTCAGGAAGCTTCTTTATACTACCAAGTTTGTGTTGTGCTCCTTCTGTTTGGCCAAATACTCTATAATATTTATGTAGTACTCATATTTGTTATGAATTATAATTACCTTTTTACTCAGTCTGTGCCCTGCTTTTGTCTGCTCTGTGAGTGCCAGGGCCATGTATTCATGTATAATATTTTTACTTTCATACTTTTGGTGTTGTGCTTGTTAAAAGTAGATTATCTCATACCAGGTACTGTTCTATATGCTTAAAAATACTGCAGTAAACAAGAGGCTGTTCTAATTGTTAACTGCTGTGTGACAAATGGCTTCAAAACTTTACTGCTTAAAACTACAGTAATATTTATTTACTCATGATTTTATGATTTTTGTAGGAGTCATTGGGGGTAGTATATCTTTGTTTCATCTGGTGTCAGCTCAGTGGGGTATAGATTGTCTACTTCCAAATGGTTCACTTACATAGTTGCCAGTTGATGCTGGCTGCTCTCCAGAAGCTTGACTAGGGCTATTGACCAGAGGTACTGAATGAAGCCTTTTCCTGTGGCCTGGCCACAACTGGTAGGTTTTGAGAAGGAGTGCTGTAAGAACAAGCATTTCAAGAGGCAAAAACTAGAAACAGCTAGTCGTCTTAAAGGCTAGGCTAGGAACTGATAGAACACTACTTCTGTGGTATTCTGTTGACTAGGACAAAGAGTCAACTCATATTCAAGAGGAAGAGAATTAAACTCCGTCTCTTGATGGAGAAAATGACAAAGAATTTGCAACTATGCTTAATGCTACACAAACCTAAAATACAAACAAAAAAATGAAACTACAAAAATTGTGGAATGAAGTAATTCCTGTCTGTACTTTCATCTTCTCAACAAAGTATAACATTAAGTACAGTTTTTTTTTTTTTTTTTTTTTTTTTTTTAGAAAGAGTTTCTTTTTTGTCACCCAGGCTGGAGTGCAGTGGTTGCTTCTTGGCTCACTGCAACCAGATTCTGCCTCTCGGGTTCAAGGGTTCTACCTCTTGGGTTCAAGCGATCCTCCTGCCTCAGCCTCCTGAGTAGCTTGGATTGCAGGTGCCTGCCACCTCGCCCAGCTAATTTTTTTGTATTTTTAGTAGAGACAGGGTTTCACCATGTTGTCCAGGCTGGTCTTGAACTCTCGACCTCAGGTGATCTGCCTGCCTTGGCCTCCCAAAGTGCTGGGATTACAGGTGTGAGCCACCACGCTGGCCAACATTAACTACAGTTTTAAAAAGTGACCTATTTTTCACCCTTCTTGAACAATTTTACTTAATGTTCTCTCTTTCTGTAATTATTCAGATGGATTTCTAATTTTTAAGTTTTATTTGAGCATGTAACTTAATCAGTTTTGTGTGTTTTTTTTTCCCCCCAAATTTCATCTTTCACAAATCCTCTAGCGCTGATATTACCCTAAGTGTATTTCTGTAGTTGGGATTATTGTATCAGAGGGTATGTGTAATAGAAATTTTGGTACTTAACTGCAGAACTGCCTTATAGAAAGATAATTTATACTTCAGCTTCTAGTGCAGGAGAGAGCTAATTGGTTTAGAACCTTGCCACCAGAGGGTATTGTAAATCATTGTTTTTAGTTAGTCTGTTGGCAAAAATTGATAGATTGCTTTTATTTTTCTTTCCTTAATTCCTATTTAAGCTCTTTGACAACATTTTTGGGGTTGTTCACTTTTTTTCTTACTGATTTTTAGGAGGTATTTGTATATTGTATCTTTAACTCTTTGCTTATTGTGTGTTGGAAATATTCCCAACATTGTTTGTAAATTTGCTATATATTCTTAAAATT
Organism: Sapajus apella; assembly: GCF_009761245.1. NCBI lineage: Eukaryota > Metazoa > Chordata > Mammalia > Primates > Cebidae > Sapajus > Sapajus apella. The sequence goes on along the minus strand of NW_022436944.1, from coordinate 38,413,982 downwards.
TTTACTAAGAACTATTACTTTTTAAAATATTCTTATATATTACTCTTTTTCTTTTTCTTTTTTTTTTTTTTGAGACGGAGTTTCGCTCTT
>NW_022436944.1:38345146-38413792 GCF_009761245.1 Sapajus apella | reverse complement strand
ATCTCTTGACCTCGTGATCCACCCGCCTCGGCCTCCCAAAGTGCTGGGATTACAGGCTTGAGCCACCGCGCCCGGCCCTACTCTTTTTCTTTATGGCTTTTGGTTTTGGGATAATGTTGGAAAGACTTTCCCTGTTCCACTTGATTGATACTGCATTTTCATGGTTTCATATTTTTATGTATAAGTCTTTGACCCTTTTGAAAATTTTCTTTCTATGTACAGAGAAAGAACCAAATTTATTCTTTTTCAAATGGCTTGCCAACTTTTGCGGCAGCATTTATTGAGTAACTTACCTTTCCCCACAGATTTGAAGCACCACCTTTATTAAATTCAAAATGCCCATATGTTCTTGGATCTGCTTCTGGAATCTTGGGTTTATTCCATTGAGCCGTTTGTCTCTTTATGCATCAGTAACAAGTTCCTGTAGCTTTTAGTGCATTATAATATCTGGATAGGACCAGACTTCCCTCATTATTCTCTTCCTGAATTTTTTTTGGCTGGTCTCACATGTTTACTTTCATGATTTTTGATAGCTTTTCAGTTGACTCTCTTTAGTTTTCAAGGTAGAAAATACCTTATAAACATTGGCGAATGTTCCCTCTTCCTTTCTAATATTTATACCTTTTTAATTTGTTGGCTTATCTAATTCCTTTGGCTACCACTTTTGGAATAATTTTAATTAATAGTGATGGCAGCCAGCCTCCTTATTTGATGCCGAATGTTAGTGGTAATGTTTCAAATATTGCTCCATTAAACATTGTGCTGACTTTGGTTAGGGAGTATGGGTATGCATGTGTGTGCACTTTGAAATCACATGTAACATGATTTTCTGTAAGATATGGATGTTGACTGTTATCAAATGCCTTTTTTAGTTTCTCTTGTCATAGTTATATTTTCCACCCTTTGTCCTTCCAATATGATAAATTATATTAGCAGATTTTTCTACTATCAAAATATTCTTATGTTCTTGGAGTAAACATGTATCATATGTTACTATTCTAATATAGTGTGAATTTCCACTCATTAGTACTTTCTTTTGGATGTTTGGAGCCTTAGTCATTCATAAGCGTAACAGGCATGCACTTCCATTTATGTGTTCTCTTTGTGAGGTTTAACATCAATATTATACTGGTTTTATCAAAACAATATCCTTTCTCTGTGCTCTGGAACAGTTTAAATAGCATGTGATTGAAACAACTTACCTATTTATGTAGGCCTGCTGCTGTTCGTGGAGTAGTCCTTTGTTTATTTTCTTAGCTTCTTCCTTGGTTATTTATGTGTTACATTTCTCTAATTCCTTCGATCAACTTTAGTAATTCATATTTTTCTAGAAAAAATATTTTTTCATGTAGATTTATGGATAATTACAATTTAATAAATGTTAGGGTTGTTTCCCCCTTTTTGGTGATTTCTGCTTTTGTTATTGTTCCTTATGACTGTTTCTTGCGAGAAACAAGACTGAACTCAGCTCTCCTTTGTCATCTTTTCACCACTCTAAGCTTCTTCTTGTTTCAAATATGTAATTTTTGTACATTTTAAGTATTGCTAGTGGAGGGAAAATCAGTAGACCACTAAATTCCGTAGCAGTTACACATATTTCTATTTGAAGGCTTAATTTCAGAATCTTATCTATTAGTAGCCTTATAATAGGATTGATCTGTTAGATTTGCTAAAAGTCCATTCTAGACAATATTGGTGGAATCAAGTTGAGTAAAGAGAAATTATTCTTTGCTGTGTCAGTGTTACATAGTTCCACAAAGTGAAACTTTTAATGATTAAAATATAAAAATATGAAACATTTTCAAATTGAAAATGGAGTAATAGCTTTTTTACATGGACAAAGTAATTTTCTGAAAACAACTAGAAAAGCAGGATAAAATATATTAAAAAGATTTATTCTTTCAGAACTAACATGTGTAGCAGCAAAAAAAGTTGTCAACAGAGTAGACAACCTACAGAATGGGAGGAAATATTTGTAAACTATCTATCCAACAAAGGTATAATATCTAGAATCTATAAGGAACTTAAGCAATTGAACAAGCAAAAAACAAACTTTATTGAAAATTGAGCAAAGGACATGAACAGGCCACTTTTCAAAATAAGACATACATATACAGCCATAAGCATATGAAAAAATGCTCAACATCATTAATCGTTAGGGAAATGCAAATCAAACCCACAATGAGATACCATCTCACATCAGTCAGCAATGGCTGTTACTAAAAAATAAAAGATAACGTGCTGATGAGGTTGCAGAGAATAAGGAATGCTTATAAACTGCTGGTGGGAAAGTAAATTAGTCATTGTGGAAAGTGGTGTGGTGATTTCTCAACTTAATAGAAGTACCATTTGACCCAGCAACCCTGTTATTGATTATATACCCCCCAAAATATAAATTTTTCCATCATAAAGATACATGGACATGTATGTTCATCATAGCACTATTCAAAATAGCAAAGACATGGAATCAACTTAAATGTCCATCAGCTGTAGACTGGATAAAGAAAATGGGGTACATACACACCATTGACTACTATGCAGCCATAAAAAGAATGAGATCATGTCCTTTGTAACAGCATGGGTAAAACTGGAAGCCATTATCTTAAGTGAACTAATGCAGGAACAGAAAACCAGATGCTGTATGTTCTCACTTATAAGTGGGAGCTAAACTTTCAGTACACATGAACACAAAGAAGGAACACCAGACACTGGGGCCTACTTGAGAGTTGAGGGTGGGAGGAGGAGGGAGATGATCATAAAAGTACCTGTTGGGTACTGTGTTTATTACCTGGGCGATAAAATAATCTGCACACCATACCCCTGTGACACGCAGTTTATATATATGATAATGTCCACATGTAGCCCTGAGCCTAAAATTAAAAAACAAATTACCAGGACTGAGTCTATATGAAAGCAGGAATTCAGAGAGACAAGCAGAATATTAAAGACTGCTTTTCTTCTGAGGACATTTGCCATATTCTGAGGAGCTTTTACATTGGGCACAGTATGTAGAAATTGAAGCCCAGGTTGGCCCAAGGTGGGGAGTCTACTGGGAAATTCCTTTCCTATAAAACCGATATGCCAAAGAGCCATGCCTGTAGAGTATGAGTGAACCAGAATTAAAACCCCTCCTTTGCTCTTGCCACAGGAGGCTGCAAGAAAAGTTGCCTTGGACCTAAAAAAAAAAAAAATCCTAAACAACTGGACTCTCTTGGATTTGCAGTTCAAATTTTACTTTGCTTGGTACCAAAAACCCCCTCAAGCTGTGAATTAAAGTGGTTTTAGATGCCTCACAGAAAGAAATGAAAATCCTCTCAGAATGCATTTTAATCTTAGGCTCCAGGGAATTCCCACAAATAGTTTTCCATAGAATTAGTTCACAGTAAATTATAACCAAGCACACAAGCAAGCACAATATCATGAGTAAGAAGCAGCAGAAACAACAGACAAAAATAGACCCTTAAAAATTTTGGGTCTTAGAAATATAAGACACAGATTATAAAACAACTATATTTATTGATGGAAAAATATCTGCTGGGAACAGGAAACAATGTATTTGAAAAAGACTTGAACAATGAAACCTGTACAAGTGAAAAATGTGGCAATAATTGTAAAGAAAAAACTTGATGTAGTTAACAGCAGGTTGGATACAACTAAAGAAAGAGATACTCAGCCAGGTGCTGTGGCTCACACTTATAATCCCAGCACTTTGGGAGGCTGAGGCAGGCTTGAGCTCGAGACTAACCTGGGCAACATGGTGAAACCTCATCTCTACTAAAATACAAAAAAATTAGCTGGGCATGGTGGTGTGTGCCTGTAGTCCCAGCTACTCTGGAGGCTGAGGCAGGAGAACTGCAAGAACCTGGGAGGTGGAGGTTGCAGTGAGCCAAGATAGTGCCACTGCACCACTCAAGCCTGGGTGAAAGAGCGAGACTCCGTCTCCAAAAAAAAAAAAAATAAAAATAAGAAAAGGTACTCAATGAACTGAATATATGAATGAGTAAATTATCCAGAATGTATCACAGAGAAGGAAATGGGCAAAAAGAAAGAGGGTAAGAGTTACATATTTATAAACACATACACACATTACATAAAATGAGAGAGTGTGACATGTCTTTCATTAGCTTTCCAAGAGCAGAAGAGAAAAATAATGGGATAGGAGACAATATTTGATGAGACAATAGTTGAAAATGTTTCAGAGCCAATAAAAAGCACCACAACAAATTCGAGAAGCTGAGAGAATTGCCAGCAGAATAGCTTAAAGAAAATATGCATCTAGAGACATAGTAAAATGAAGAATGTCAACAGCAAAGAAAATGTCTAAAAAGTTGCCAGAAAATAAATGATTACCTTCAAAGGAGCTGAGGCAGTTACAATGATAGCTTACTATACAGGGGCAAAAGTGGAAGCCAGGCAAGTGGAGTGATATCTCAATGTGCTAGAAAAAAATTTGCCAATTTAGGGCGGATGCCGTAGCTCATGCCTGTAACCCCAGTGCTTTGGGAGGCTGAGGTGGGAGGATTGCTTGGGCCCAGGAGTTTGAGATGAACCTGTACAACATTGCAAGACCCCGTTTCTACATATACTTTTAAAGAATTAGACGAACATGGTTGTGTGTGCTGTTGGTCCCAGCCCAGACCATGCTGCAGCCAGCCACTTAGGAGACTGAGGCTGGAGGATTGCTTGAGCCCAGTGAGGCTGCAGGTCAGCCTGGATAAAACAGAGGGAGAGTTGGTCTCAAAAAAAAAATTGCCAATCTAGAATTCTATAACTGATGCAAATATATTTCAGGAATAAGGGCAGAATAGTGAAATAGGCATTTTCATATAGAACTGGAAAATATTTTCTGATTTTAAAGAGAAAATGTATAGATAAATATATTTTCTGATTGGTTCTAGTATTATAAGGAAGTATTCCTATAAAGTTGACCCTTGAACAATGGTGCCAACTCCCTGTGCAGTTGAAAATCCATTTATAACTTTTTACTCCCTCAAACTTAACTACTAATAGCTTTCTGTTTACTGCGAGCCCTACCGATAATATAAACCATTGATTAACACATAGACTAATATCTACATGTATTTTATGCATTAATTTTTGATATTTGTAGGCTGTGTGGTTCATCTGAATTTTTTTCAAATTGTGAGTCTCCAAAAAATTTTTTAAATACATGTTTTGAAAAAATCCATATAAGCATACTGGCACAGTTCAAACCCATATTCAAGGACTAACTATATAAGCAATTCTGAGCTTCATGTGATTGTTTTATTCTTAGAAAATTATTGTTTAAACTTAGCAAACACAGATACTGTTTGGCAATACTTTTACCAATACCTTACTCCAACTTTTGGATCTTTGCTTTGTTCAGAATCATCAATATTATTGTAGGAAATTTTTTGTGGTGATTAATGGATGTTTTTAAGTCTTATTTTATTAATAATGTAATTTTTTATTTTTACTTTTGGTTATTTTTAAATTTTTGTGGGTATATAGTAGGTGTATATATTTATGGGGTACATGAGATGTTTTGATTCAGGCATGCAGTGTGAAATAATCACATCATAGAGAATGGAGTATCCATCCCCTCAAGCATTTATCCTTTGTGTTACAAACAATCAAATTAAACTTTTAGTTAGTTTAAAATGTACCATTGTTATTATTGTCGAGTCACCCTAGATAATAATATAGTTAATAATAGTTGTGCTATCAAATAGTAGGTCTTATTCATTCTTTACAACTATTATTTTGTACCCAGTGACCAGTTTCGCCCCCAATAAAGTAATTCTTATTGTTCATATTTGAAATATTAAAATGTAAACCACATTTGGAAAAAACTGTGTCCTACTGTTTGCAAAAATAAGTCCTGGAGATTTCTCTTACTGCCCCCATCCCAAATATATTTCTGGGGGAAAAATAATGGGAGATGTGTTTTTTATCCATGAACAAGGTTTGCATAAGGGAGAGCTTAGGATAGTGGGAAGAGCAAACAGACCTTAAAGTTAAATGGATCTAGATTAGAATCTGGCTCCACCACTTAGTAATGCGGTCTTCGGGAAGTAACAACCCTTCTGAGACTTAGTTTTCTCATTTGTAAAATAGGGATGTGACTACCTTGCAGGTGTATTGTGGGCGTATTGCAGGTCATGTTTGTAAAAACCACAAAAGACAGTGTATGACTCTTACTGGGTTCCCAATATATGGCAACTTAAAAATTGTTACTACAGGTTGAGCTTCCCCCACCTGAAAAACTAAAATCTGAAATAATCCAAAATCCAAAATTTTTTGAGTGCAGATGTGACACCAGAGGTGGAAAATATCAAACCTGATCTGTCATGAATCACAGTGAGAGCTTTGTTTCATGCATAAAATATTGTATAAAATTACCGTAAGGCTGTGTACATAAGGTATAAGTGAGACATAAATGAATTTTTGTTTATACTTGGGTCCCATCTCCAGGGTTTCTCATTACGTATATGCAAATATTCAAAAATTTGAAAAAATAGAAGATCTAGAACACTTCCAGTCTCAAGCAGTTTGTATAAGGGATACTCATGCTGAGTAAAATAGAAGAGTTAATTCAGTCTGGCAAGGAAGTTGAAATTGTACAAATACTGTAAAAGAACTGATGATACTTTTAATATTGAAGAGTTAAGGACATTAATAGTAATGATACATTTTTTTGAAGGCAAGAAAATGTCAGAATAATGCTTTAACTGTTGATTTGATGATTAGTTTTCCATAACTTTGGTTATGTATATTGCTCACAGGTCAGGAAGCTTTGCATCATTATTATTATTATTTATTAATTAATTTATTTTTTGAGACAGTCTTGCTCGGTCTCCCAGGCTGGAGTGTAATGGTGCGATCTTGTCTCACTGCAGCCTCTGCCTTTTGAGTTCAAGTGATTATTGTGCCTCAGCCTCCCCCAGTAACTGGGATTACAGTCACGTGCTACTGGCATCCAGCTAATTTTTGTATTTTTTAGTAGAGATGGGACATTGCCGTGTTGGCCAGGCTGGTCTCAAACTCCTACACTCAGGCATTCAGCCTGCGTTGGCCTCCCAAAGTGCTAGGATTACAGGTGTAAGCCACCATGCCCAGCCACATTATTATTATTATTATTAATGATTACTTTTTGTTTGTTTTTGAGACAGAATCTTTCTCTGTAGGCCAGGCTAGAGTGTAGTGGCACAATCTTGGCTCACTGCAACTTTCACCAGCCAGGCTCACAGCTTCACATTCTTCATGACACTTATGAGAGAGGCAGTGGTAAGAAGGCAAGATGAAATTGTTGACTTCATTTAGAAAGTTAAAAAGATTGCCAGCCACAACACAGACACGCGCACACACACCCTCTCGCGCTCACTCTCACTTTTCTGTCTCTTGATATTGAAGTTAATTTATGGTTTATCTGAATTTTTTTATTCAGTTCAAAAAATAGTTATAAAGTATGTACTTAATACATTACACTTTAGTTTTCAAAAGGTAAATTTATTGACCTAGAATAATTTAGGATAACAGCCATCAGAGAACTCTAATTACTGTTTAAGAATGCTTGTTTCTGGAAAATATTTGATAGATCTAGATTTTTCTTTTTATAGTTTATAGTTGAAACATGAATAGAATTTTTGTTGTCTTTGTTTTTGAAACAGTCTTGTCTGGGTGCAGTATCTCATGCCTGTAATCTCAGCCCTTTGGGAGGCCGAGGCACGTGGATCACTTGAGGTCAGGAGTTTAAGACCAGCCTGGCCAACTTAGCGAAACCCCATCTCTACTAAAAAATACAAAAATTAGTTGGGCGTTGTAGTGCATGCCTGTAATCCCAGCTACTTGGGAGGCTGGGGCAGGAGAACCGATTGAACCTGAGAGATGGAGGTTACAATGAACCAAGGCCGTGCCACTGCACCCTAGCCTGGGTGACAGAGTGAGACTCCATCTCAAAAAAAAAAAAAGTCTCACTCTGTTGCCCAGGCTGGAGGGTAGTGGCGAGATCAGTGCTAATTACAGCCTTGATTTCCCAGGCTCAGGAGATCCTCCCACCTAAAGTGATCCTCTCGAACAGCTGGGACCACAGGTATGTGCCACAGTGCCCACCTACTTAAAAACATTTTTTTTTAGAGACAGGGTCTCCCTATGTTGCCCAAGCTGGTCTCAAACTCCTGGGCTCAAGCAATCCTCCTACCTTGCCTTCCCAAAGTTGGGATTATAGGTATGAGCCACCATGCCCAACCTACAATGTTTTATGATATAGAATTACTTGTACACCTTGCAATTTTTTTCTAGCTTTTTTTCTTTACTCAATATTTAGCCATTACTTTTCTCATTGAGTAGTGATGACTATGTAGAATATGTTAGCTGATTGCATTTTAAACCATATTTTTTTTATTCTAGCGAAATTTAAAAATGATGTAAAGACAATGCAGAGGTTTTTATATTTGAAACTTGACATAATTTTTTTTTTTTTTTTTTTGAGACGGAGTTTCGCTCTTGTTACCCAGGCTGGAGTGCAATGGCGCGATCTCGGCTCACCGCAACCTCCGCCTCCTGGGTTCAGGCAATTCTCCTGCCTCAGCCTCCTGAGTAGCTGGGATTACAGGCACACGCCACCATGCCCAGCTAATTTTTTGTATTTTTAGTAGAGACGGGGTTTCACCATGTTGACCAGGATGGTCTCGATCTCTTGACCTCGTGATCCACCCGCCTCGGCCTCCCACAGTGCTGGGATTACAGGCTTGAGCCACCGCGCCCGGCCACTTGACATCATTTAAAAAATGTTGGCTACACAAATGTGTTATATTTGTAGCTTTTCAGTTTTTTTTCAGGTTACAGAGGCATTGAAAACAAAGCAGGCATTTCTTGATTTATCTTTTAAGAAGTCCTAGGATCTTCAGTCAAATACTGGAAAGTGATTTGGGTAAAAATAGTGACACGACTTTATCTAAATACACACATACACAAATGCTTCCTATTAAACATCTTAAGTGTTTTAATTTTCTTGATTTACTTTAGACACTCATGTGATGCACAACTTGAGCAGAGCAAATTTTTGTGCAGTTAGATCATGTGGTATTAGTATGCATGCAGTGCTGCTTTTGATCTTGGAGGTAATCCCTTATAATCACAAACTTTAAAGAATGTTAGGATTATACTTTCTAAGTTGATATATTTCGCATTAGTAAAAATACATAGGATTAGAAAAGATACTGTATAAAACACATGTAGATTATTTTCTTGTTTACATTTGGCTTTATATTTCATATTTTGAGCTTTGGTTGTTTATATAATACAGGCTGGTAATTTATTAACTAGTGAATGTACTATGTGAAAAAGTATAGGTTAAATTTGAGCGAGCCTCTGTTTTATGTTCTCTAATTTTATATTTTGAAAATGAGATTTTTTGATTTTATTATGTCAAACTTTTGTGCATCAAAGTCAGTCCTCATAGGAATAGCAGTTACTACTATTGTTTGCTAAGTAGAGTTTATTCATACATCTCTTCAGTACTGTAGTTTGACCTTTCTGCAAAACCAATGGGTTTTTTGTCGATAATCATGTCTTTACATTCTATAATACTATTAAGAAAACTGAGGTTAAACAAAATAAATCTAGTTTTTAAAGTTTAGTAGTCCATTAAAAAAATAATACTAGACAAATGGGCTTTTCTAGTCATGATTGCTTATGGGAAGTAAATAATAATGCTAACAGGTTTTACTGGGTGACTTGTGGTGCACTGCTGGGAAACCTTTCATTAGTGAGATACTAAATAACATTGTAGATTTGTAGTGGAAAAATATATAACACTCCTTAATGGTTTGTCAGTGTGTATGGTGACCAGTGTAATTAGTCAATGGTAAGCTTTCATTTGAAACATTGTAGGTTTTTTTGGTCTTAAATAGCTATTATCCTTTATAAAACAGTTTTTATAACAAACTATTTAGACATTATTGAGGGAATCAATGAAAACTTTGGTGGAAGCAAATTTTTTTTATAATTACTAGATTTTATTTTTAAAATTTCAACATTTGATGGTACTGAGGAATTACTGATATTATTGCAATAATGACATTGTGGTTACGTAAGAAGAATCTGTAGTTTTTGTATGTTTTAAGTATGAAGTAGTGAAATAGGTCTGGGACAGTTGAAATAAGTATAGTAAAATTTGATAATTTGTTGAGTCTGGTTCATCTGTCTGTAGGGTTTTATTCTATTTTTTACTTATTTTTTCTATGTTTATAAAATGGTATTATAAAAATCAATTAGAGATTACCATGGCTGGAGGAGGAGCATTGGGAAATGATTGTTTAATTGATGTAGAGTTTCTGTTTGGGATGATGCAGGTTCTAAATATAGACAGTGGTAATGGTGATACAGCATTGTGACTGTACTTAACATTGAATTGTACAATTAAAAATGATTAAAATGGTAAATTTTATGTTATGTATTTAACAATAACCAATAAAAACAGTTATATTAATAACAATAACCCCTAAGAACCATCTTCTTTGAGGAAAAACTTTTGGGAATATGGTAATGGGTGGGAAGAGAAAGAAAAGGAGGACATATGATAAATTGAGTGCTGGCTGTTGTTAAGCTAGTGGCCAGGGAAGTAGTCTGACCTTTGGGGCTAACTCTCCAAATGTGTTGGAGGCCACCTTCTCTTTTCCCTTTCCTATCTTGTCTTACTAGCTTCCTACTTCAGTATGGAGAAGAGGAAGGAAGAACACTCTTGTTCTTTCAGCACTCCCTTAGTGGGGTTGAATTCTAGAGCAGTATTCCAGTGTAGGTTAGTAGTTTGTGAGCTGTTTCATGGGCTGCTATCAGAATTAAAAAAAAAAAAAATTAAAAATATCAAGTGCATTCTGTAGAGTAAGTGTAAATGTGGTTATTATAAAAATTTTGTTTCAGTTACATGCGTATGTGCATGGGATTGTGATGTAAAATATATTCCTTAGAGTGGGGCATTTTTTGAAAAGGAGTAGTATGGAGGTTATTGGTGGCCACCTAATCCCTAGAAAGCATTTATCAGAATTTGTACAAAGAGGCTTAGATGATAAATAATTCAGCATTTCACCCTATTTTTAGACACTAATCACATGAACAGGAGGAGCAACTGGCCAGGAACATGTGTGACAAGGCTGTTCTATCAGCATGTGATGAATAAGCCATGTACACAGAGGAGTGCATGGGAGGGTGGCTTGAAGATGCTCATCTCATTTTAGGGCCTTTATTTTGGTAAGAAATGTGTATTAGTTGGTAATTACTCAGGAACTTTTTGAGGTAGGTCCTTCTTGTAACTGTTTATTTGCAGAACATGACACATAGTAGACACTGAGTAAAGCTCTCATTTTATTTACATAAATATTTATGTTAATATGTGAAAGTTTGATAGTATTTAATAAAGATTATTTAAAATATTAGCTAGAGACTGTTATGTTGCTTTAGCTCTCTTTTTTTTTTCCCCGAAAATAATTTGCTGGTTTATTTTTATTTTAAACCAGAAGGCTCTGTGCTACCACAGTATATATAGAAAGTGGTGATACCAGAGTATAGAAGCCAGGGCTCTGTGGGGAATCTGTAGCCATAGCAGGGGTGCATGTTGGGAGCAGGGACATCAGAGGGCTGAACTCTCTGGAGAGAACTGGAGTTATGGAAAAGACAGTTTCCTGTCAGGGATGCACAAAGTCCATTTCTTAGGCCAGCTTTTTGCTTTAGTTTTGGGATTGTTGGGAATATAATTTTTCTTTGATCAAGAACAAACAGAGATTAATAAACTTTGTTTATGTATAAAATAAAAAGCAAATAGTCCGGGCACAGTGGCTCATACCTGTAATCCCAGCACTTTGAGAGGCTGAGGTGGGCAGATTACGAGGTCAGGAGTTCAAGACCAGCCTGGCCAACATAGTGAAACCCTGCCTCTAGTAAAAATACAAAAGTTACCTGGTCATGGTGGGGTGCCTGTAGTCTTAGCCACTTGGGAGGCTGAGGCAGGAGAATTGCTTGAATCCAGGAGGTGGAGGTTGCAGTGAGCTGAGATCATGCTACTGCATTCCAGCATGGGCTACACAGTGACACTCTGTCTCAAAAACAAATAAACAACAACAACAAAAAAACCAGGTAATAGATACTCTCTCTGCTCCACAAGTATCTCATTTTCTGAAATATTTTATGGATGGTGAATGAATTTTTATTTTGTCAGACTAACTCTGTTAAAGGAATTTCATATAATGATTACATGAAAAAGGAGTTGAGAAGTACTATAATAATTGTTAACGTTGAGCTATTTACAAATTATCCCGTTATTCCTTATGTTTGAAGTGGTTCTTTTCAACTTTGATATATTATTAAAAAACTAAATGAAATATGTTTAATAGATAAAGGTGTGTCTTTTCAGCTGAGCAGTTGGATTTGTCTTGAAAAAGGACTGAATTTTGTAGATTTGAATGATAAGTCACTGACAGGAGGTCTTTAACATTTTTTTCCCTTTGAACAGATGTCTTGGCCTGCAGTGACTCCATATCCCATAATCCTTCCAATTTTCCCCTCCACTAAGTAAGTTTCAAAAAAGTGACAATTTTATTATAAGTGATTGACTGAATTCAGACAAACATTGCAGCTGAGTAAAGACTTCATTCCAGTAAGGAACACTTTGGTATAATAAAATGTTAGGTTCCTTATTTTTACTTTTAAGAATTTATGCGTGGTGTTCTCTGTTTCTGTATTTAGAACTTTTTTAATGTAATGAACTTTCTTCAAGATTGAAAGTTTTTATGCTCTACTGTGCTGAAGTGTTATACTATTTCATACATTTTTTTTCTTTTCTTTTTTTTTTTTTTTTTTTTGAGACGGAGTTTCACTCTTGTTACCCAGGCTGGAGTGCAATGGTGCAATCTCGGCTCACTGCAACCTCTGCCTCCTGGGTTCAGGCAATTCTCCTGCCTCAACCTCCTGAGTAGCTAGGATTACAGGCACGCGCCACCATGCCCAGCTAATGTTTTGTGTTTTTAGTAGAGACGGGGTTTCACCATGTTGACCAGGATGGTCTCTATCTCTTGACCTCGTGATCCACCCGCCTCGGCCTCCCAAAGTGCTGGGATTACAGGCTTGAGCCACCGCGCCTGGCCCATACATTTTTTTTCTTAAATGACATTTAAAAACAGTCAGGATTCATCCAGAAAATAGTAACCACTGCAGGTCTTTCAGCAGAGGAAACTTGATCCAGGAACTAGACAGATAATAGAATTGCTCAGGAGCAAATGGGACTCTGAGACAACCTGGTTATTAAAAACAGTGGGAAGCCTCTGTGCTACCACAGTATATATAGAAAGTGGTGATACCAGAGTGTAGAAGCCAGGGCTCTGTGGGGAATCTATAGCCATAGCAGGGGTGCATGTTGGGAGCAGGAACATCAGAGGGCTGAACTCTCTGGAGAGAACTGGAGTTATGGAAAAGACAGTTTCCTGTCAGGGATGCACAGGAAGTAGGGAGAGAGGGAGGAGAAGTACTCTGGTTTCTCTCTCTGTTGCCTTCTGCTTACCCATCATTGCCTTCCCACTGGCCAAATCTTTGCCAGAGGTCAGGGTTATTTGGAAACACAGTTGCCTGTGATGCAGAGCGGTACAGGTTAAGTCTGGGGAATGGATCTGAAAACATTTAATTGGCTACCTCGACAACTATGTTACCATTGTATAATATTCATCAATATACCTGTGTGCCTCTGTAGCAGTAGCTATTATGAAAATTTTGGTGGGCTGGGGGAACCTCTTTTTTTTAATAAATGATGGAAAGAATTTCCTGAAAGCTGATATTAAGATCAGCAATTTAGTTCTGTGAAAAGATTTATGGAGTAGCACTGTAATAGGTAAATGAGCTGCAAACAACCGTAAACACCTGTTCTTGGTTTTGCAGTACTCATTATCTGCTGGAAGAGATAGATTAAAACAACATAATCTTAATCTGAATAGAATATATGATAAGTTAGAGATGGACACACATTTTTGTAGGAACTTGAGAGGAGCAGTTGAGCCCGTCTTGTAGTTTGTGGAGCACTTTTGGCAGATTGGGAAGCTATAGCTGGGCTTTGAAAAATCAGTCAGAACTGGTAAAGAGAGTGAAAAGGACATTGGTAGAAGAAGGAAAAGCATGAGCAAAGGGACAGAAGCCTGAATGAGTTTAAAACGTATAAGAAACTTGAATCAGGTCACTGTTGCTGGAGCAAGTTGGTGGCAGATAGGACCATAAATTGGAGGGGGAAAGTGAGGGAAGAGACCAGGTTATTTTTATTCTCAAGCTGACAGGAGCTATTTGAAGAGCATAGGTAAGTGACCTGATGAAATCTATTTTGGCTATACTTTTCCACAGTGTGGAAGATGAGTTCTGGTGATTGCTGTAGTGGAGGTAGTAGACCTTTAAGAGGTTATTACATTACGGTAGTCCCAGCAGTGGAGGAGTGGTGGATATAAACTCTCATTGGTGTCTTCTTTTTATGTCTTAAGTAATTCATTTCATCTAACGACCTCATGGTGCCAAGCTTCTCAGCCCATGCCCTACTTTTTTTTTTTTTTTTTTTAAGAGACATAGTCTTGCTCTGTTTCCCACGCTAGAGTGCAGTGGCACCATCATAGCTCATTGTAACTTCAAACTCGTGAGTTCGAGCGATTTTCCCGCCTCAGCCTCTGAGTAGCTGGGACAACAAATGTGCTACCAGGCCTGGCTACATTTTTGTTTTTGTAGAGATGTAGTCTTACTCTGTTGCCCAGGCTCGTCGTGAACTCCTGACCTGAAGTGATCTTCCTGCCTCAGCCCCTCAAAGTGCTGGCATTACAGGTTTGAGCCACGGTACCTGGCCTCCATGTCCCACTTTGATAGATCCTTCTTTTATGTTATTTGAAAATTCAAAGTAACTCTAACTTTAAAACAAAAATGGACAAAATGATGTTTTGTTCCCAAATTGCATATGCCTCCCTGTATGTACTGATACTTGGTCTCCTTGAAAAAATCATTGTCATAGGGCTAGAAATGGGAGTAAGTCACAGAGCTTGCTCTCTAAAAATCGAAATGGGAACCACTAATCATGGTCTAGTATTCTCTAGAGTACTGAAAGAGTGTTTTGCTTTCCTGGACCCAGGTGACTCCTATGTTATGGAAGTGTGATATAATGCAGTAATTTCACAGGATACTGGACATTGATCTCAAATTTCACTTGAGATCAATGCCCAGTATTCCCTAGTGTAACTTCTGATATTGAAGAGAGACAGATTTGCAGTATGACATTTATATTTAGTAAATATACCTTTTAAAATACTCATCTGCATCTAAATGAGATCTACTTTACAAATTCATTTTAATGTATATTCTCTGATAATTCTGATAATACATGTGAGGTAAGTGTTATTGTTATTGCTATCTTTCTTCCTTCCTTTGCACATTTAAGTCTAGGTTGTCTTAAACTCTAGCGGAATTTCTACTGTACCTTGCATAGATTGATCAAGACAGAATTTTTGTCCTGAAGGATCATCCTATAATGTAATGGGGGTCAACATTAAGTCTTGAGTCAGGTTAGTTTCTGTTTCTTCTTGAGTCAGATTGTAACATTACATTTTGTTTTTATTTTTTAAGAGATGGGGTCTCACTATGTTGCCCAGGCTGGAACTCCTGGGCTCAAGGGATCCTCCTGCCTCAGCCTCCCAAGTAGGTGGGACTATAGGCACATGCCACCATGCCTGACTTGTTTAGTTGTTTTCTGAAACCATTTTTGCAAAGACATTATTCCTTGTTATGTGTGGTCAGCAAATTCTCTGTTCTTTAGCTTGTGTTTAGCTAGAGTTGTGGAAAAACTGTCTTGAATGTCAGGAGGTGAAACAAAGAAAAAACAAACAAACCAAACAGAAGAATGTCTCTCCCAGTCTTTGCAGATTGGCTCTCTTTGGGGGCACTCCTTCAATAGTTAGCCAGGCTTGTACTGAGCCTAGGAAGCAGTCCAAGATGGAAGCTTAGAGTTCACACAAGTTTTTTCTGATGATGCATGTTAGTGTGCAGTCTTCTAAATTCCCCTTTATGCTCCTAATTTATCAAATAAATTCTCCCCAGCTTCTGGGCCTTAGATGACTGTTGTATGTTTAAACAGTTATCTTTTGTCTCAGGCATCTATGGGTTATTAGTTCTACTTGCCATGTTTTCAAGATGATTGCTATTTTTCTAGCCGGGGTTCTTAGGTGAAATAAAGTGGAGCATCTTGCGTCAGTCATTAAGGTAGCTTCTAGGCAGGTTATAACAGATAGACACAATAATTTCCAAATATAGTCTATTCTGCTTTCTCTGGAATCAGAGAGGGAAGACACTTGGGGAAGACAGCCTAATGCTGCCATTTGTACCAGGGAAGAGATGGGTCTAGGGTATTAAAAAATAAAGCTTTTGAAGTAGACTTTCTCTTGATTCAGCATTCATTTGGCTATTGTAAAACTTTGACTGTTCCATGGTTTTGACATGGGTAGAGAGAACTTGGAGCTCCCTACTTTGCCATTTTGCTGACTTCACTCCCATTGTGGTTTTGATTTGGATTTCCCTGATGACTAATGATGTTGAGCATGTTTTCATGTGCTTTCTGGTCATTTGTTTATCTTCTTTGGAGATTTGTATATTCAGATTCTTTTCCTATTTTTTAATTGGGTTTGTCCTTCTATCATTGAATTTTAAGGATTCTTTATATATTCTAGATACAAGTCTCTTATATACGATTTAGAAACATTTTTTTTCCATTCTGTGGGTTGTCTTTCCACATGACTAAAGTGAATTGTTGAGTTGTCCTTTGAATAACACGGTGATTTAAAATTTGAAGATACCCAGTTAATCTATTTTTCTTTTGCTACTTATGCTTTTGGTGTCGTATCTAAGAACTACCTATGTTTAAAACTTAAACAGAGAAGAATATGCGAGTAAAGAAAACTGACAGGTCAGAAAGGAGCCAGGAGAGGACTTAATCAGATAAATCAAGTAAAGAGAGAGGTTTAAGTCGGGGGTGGTTAATTGCGTCATATGCTGCAGATAATCTGATGAAGAACAGGAAGGATAGGAGCAACATAAAAAGTAGGATGTCATAAAGGGTCATAAATGGCTTTTGACACTGGGAATGGAGACTGGTATATATAGCCAGTGATAAGCTGGTATCTGTTATTAGAATTACTACTGGGTACTTAATTTACTTATTTGACTTTAAATGCTGATTTCAGGGCTCTGTGAGAAGTTGTGTGGAATTACGGTTAGGCGTCTCATAGATGCCCTCCATTATACTTTATACTGTTTTCCAGTGGTCTTTGCTCTAGATACTTTCTTGGTTGCCTGCTCAGCTTGAGCCCTTCTTGTCTGAAAAGTGATACCCTGCTCCAAGGGTGGGCCTTTGCAGCTATGTAAGTGGGACCCTCGCATTCCCATTACATAGCTGTTAGGACCACGAGTAGGACTCTATGCTAAACTGGGCTAAGTAGTTTTCAACAGTGTAAAAATGTTGGATGGCAAAGATGCAAGTTTGATTCTGTAAGGCTTTCCTTCTAGAAAGACATGTAAAACTGAGGCTGGGACAGCCATAGCTAACCTGTGGTCATAGAAAAACAGAGGGGACTGGCATGTGGAGAACAAAATGAAGCCCACTGCCAGAGAGGTCCAAGGTCTCTGGGAGATACAACAGTCTTAATTCCTGGCAGCTTTGCAGTTCTGATTTCCAGACCCTTGTAAAGATCTGTTGTCAAATTCTTGTTCATCAGTTCTTTGGGAGACCATGATTTCTTTTTAATGTAAGTTGTCACTTTGGGCTAAGCAACTTTGTGTGGGTTTCTGTAACTGGTACCCAGAAAACTTTGTCTAAGAGAGTGACGCATAGAAATGGTAATGATTCCACTGACAGAAGAGAAGGGAGTGAGGAGACAGTTTCCTATGAGATGCTTATATAATTTTAACCTGTGATGCCGGGCAGTGACATTCTGAATGGTGATGATGATTTTTATGTGGATTTGTTTGCTTGTCTGTGACATACATTTAATTAAGGATGTGTTTTACTTTGTTCTTTGGTGCTGGCTTTCAAATTTTAATAGTCTGTCTTGATAATAAAGTTGGGGATTATCTTGTAGAATGGAACATGCACATTACGTTCAACACAATTCCACTACTGGTTGTGTGAGAAATTCTTGGAAGTGTGCATTAGGAGATACATTCAAGAATACTTCATAAAAACAGTTTGTAACACTGAAAACCTGTAAATACATCAGTAGGAGATAGGATGAATAATTTATGGCATATTTATACATTGCAATGTTATATAGCAGTGCAAATGAGTGACCTAAAGCCACGTGTGTACGCATGGCTTATCTTAGAAACATAATATTTCGTGAAAAAATGTTTCTTCACTGAAAAATATGTGTGATACTATTTTAAATGAGAAACTGCAAAACAAGTTAAAAACTAACCAATATATTGTTTAATCATACATAAATAGAGAGGAAAACATTAAGGAAAAGTAAGGTTATGATTAAGATAAAATTTGGGATAATGATTGTCTACGTGTGAGGTGGAGCAGAAGGTTAGAATTATGGAGGAATATACCAGAAGCTTGAAGTTATTGGTAATGTCCTACTTCTTAGGTTCAGAGGTAAGTTTATTATGTTCATATTATTTTTATGCTTTATAACGTATCTGTATCTAATATATGTATGCTTTATAACATCTGTATCTAATATATGTATTCTTTTGCATGTATCAGGTACTTCTTAATACAAAGTTAAAAACTTTTATACATAAATTTGATATAAAAATACCTTTTTAAAACAAAAATGAAATTTACAGGAAAAAACTCAGCATTTCTATAATGGAAATAATCACTAGTATTTTTAATCTAGTGTTCTCTCAAGATTTCTCTCTTTATTGCCTCATACTACCATCTCACGCCCCAAACTCTAGTATTAGTTTTGACCTCATAATCCTAAGATTAATTTAGTGAATGCTGAGTGCTAGGGATAGTATAATAAAGTTTTTAATAACAATTTTCTTAAGGGTTAAATAAAACTGGCCTGGTACGGTGGCTCATGCCTGTAATCCCAGCACATTGGGAGGCTGAGGAGGGTGGATCACAAGATCAGGAGTTCGAGACCAGCCTGACCAACATGGTAAAACCCTGTCTCTACTGAAAATACAAAAATTAGCCAGTTGTGGTGGCTCACACCTGAAATCCCAGCTACTGAGGAGGCTGAGGCAGGAGAATTGCTTGAACCCAGGAGGTGGAGGCTGCAGTGAGCCAAGATCGAGCCACTGCACTCTAGTCTGGGCAACAGAGCAAGCAAAATAAGATAAAAAGAGTTAAAATAAAACAATCTTTACCCTGTCTTTTCCTCTCATCGTATCAAGCCATTCAACAAGTTCATTCTATTTTTATTAATATATTTTATTTATTTATTTATTGAGGTGGAGTTTTGCTCTTGTTGCCCAGGCTGGAGTGCAGTGGAACAATTTCAACTCACTGCAACCTCCGCCCTCTCGGTTCAAGCGATTCTTCTGCCTCAGCCTCCCAAGTAGCTGGGATTACAGGCATGGGGCACCATGCCTTGCTAATTTTGTATTTTTAGTAGAGACGGGGTTTCACTGTGTTGGTCAGACTGGTCACAAACTCCTGACCTCAAGTGAGCCACCTACCTTGGCCTCCCAAAGTGTGGGGATTACAGGCATGAGCTACTGCACCAGGCCTGTTTTCATTTATTTAATCCTTAAGAACATGGTTATTAAAAACTTTATTATATTATCCCTAGCACTCAGCATTCATTATTAAATTAATCTTAGGATTATGAGGTCAAAAATAGGTGGAGCCACCTTGCTGGGCCTATTTTTCTCAATATATTTAGATTAATCTGTGTCTGTCTTTCTGTTCCATAAGGTCTTTATCTTGATTTCAGGACCCACTACACCTGTACTGTTTCTCAACTGACTTTGCCATCTGTATTTTTTTCTCTCCTTACTTCATTTTTACTGATACTGGATTAATCTCCCTAAAACACTGCTTTGATCGTTCTATATAGTTGTCCAGAAATCTGTAATGATTACTTATTACAAAATGTTGAGGTATGTATTCTTTAGATTGGGCACAAGACCTCTAAATAATTTGGTTTTAACGAAGGGCCCTTCTTCCTCATGGCTCCTTCCGGAGGGGGCAGATACCTCTGCCACTAGCTGCTTTGCTGTGGGGTGTGGTGCCATAGGCGAGAGGTGGGGAAGGAGCAGCCTGTCTGGATAGTCTTACTATTAGTGTTGTTGATAGCTTTAAGACTTCCTTTAGCTTCAAGTTCATGACTTTTTTTGTACTTGTGCTACCCTCAGAGCAACAGCAACTCCTGTATTTTGCAGTGATCTGTACAGGATTCTTTTTTTTTATTTTTTTAAAGTTAAAATAAGATCTTTTCTGTCTTTCTGGTATTCTTCTTAGTTTCTGGCCTACCTTAGCTTTCTAGTATTGTTAGAATCATTATCGGTGGAATCATTATTTCAGTGTGTCATTAGACGAGGTTCTTTGGGTGCCAGTAACAGAAACCCATACAAGATTGCTGATCCAAGTGAGAGTTTATATTAAAAAGCTATAGTTATCTCATAGAAGTGATAAGCAGGAATTACAGTTAATTTTTATAGGGAACTGAAAATCTGGAACTAGAGGTTGGGTATCTAAATTTCTGTGGATTTAGGGAGGGAGGGGAAGACAGAATGTATGTTTAGTGTACCTTCTTGATTCAGTCTGATTTCATTTTTAGAGTGAGTTTGTTCAATAGATTGTTTTACAGATAGAGAATTTAGAAATAGGTATTTCTCTTGTGAATATTCAGTCTGCATTTACACGTATAGGCCAGCAATTAAAAGTGTAAGAGTGATGAATCTTTGATAAGTCATGATATCAATCAAAAGATTTCAAATGAGTTATTTAAAACTCTTGTATTCTCTTGAAAGTGTTATTAAGAAATGTGGACCAAGTATCATAATTTTGAAGCTTATAGGTAAAATAAGTTTTATAAAATTAGAATTAATTTATTATATTAATACTAATAGGCATTTATGCCAAGAAAAAAGGGCCTAATAGTACAAAGGCAAAGAAGAAGGAAATATAATATAGATAATTTCCCTCATTTAAGCTCAGAGTTTTTATATTATAATTTCTTAGAAGTGGTACATTGGCACCTGTTATTCTTGAATGGTTCCAGTGACAGTCTCCCTTTGGAAAATGAATGACTTATTTTATTGGAAAAACTTAAATCATCATACATTGTCAAATTTTGGTAAGGATGTTTGGAACCCAGAGGTATTATAAGCTGATGGGTGTGTAAATTGATAGAGTGATTGGAGAACAGTTGGGCAGTATCCAGTAGCCAGTAAAATGGGAAATATTTCAATACATATAACCCATCAGTTTTACTTTTGTGTAGACCTTAGAACAGTGGTTCTCAACAGGGGCAATTTTACCCCTGAAGAGACATTTGGCAATGCCTGGAGATATTTTTTGTTGTCACACCTGGGGAGTTATATTGGCTTCTAGTGGGTAGAGGCCAAGGATGCCATTAAATATTCTGCAATTTATAGGACAGACCCCCATAATAAGGAATTATCTGGCCCAACATACCAAGAGTTCTGAGGTTGTGAAACTCTTTTTTTACAGAAACTCTTACTTGTGAACAAAGAAACTTGTTCAGAAAGGATATGTGTTAAAGCATTGAAATTGTGAAAAGTTAGAAATAATCTAAATGTTCATCAGCAGGGGAATGGAGTAATAAAATGTGCTATGTATATGTGGTTTGCTACTTGATAAAATCATAGTTAAAAGGAATGAAATAGGTCAATAGATACAGCAATAGACCTCAGAAATTTAAAGAGTTAAAATCATTAATTACTTTCAGTATGAGGTCATTTATGAAAACTGAAAAAATAAATGAAACACAACTCTGTTATTTAAATATGTAAATGAAAATGTGGAAAATGAATTAGGAGGCCACATACCAATTTCATGATAGTGGTCGCTGGTAAGGAGGTGAAGAAGGGGATTGCTACTGGGGGTGGTGAACAGTGGGTGTCAACTTTATCTCTAGTTATTCTTTTATATGTACCTAAAGTGAACCAAATATGATTTCATATTTATATGAATTTGAATGCATAATGTGAATGTCATTTGTTATAAATTCTAGTTGGTGAGAACATAGATATTTGTAATATTACCTTTTTTATAGTTTAACATTTCTCAACAACCAAAAAACACTCATTGATGAATTTTTTGTGGTACTTGGTACAGCATGTTGCATGTTTTTGTTTGTTTTTAATTCTTCCTGTCCAGGAAGTTAACTGGGCTTCCTCTGGAGAAAAGAATATATTTTTATATATTCATTGTTTATTTAGTTTATGTGTATAATTGTGAAGAAGCCATTTTGACTGGCATTAACCATTAAATTTGTGCTTAATTCACAAAGGAGAAAACCATGATAAAGAACTCCCAATAACTATTTCTTTTGTTTTACCTGATCTTTGTGTATTAGAATATATAGGAATAACTGGGCTTCCAGCAGAAACATGACAGATTTCTTCTGACATTTTGTTGCATTGATTTTGTTGATGTTGGAAAGGTATCTGATTAGCGTAGTTAAGTGACCCTTTCAGTAACTAGGAAATTAAATATAGGGATCTAAGTGATTCTAAGAACTTGACTAATAAAATGTACTTAAAAATTTTGTTAAGTAATATTTTGTGAATAAGTTACACTTAACTGTGAAAATTTTATAACTGTTATTGGAGAAAATGGATATACTATCTTAGTGAAAGTTTTTTTTTTTTTTCCCCCGAATAAAACAAGGATCAGTTTTTATATGAGATAAAGTAAAAAGAAGTGGGAATAGTGCATGACTTGTAATTTTTTTCTTAAAGTGTTATAAAAATAAGTATCTCAAATGTAGTATAATTAAAAGTTATAATAACTATTCATGATATCTTTGAATTTAAATTATCTCAAATAACTTAGATGAAAATTACATTTATAATTATATAGAAGTTTATAATTTTGAAGCAAAAAACATTTATCAAAATTGTCCCAAAGTTTAGGAAGCCCACTAATTTAAATTTGAAAATTTAAAATAATCTTTTGTTAATGATTTTTATTTACCCTTGTAGAGAATTTGAATGCAAAAATAATAACGGATATCTCTTTACATGTAAATGTTAGTCCAAAAGATGACTGAAAATTAATGCCTTTTTTTTTTTTTAAAGACAAGTCTTTCTTAAAATTTTAGATTAGATCTAATTTTTTTGTTAAAGGATTTTCATACAAATTATAAGACTGGCTTAATTATAAAATTCATAAAGATAATTTAAATTCAGAATATTTAATTTAATATAATTTAAACTCAAATATATAATTATGCATAGTTATGACTTCTAACTATATAAGTCATATAACCTTTTAAGATAATTTTTATAATTAGGTGAAAACAAGGCATGCATTATCTTCTGTTGATTTTCTTGCTGATATTTGCAGTTTGATACTAGAGTTAATCCTTAATTGTTGAAAAAGAGTCGTCTATAACATGGTTGTCAATTATACTTCTATATTACAGGATATGATAACATTGTAAGGATCAAGCATTCAAGAAATAAATGTTTGATAAAAAGTCCCACATCTCACTTGTGGCCGTGCGTGTGTGCGTGCGTGCGTGTGTGTATAAAAGTAAAGTTGAATCTGGGAGACAATCACTGATTAAACCCAGGAATTTATTAGATTAGCTTTCCTTCAAATATAAAATATGTGCTTTTTCACAAAGGCATACAGTTCTGGTGTGAACAGAAGGGGTGAGAACCTCTAGTTCAATTCTTTTCAGAGCTGGGTATGTGAAGAAGTACAGTACAAATATCAATGTGGTACGTTCTTCCTACGTATGAATTTTAAAGTGAGATATTATGGGGTCAAAAAGGAATTAGCACAGTTATTTTAAGACAATATATTTAATGTAGCAGAAGATTGATCACTATAGCACTTTTGGGTTCTGTTCCCAGACTCTCATATATATGAGGTCAGTGTTTATTGCCACATTTATTTAGGGATATTTTGGTGAGAAAGCTTGTGATTCCCTGTTTTATGATCTTAATCTTAAAACTACCAGGGATTTCAGTTATTAGAATCTCCCTGTAGTAAGCTCACATCCTCTTTTGACAGATGTAGAGTTCAACTGCTAGTCTTTGAAATTTTAAGCCACCCCCTGAAATTTTAAGCCATTTGCAAATCATATGATAAAGAATTTTGGCTTTGTGCCTTGATTTTATTGAAAAAAAATTTGCAGTTTGCTTTTACTTAAAAATCTTTTAAAGTATATTAATGTTTAATTTATCTTAAAAATTTGTGTACTTATTTATGTTTCAGGTAGGGATCAGGAAGTACAAGTGAAATGGTTCAGTTTTGGAAACATTTTCTATATATGGATGTGTCTCATAGGTAGGGATTTTTTTTTAAAAGCCTTTTTTTTTTTCTTCTTCACAGAAAAGATTTGAAGCAGCTAAGAAACATACATACAAATGTAATTATAATTAAGTAAAAACTCAGAAGGCACTATGGAATATTTTTCTTTTTCTTTATATCAGAATGGATTGAGAGTTTTTTTTTTTTTCATTTTTTAAAAAATTTTACTTTAAGTTCTGGGGTACATGTGCAGATCGTGCAGGATTGTTACATAGGTATACACATGCCATGGTGGTTTACTACCTCTGTCCCCCCATCACCTACATTAGGTATTTCTCCTAATGTTATCCCTCTCCAATCTCCCCATCCCCTGCCGTCCCTCCCCTAGTCCCTACCCCTAACAGACCCCGGTGTGTGATGTTCCCCTCCCTGTGTCCGTGTGTTCTCATTGTTCAACACCCACTTATGAGTGAGAACATATGGTGTTTGATTTTCTGTTCTCGTGTCAGTTTGCTGAGAGTGATGGTTTCCAGATTCATCCACGTTCCTGCAAAGGACATGAACTCACCCTTTTTTATGGCTGCCTAGTATTCCATGGTTTATATGTGCCACATTTTCTTTATCCAGTCTATCTTTGATGGGCATTCGGGTTGGTTCCAAGTCTTTACTATTATAATAGTATAATAGTTTATAAACAGTGCCAGAGTGAACATACATGTGTGTGTGTCTTTATAATAGATTGATTTATAATCCTTTGGGTATATACCCAGTAATGGGATTGCTGGGTCAAATGGTATTTCTATTTCTAGATCTTTGAGGAATCACCACACTGTCTTCCACATGGTTGAACTAATTTATACTCCCACCAATAGTGTAAAAGTGTCCCTATTTCTCCACGTCCTCTCCGTCAACTGTTGTCTCCAGATTTTTCAATGATCGCCATTCTGACTGGTGTGAGATGGTATCTCAGTGTGGTTTTGATTTGCATTTCTCTAATAACCAGTGATGAGTATTTTTTCATATGTGTGTTGGCTGAATAAATGTCTTCTTTTGAAAAGTGTTCATATCTTTTGCCCACTTTTTGTTGGGGTCGATAGTTAAACTTGGTGTGGGCAGTCAAAGTTTGAAATTATAATGCCACATATTCTCCTAGCTTGAACATTGTGTCTGGCTGAAAGAAGGCATTTTCTTTTTTTAACTTGATAAATTTCCAGCTTAAATCCAACTTTTTCCTACACCACTCAGTAAAGATGTTTGATGTTTTGTATCTGCTGAGGCATTAACTTTGAATCAATGTAGTTATGGACTAGTTTGAAGAAGTTTTCTTGTTTAAAGACCTTACCACTGAGTTTTTCTGAATGGCTTATGCTTTTAATTCTTCATGATTAAGTATGGATGACAATTTTTGCTGCACTCAGCCTTTACTTATTTATACCTGATGGAAGTTTTAATCACTCAGTCTGGCTTTTTTTCTCTATTAATTCTTTTATATATTCTTGGAGGTAGTACTATACAAGTCTTATTAAGGTTCAATAAGCAATTAAATTTAAAAAATAATCTTGCTAAATTGTTCATATTTGATGACACTGAATCAAGTAAGTTAATGCATCATTTCATTTAGTTTATCCACTATGTATGCCTAATGATTGTCCTTTCAATTTCATTTGATGGGGAATACTGCTATGAAGCAGTTGTTGATTAGATTTTGGACATCTTTTTCTCTTTACATTGTTACATTCAATTTATGTATCTTTTTCTGTGTATTTTTTGATGCTGTTCACTATGTTCTTTCACATTCTAAGCTTTTATCCATTATTATATCAGTTCTATAAAGCCAGGATTCCATGAGGTTATTGTGATACTTCAATTAGATATGTGTCAAATATTTGAAAACAACCATTTATAAAACTATTAGTTATGATTAGTTAGGAGGTATAATGCCATAATTTCATAGTTTTACTAAGTAAGTTTGAATTTACATTTGATTTCTTCTGGAAGTCTTAGCAGGGTCTTTCACATGAAATGCATTTAAAAGTAAAAGAGTCTGTTGTGCTTGGAAGATTTGACAGGTAGAGTATGCCAAAGTATTATATAGCTAACCTCACATTGAAGAGGACAGTTAATGGAAATTGGAATCCTGTTCATTTTTATATAATTGAAAATGTATTCAGCCACTGCTAATGGAAGACTGTAATTTTTTTATTTCATAAAGTTATACATTAAAAAGTCACCCTAATTTAATAAACTAAATACAGTTTGGGCAGTAGGGACGGGATATTTCTACTGAGAGAGGGAATCTTTAGCTCTTAAAATTTGGTCTCAAATAACTTTCTTTACTAAGCCCTCTTGTCCTTATTTTGTTTATTTATAGTACATCTAGCCCTCATTCTTAGTTAAAAAAAAAATGCTTGTCTGGTTGAGGATTGTGTTGTAGTAATTTTGGTGGATTTAGCCTTTAAACTGATAAGGAATTACCCATAGGTGTACCTGCATCTTTACTATCGGGTGGTTTTTTTTTTTTTTTTTTTGCAACTCAGACCTTCCATCTGTGTTTTCAATTAGACTAGGAAAATTTCAACCATTATTTATTTGGATACTATCCATATCCAAATCTCTCTCTTTTTTTTAAAAAAAAAAAAAAAAAAAAAAAAGTCTTTTTTCTGTCGCCCAGATTGTAGTGCAGTGGTGTGATGTTGGCTCACTGCAACCTCTGCTTCCTGGGCTCAAGTGATCCTCCCAACTCAGCCTCCCGAGTAGCTGGGACTACCCAGTTACTTTTTCCCCACCCAGTTAATTTTTGTATTTTTTGTAGAGGTGGGGTCTTTCCATGCTGCTCAGGCTGGTCTTGAGCTCCTGGGCTCAAGCAATCTGCCTGCCTTGCTCTCCCAAAGTGCTGGGATTACAAGTGTGAGCTACCACACTTGGCCTATGTTTGTTTATATCCTTTTATAATCCTGATCTACGTGTGTTTTAGACCAGTGCTACTCAAAGTGTGATCTTCAGACCAGTGCTGGTCTGCAAACTGATTTTACTGGTCTGTGATGAATTAAAGACAAATTCAGAGTAAGCATTTAGAAACTTTTATATCAAATTGTTACCTAATAAGGGTATGATTTTTAAAAAAATTAATTTTCATTGCATTTTACAAAAGTTTTTCTCTCCGATGGATTGCCAATTTAAAAATGGTCTCTTGTATCACAAATAGATTTAGAAGTATTTTGTTTAGACTTCGCTTATTCTGTTCTTTGTGACCCTTAACTGCTGTTACAGAGTTTTTTTCTATGTCTCTGAACTGCATTTTAGATGGATTTTCAATCTTGCACATTTACACTGAATTAAAAATTCTTAATACCAGCACTTTGGGAGGCTGAGGTAGGCAGATCACCTGAGGTTAGGAGTTCGGGACTAGCCTGGCCAACACAGCAAAACCCCATCTGTAATAAAAATATAAAAATTAGGTGGGCGTGGTGGCAGACACCTGTAATCCCAGCTTCTTGGGAGGCTGAGGCAGGAGATTGAACTCAGGAGGTGGAGGCTACAATGAGCCGAGATTGCTCCACTGCACTCCATCCAGCCTGGGCAACAGAATGAGGCCTTATAAAATTACTTAGGTTTTTTTATTTCTTGAAGTTTTATGTCTTATAGAGATATTATTGCCTGAAGCATTATTATTTTATGATCTTTCCAGTAGTGGAAGAATCTGTTTGCTGATTTTGCTGTGTCTTTTTTGTGATGGCTCTCTTTTATTGTGTGTGGTATCCTTGAATTTGTTTTTTTTTTTTTTTTTTTTGACTTGAGTAGTGCATTTCGGAAAGCTGTTGGATTCTTTGAGACCTTTGTTGAAGTCATTTTCTTTCACAGAGGATTTGCCTGTGCTTTCTCCAGTTGCCTGGCTAGAGATTAAGAATCCTTTAAATATGGGATTTATTGGATCTCATATGAAATTTATTGGATCATGCAAGAAGTGTGAATTTAGTTTGAGAACCTTGTGAAGGCCACTTTGTGGTTACAGTTGCAGGAGAATTGATAAAACATTTTACAAATGACAACATTTTAGAGATGGAATACAGATTAATGGTTGCCAGGAATTAGGAATGGTGGGAGTGCCCAGGATCGGGGGGTCAGTGTGACTATAAAGGTGTTACAGGAAGAAGATCTTTGTGGTGCCTCTTTGCTGTTAACATGAAGATGTACCTCTTGAGAGCACCAACTTTATAAAAGTGTTTTCTTATGTTAGACTCCTTAAAATCTCATTTCCTAAGCCTTGAGCAGCCATCAAAATGTAAGCTCAGTTTTACCAACATTTGGCATATACTCTCAGGATGAGAGCTGGTTTTTCTGTTTGCTTACTCTTTCCTAAGGTTTCTCCCTTCATTTATTTATAGTTTATATGTATATTGTACTTTCTTGCTAACTAAACACTTAAACAGATTTCTTTTCCTCTAAGTTTTAAAGTTAGATATGAATATCAAGATATCCAGCTTTACATACTGCTGGAAAGCAATGTCCCTATCAAACTACAATTTAGTCTTATAAAGCAGTGGTCCCCAGCCTTTTTGGCACCAGGGACCAGTTACGTGGAATATAATTTTTCCATGGGTGAGGGCGGGGCTGTGATTTCCAGATGAAACTGTTGCATCTTAGATCACCAGGCATTCGATTCTCCTAAGGATCACTCAGCCTAGATCTCTCACATGTGCAGTTCACAATAGGGTTAGCAGTCCTATGAGAATCTAATGCCACTGCTGACCTGACAGGAGGCAGAGCTCAGGAGGTAATGTGAGCAGTGGGGAGCAGCTGTTAATACAGATGAAGCTTTGCTTGTTTGCCTGTGGCCTCAGAGTTTGGAGACCCCTGTTATAAAATATGGCTATTTTATGCCTCAGTTCTCTTATATTCTTGTTATTATAATGGTAATTTTTCCTTATTTCTTTGGTTTATCATCAATCTTGTATAGGCTATCACAGTCTACTCCTCTTTATGTTTTTTAGTCTTGTTTCCTGCCATTCTTTTGTTAGCCATATTATGACTTAGTAAAGACATCATGTATTATGGCAACAGTTCTTTTATTCATATCCTTTTGTTTAAATGCTATCTGTTCATTTGGGCTTGTACTGGTATTTCTAGCACTGTTGACATTTTAGGCTGAATAATTGATTTTTGGGGGGACGGGTCTTGTCCTATTGTATATTTAGATATGTTTAGGGATGGTATGTTTAGGTATGTTAAGCTGCATTTTTGGCCACTACTCACCAGATGCGAGTAATATTTCTCATTTGGGATAACCTAAAGTTTTTCCAGACGTTGCCAAATGTCCCCTGGGGGCAGTATCTTCTATAGTTGACAACTACTGTTATATTCCTATATGATTTTGGCCTGAGACAGAGCCCTTTCTGATTATCCCTGCCTGATGTGACTTTTTAGCTGCTGGATTTTCTGTAGTATACATAGTCTGGATTGTACATTTATCTTTTATTACATTTTCTTGTGAATTCCTTTCTTTTTCTTCCTCGCTCCTTCCTTCCCTCCATCCATCCCTCCTTCCTTCCTTTTGTCCTTCTCTTCCTCCCTCCTTCCTTTTCTTTGTCTTTTTTTTTTTTTTTTTTTTTTTGAGACAGGATCTCACTCTGTCACTCAGGCAGAGCTCACTGCAGCCTCAACCTTCCCGCCTCAAGCGATCCTCCAACCTCAGCCGCCTGGGTAGCTGGGGCCACAGGCACACACTACCATGCCTAGCTAATTTTTTGTTTTAGAATAGACCAGGTTTCACCATGTTGCCCATTGGTCTTATACCGGACTCAAGCAATCTGCCTATCTTGGCCTCCCAAAGTGCTGGGATTAGAGTTGTGAGCCATTGTTCCCAGGCTTTGTTGTGAATTTCTAACAGGCTTTCTTTCTAGAGGACTGGCTATCTATTTCACTTTTTTTGTTTGTTTACTATTTTGGCCAACTCCATGCACTTGTTAGTAGCTTTGAATATATTTTCCTTTTCTTCTACTTCTTGTATGGTGATAATGGGGGGTTTTGGAAAGCAAATCACTCTAGGAAATATGGAAAACTTTGAAGCATTCTAAATTATGAGACTTAATAATTATGGACTTTCAGACAATAGAATTAATGCCAATATAACAATTGTGTATATACCCAGTAATAACTGGAAAATTCAGGACAATTGAAGATAGTTTTAAAAATATAAGAAAGATGTAAGTTCTGTTAGACGTATTTGTTATACAAGTACCAGAAAAATGTATAGTAAGGTAGAACTTTTAAAAATAGACTGAGAAATACAGAAAGTGGAAGGATTTGTAGAAGCATGAAGGACGAATGATTAGTTCCACAGAGTGAGATGAGCAAAGTAATCAATATGTCGGGGTAAATTGTTAGGAATGATGGATGTAGCATCTGGTTAGGAGTGACTTGTACAAAACTGACAAATGTGATATGTGAATGCTAGTAAGTTGAATACAAGTTGAGCACAGAGAAGTTGACTTCTTACTACTGCCTAAAGAGAAACATCTATATTTGGCCCCAGTTGGTAAAGATACAGCTCAGGTATAGATGCCTCATGCCATTTTTTAAATCAGTGAATTCTAGATAATAAAATAAATTGAAGCCTGAGATCTAACCACTTTTCTAAGGTTGCTGCTTCTTCATCTATGCCAAAGTTTTTGTGAAAAATAATAAGCATAGTATATATTCATTGTAGAAAAACTAGAAATTAATGAAATATATGGATAAAGTAAAATTTAGTTACAATTCCCTAAAGCAGAGCAAAATCACTAGTATCATTTTAGTTGATTTTATTTTCTTAAGTTTTATATGGTCTCAGTCTCTCTAGATATAGCTATACGATGGGCATATATGTGTGTATAGATATATGTTAGTATATGTATTTGTATTTATGTATATTTATATGAAATGGGTTATTGTATGTGAAATATTTTATATTGTGTTTTTTAATTCTGTGAACAATTCTCCATATCAGTAAAATTCTTAAAAGTGATATTTAGTGAATACATCAAATTCTATTCTTAGATTATCCCTAAATTTATCTAATCATTCTCCTATTTTTAAATTATTGTTTTCCCTTGTTTTCATTACTATAAATATAATTTGCAGTGAATTTCTTTAGTGAAAATCTTTTAGTACCTCTTTTATTTTCTTTGAAGAGTTGTACTGTTTACTGCAGCCTGCCTCTATTAATTCAACTCACAAAATTTATTCTGTCTGTCTTCCTTAGTTACAAAAGATTCTCAGTTTTATAGTGGAGTGTATTGACAATGTTACAGACTATATTGCCTAGCCTTCCAAGTGGTTAAGTGTGACCAAAGGGCTAGGTTTATGGTTTATGAGATATAAGGTGGAATATTATGTGAAAGAAGGGAAGAGAAAGGACTTTTCTTCTCCTTTCAGACATCTTCTTGATGCCTGCAATGTAGGTGTATTAGCTGGAATTCTCATAGCCTTCTTGGAACATAAGGTGACTTTGAATAGAAATAGTATACGGTAGAGCAAAAAGGTGGAAGGCAGTTGGGCCCTCTGTAGTTGGAGCTCCACATCAGCCTGTGAGTTTCTACTTTTGGACATTTACATGGGAGAAATAAATTTGTCTCCTCCCTCCTTTTTTCCCCTCTTTTTGTTATTATTTGATTATTATTTTTATTGATTTGGCAGGGATGTGACCTAATTCTAGCTGGTAAAGGATAACATTATTTAAAGCCTCTGTATGATAATGTAGCAGGTCAGATATAAGGCGACATGTATTTTTGTCATGGCAGAATCTAGAGCTGTATTGAAAACTGAAATTGGTATTGAGACTGGAGAAAGATTAATTGATATTGAAAGGAAAAACAATTAACTTTTGATATTTGTTTTTTGATATTAAAACAAAAAACATTTTAACACTTAAAATGATATAGAAAATACATTTCTGGAACTATTTGATAATATATTGCTGAATTTTGTTCTCAAATGCTGTTAATATTTATAACAAATATTTCAGAAAACACTTGATAGCTTTTAGGCGAAAAATAAAACATTGAGGACTATATGTTGTATCAGAATCCCATCCCTATGAATTTTTAATATTTTAAAATATAGCTAGTTACTTTGATGAGGTCAGTTCATAAATGTAGCTTTTGTTTTGTTTTGAGACAGGGACTTGCATAGTTTCTCAGGCTGGAGTGCAGTGACATGATCATGGCTCATTGCAGCCTTGATCTTCCTGGACTGAAGTCATCCTCCTCAGCCTCATGAGTAGCTGGTACCACAGGCACATGCTACCATACCAGGCTAGTTAAAAACTTTTTTTTTTTTTTTTTTTTAATAGATGGGATCTCTCTGTGTTGCCCAGGCTGGTCTTGAACTCCTGGGCTCAAGTGATCCTCCTTCCTTGTTCTCTGAAAGTGTTGGGATTACAGGTGTGAGCCGCCATGTCTGGCTAAATTTAGCTTTTAATGCTCTCATATTAACTTGTTGAAAACATTTTGATATATGAAATTTTTAAAAAACATTTTTTGACTAGACACTGTTTAATATTAATTCTAAGAAAGTTAATTATAACAAGTCAAATAAGTGAAGAATACACATTTGAAAAAAATTAATATTTGTTGAGCAGTTTTAGGTTTATAGAAAAATGGAGCAAAAAGTACAAAGAATTCCCATATACCCAGTCTCCCAAGGATACCCATTTTTATCTAGGATATTTCACTATACATATTATACACAGAAAAATGACTCTACATCTGTTAACCAAATATGTATTATTTTGTAATAGGAAAACCATGCATGTTACTTTAATTCAGGGTTTCCTACCCTCATCACTACTAACATTTTAGGCTAGATAATTCCTTGTTGTAGGAGCCATCATGTGCATTGTAGGATGTTTAGCAGCATCCCTGACCTGCACCCACTAGACGTCAGTAACTCTCCCTAGTCATGACATGAAAAATGCCTCCACACATTGCCAAATGTCCCTTGAGAAACAAAGTCACCCTTGGTTGAAAACCATTGCTTTAACAATATAGGTGTTTTAGAATTTTCTGTATTTTTCAGCTTTGGTCTAAATTTAAGGGCTCTATAGTTCAGTGAATCTTCACACTGAGGATCATATAGGCAAAATTTGGATCCTTCTGTCCACTTGGGCACTGTGGGCAGTATATGTATAATTTTACTGGGCCTCAGTTTCCTTCACTGCAAAATAGGTAAAATGTTACCTAACTTGAAAAATTGTTGTGAAAATTCACCAAATTATATAAAATACTTTGATTAATTAATTAGTAAATTAACAGATTAGTTATTTTCCTTCTCTTCAAATGTAGTATATTGTTTTAGTCCCTGCAGTGTGTCAAAAACCTATCACAGTGTTATTATTTATATGGGAAAGGCTGTCATAATTTGGGATCTACTGTTTATGGATATAAAGAATGCTATACTATGAAGAACGCTATACTCTGGGTAGATAAAAACTTTTTAAAATGAAGGCTGATTTATGAGGTCAGTTATGTTTTGATCCTTTGTGGTACCCTAATTAGATTGTAACTACATTCAGATTGTTAACTACATTCAGATTGTAACAGTTAAGTGATCTCATTGTGTTCTTTGAAAGACTTTGAGCTTCCCAGATTGAAGATAGCATTAAATGTCAGCCAATCACTTTGTCCTTTGAAGTTTTTGTCTTTCACATCTGAAATCCCGCCAATTGTAACAGCTTGTGTGTCAGCTCCAATAGAGAAAGTTGGATACGGTCAAGTTGAAGTTAGTCCACTAAAGACTTCTAAAAACTTGACATAGTTTATGATTAATAATGTCGACTTCCCATTATTTTTAGAATTATAAAACATTGTCCCTGATGAAAGAAATGCTATCTATAATAATTCAGACTATTCTTATTGTTCTCCTGCAGAAAATTTCTAAAGATTTGGTGAAGATAGGAAAACTGTCAAAAAGCCTGTAGCATTATTATACTGTAGGTATTTCTTTGAAAAAGAAGTATAAGTTAAGAATATCTTAAGTGTCCAGTTGTTTGGGGGAAAATATTTTAGAGAAAGATATATAAAATATCGAGGAGGTTGTATTATAATCATATTAATAATGTATGAGAACTAATTCTATGCAGTCTTTTAAACATTGCATATGTATTCATATGTACTGAGATGAGGATTTTACCAATAGCATTGAAAAATATTTCTGATTCTAACAAGGATTGATCTAGCTTATGTACATTGGTTTATTTAAAATTATCAAAATCTAGAAAATTATTGTAGCTTTGTAGGTTGTGATATGTTTCGGGTGACTTATTGTTTAGGTTATTTTGCAGAATTATTTATTTGCTGATTTATTTATGTATTTCATTATTTATTTATTTGATTATTTAGTAAATTATTTATCTGATGAATTATTAATACATCTTCATGACATCCTTTAAATTATTTATAACTTAATTTTGAGTTTATTGCTTTTAGACGCTGCATTGTTACTGACTAGTTTTGATTTTTTTCTTGTGGTTCTTGAAAATTAAAAGTATCAGCTCTAAGGCAAAAGTATATTCATTGCAGTGCTCATGGATTTTTAAAAAAATTTATGGTAGAGATGAATTTCAGCTTTGTTTAGCTTTAAATTTACCTATTTAGAGTTACCAGTGATAGAATGTTTGTGCGTTATGTGCATACTCATTTTAGAGTCACTTACAAATTAATGATATAGCCTATCATTTGTAAACAGTGATTGAACATGTAAACCTCAGTCTGCATTACCCTTTGGGTCTTTAAAGGACAGATCTGCATTTCTTACTTGCTTTAGAATAAATAAGTCTTGGTTATTTTATTTTAATGGCAATCTGTTTTACTACTGGAATATTTTTAGAAAGTTCAGAGAAATGAAGTCCAACTTAGATTTGGATTCCTGACAAATAAATTTGACTGCTGTAGTCTTTGTTTTTTTTAATCCCCCTTATATATGTATTTGGGAAACATCTGGATTACTATATAAATCTTTCTATGTAAATTTCATATATCAGTCATAATGACATATATTTCTTAAGGAAATTTTTATATCATTTTAATGTATGAAAATGAAGAGGTTTATAAGTGCAAGTTACAGTTTCTTTGACTTAGCATCATTTCTTCTGATTCTGTTTCATAACGTAGAGCAGTTATTAGGGCTCTCTTATTGAATGGGTTTAATGGATAGGTTAAAGTAGTCATTTGGGTGAGTGCTATGTGCACAACATGGTCTTTATTTTGTGTTTGCTTGCAGTGAATTACTATGTACTTTATAGTTTTCACACTTCAGAGAGAAACTGCATTGTACATTTCAAGTTGAGATGCTGTTGAAATATAGTGAAAATGGCCTCTGTAGACAGGTTTCAGTATAAAATTGTAAATTATGCATACATATATCCAAATTTCTTATTTTGAAATATTGAATATATGAATATTTAATTGGAATGTTGCTTTAGTATCTTCATATGCTTGCCTTAAAGGAAGTGTT
Organism: Sapajus apella; assembly: GCF_009761245.1. Taxonomy (NCBI): domain Eukaryota; kingdom Metazoa; phylum Chordata; class Mammalia; order Primates; family Cebidae; genus Sapajus; species Sapajus apella. Next base: position 38,377,854 of record NW_022436944.1, on the reverse strand, counting down.
TTCCTTTGATTTATATACATGGATTTAGAAATGTGTATATCATGCATATCTGTGTCTTTTCTGTTCTGGAGATGAATAACCACAGATAATATCAGGTATGGCATTTTCTTTTTAAATGTGCCTCAGTATGCCAATATGGTCTTCTTTTGAAAAAAATAAAAATAAAAAAGCTTCCTTCTCCAATATTGAATAAGATCTGTATTAACTGTCATGATAATCTACCCAGCCCTATTATTAACATATGTTTGGGGAGTGCTAGCTATGTCATCCAAGTGATTTTTCCTTGGAAGATGCACAGATGTGTGCACACACACATGTACGTCATGTGAAATTTTCTTATGACATGAAAATAACTTTTTCATATTTGTTTTTGAAAACATATTAATGTAGACTTTTATAATAATAACTAGCATTCCTGATTTCTTATGTGAAGATACAGAGCTCATATCTTTTACATGAATTATTTGTTGATCTTCACAGTGATATAAGTACTGTTCGTTTTTGAGTTGATTCATGTAGTCCGACTCAAGGGCTTTTCTTTGTAGCTCATTATAGTTTTGTATGCATAGATAGCACAATGTAGTATTTAGCCAAAGTTGTTTTACTTTTTTTTTTTTTTTTTAGAGAATACTAGTATTTGGCCGGGCGCGATGGCTCACGCCTGTAATCCCAGCACTTTGGGAGCCCGAGGTGGGTGGATCACGAGGTCAAGAGACCGAGACCATCCTGGTCAACATGGTGAAACCCTGTCTCTACTAAAAATACAAAAAATTAGCTGGGCATGGTGGTGCGTGCCTGTAATCCCAGCTACTCAGGAGGCTGAGGCAGGAGAATTGCCTGAACCCAGGAGGCGGAGGTTGCGATGAGCCGAGATCACGCCATTGCACTCCAGCCTGGGTAACAAGAGCGAAACTCCGTCTCAAAAAAAAAAAAAAAAAAAAAGAGAATACTAGTATTTGTAAACATTTAACTTGCAAAGTATTTCATTTTGTATAACATTTAATCATCTTTCTTAAACAGCAGACAAGTACTTGAGCCTCTTGAATTTTCTGATTTAATTCTTCTCCTAATACTGTATGGTTGAGCAAAAATTACATACAAAAGAAGAATTTGTGCTTTGAGGAAAATGTGTTAGCCTGGTGGATGTCCAACATTCACATCAAGTTTTTGACTGTTAAGTCCAAGGCCGTTTTCAGGGCTCTGTTAGGTAAAATTTAATTTCCTGAAAAAAAAAAGTAATAATGTTCTTATCAGGGTCGGACATATACATATTGTTAAAGAATGATTAAGTGCTTGATGCCTGAGCTTTTATAGAAATGACCGCAAACACCATTAAGGCCAAATATAGTCTTTAATACAGTTAAGCATTTTAACATGTGCATAAAAAGGACAAGAAAGCAATCAATTTTAATTTTAAACCCTTAGATGTAGTTATTTATAGTATTCTGGGGAGCCTTAAAAAGTAAGGAAAGATGTTGTTAATTAGTATGAGACTAAGGAAAAGATCTTTCCAACCTGTTTTCTACCTGAAGACAGAGGGAAGCCTCCATCCTGAGTCTTAAATATACAAAGTGCATCAGAGAACAGATGAATTAGATGGCAACAGAGTTTGGGTATGAGTGCCATAAGTAACTGCATCTATGTGACTGGTAGGGTTCTGTATGAATCACTAAACGTTTTTAAGGTAGAAAGATTTTTCAAGTAAATGTTAAAACATAAAATCCTAGGAATATGATTTATTAATAGGAAATATTTTAATAACTAGATTTAATGACATAATTTATCTTAAAATCCAAGATAGTTTTGAGAATGAAAGGGTATACTGTAATATGTAAGGATAACATGTATGAACTGGGGCCTTCCTAGTCACATGGGGACCTATGGTAGTACCTCAACTTGTATTGAGTAATTTCTAGTAGTCTTGTATAGTGTATGTTTCACAGGAGTCTTAATTCATGTGTAATGTTTTTAAAAGTGTTTTCTTTTGTGATTAACTTCTCTCGTGGACAATATTTATGTTAGGCAACATAAGCATTTTGTAATTGACTTTAGTAAAGGATAATGCTGATGTTTTATGACTTTTGGAACCTATTTTCAAGATGGCAGTAAAAGATTATTACTTTTAGGAGCAGAAAGATAAGTATGGCAAAGTTGGTCATACTTTAGTGGATAGTTCTAAAGTTTTTCTTCATATAAACATTAGAAGTTTTTTTTAAAAAATTACTCTTTAGTTTATTTTTTTTTTCTAGAGGTGGTGGGCTCTTGAACTCCTGGGCTCAAGTGATCCACCTGTCTTGGCCTCCCAAAGTGCTGGGATTACAGAAGTGAGCTACCATGCCTGGGGCCTTTTAAAGAAATTTTTTTGCTTCCTTTGCCTTGTAAATCTTCTGATCCAGTGGTTCCCAGCCTTTTTGGCATCAGGGATTGGTTTCATGGAAGACAGTTTTTACATGGATGGCTGGTGAGGGGGTGGGGTGAGGATGGTTTTGGGAAGAAACGGTTCCGCCTCAGATCATCAGGCATTAGTTAGATTCTCATAAGGAGCTGGCACCCTAGAACCCTTGCATGCGCAGTTCACGGTAGGGTTTGAGCTCCTATGAGAATCTAATGCTACTGCTGATCTGACAGGAGGCAGAGCTCAGGTAGTAATGCCACTGATGAAAGGTGGCTGTAAATACAGAGGAACATTTGCTGGCTGCTCTGCCACTCACTTCTTGCTGTGTAGCCTGGCTCCTAACAGGTATCAGTCCATGGCCTGAGGTTGGAGATCCCTGTTCTAATTTATAGTATGTTTGACATTGTCATGAAATCTAATCCTGTTTTTGTTATACCTTTAGAATTTATAATTTCTTGTTGGATAATCCAGTGCTCTTTTCTTTCTTTAAAAGCATGTTACATGTCACATATGTTGATAAAGTTGGCAGTTTTGCCAAAACTTACTGAAAACAACTATTTTTCCTTGGTGAAATTATGTGTGGGAAAATAGAAATCTCCAGATGAGTATAATTTAATTGTTTTGTATAGTTTTCTTTTTAATTCTCTCCTGATATGTATTTATCTGATGTGGCAAATTATATTATTAAAGTCATAATTATATTGTACATTCTTAATTTTTAGTTTTTTGTGTTTAGAACATACACGATTTGTTAAGTTGAACCAGGTAACCAGAGAACCAGAGTGGCATATTTATATTTGAATGTGCATTAAAAAATTGGAAAAATTCTTGTGTAATCTTATTCATATGTATGATAACTTTTTCTTTGTTCAGAAGTGCCTATTATGGCTAACAAAAAAGGAAAGAACTATTCATATAGTCTCCCTCAAGTTAGTTACAGTATAAAGCAATTCCTGAAATACTTTACTATAATTCTAAGAGTAATAATATGTGTTATGTGTGAGCTCTGAGAGTAGCTTCTTTATAATTATGACAAGTAAAAGTACAGCCAAAGGTCATGGTAAACATAAGATTTCTTTCATACCTCATCCATTTTGTGGACAGCATATGAAGTAGTTTGGGTCCCTGCACTGATGTTTTAGTAGAGCAGTCAAGGTTGTTCTCATGGAAGTGTTTCAAATCTCTTTCTGCCTACCTCCCATGTTGCTGCAAAATTTGGCATGAATATGTAGTTGAATTCTGGACTAATTAAATAGATCCTTATTAAATTTAGAGTTGCAAACAAAATAGGGGACCGTGTTATACTTCAAGGATTTCTTAGGCTGTTACACAATAGTGATATATAGGAGCCTTTAATAATACTAAATACTATGGTGACTTGATGCAGTGTCTCAGTATTGACTATCTTAGTATCAGTATTGTTCACAGAAACAGTAAAAACCAAACAACATAGCAATAACAATAAAAACAATATCACACAAATTATGTAAACAGGACATGCCTGTAGATGTACAATCTATTGATTAGATCCTGTATTTGACTTTAATTTGGCTATCTAAATAGAAGTTAGAGTATTAACAAGGTCATATATAGGGAAGCCTTTTATTAAAAAATGAACAGCCAGAGGCTGTGGTTCACGTCTGTAGTCCGAGCACTCTGGGAGGCTGAGGCAGGAGGATCACTTGAGCCCAGGAGTTTGAGATCAACCTGAGCAACATAGGGAGAGCATATCTCTACACAGATAAAACTTTAAAAAATCAACTAAATGTGGTGGTCCCAGCTACTTGGGAGCTGAGGGAGGGAGGATTGCTTGAGCCTAGGAGATTGAGGCTGCAATGAGCCGTGATCACCCCACTGCACTTCAGCCTGGATGACGTAGCAAGACCCTGCCCCGCCGCCCCCCGCAAAAAAGAGAATATACGTATGTTAGAGTGATTGTATCATATCTCTTTAAGTCATCCACAGTACACAGTACCAAAAAATACATCTAAAGAAAGAACATTTAGATGAGGATAAAATTGTAAATTATAACTTTTAGTATGACTGATAAAAGTGTTTCCTTCATACTTTTTTCTATTGTTTTCACACCCTAGCATGCTTTTTCTTCCTGTAAGACTTCTAGAGTAACAGTTTTCAAATAAGGTTGGTGCTGCTCCATAAGGGAGTTTCACAAATTGGTGTGAGGTTTTCACTTGTCACCATGATTGTGAGAGTGTTTTTGTCATTTAATGGATGGGGACCAGATATGCTGGATGTTCTGCAGTGCAAGGGCCAGTCTCAGACTACAGATTCTCCTGAGTACCACATAACTTTTGAATGGCTATTTGACTAAACTCCATTCAAAGATAAATCAGTAATACTTCAGTGTATAAAAATATTGAAAAGTTTTTATAAAATGAGGAATCTGATAATTTAGGAGAAATTTGTGTGTGGGGGAAGCTTAAGTAAAATAAATCCTCAACATTAGTGTATAATTTACTTCATATATTCTTGCCAATTCCTAACTTACAGCATTTCTAAGTAGATATTTAGTTCAAAAATTTTCAGTTCAGTAATGTAGTTACTGAGAGCTGAACAACACATTGCAAATATATAGCAGGATTTTAAGACTTAACAACAAAGTTAATTTATAACGTGTGCATCTCATTAAATTTTATTAATTAACAGGGATTTAAAAATATTAAATGATTGCCATTTTAAATATTGAAGTTTCATTTTTTAGAATAATAAATGCATTGTTAAAATTGTATATTAAAATTAAATTACTTTTATGTTGCCCAGTCTTCAGTATTATTCTTGTCCTGTTTCCAGTAATCTATTATACAGTATCTCTGTTAACTTCTTGTATTACATTTCTTTACCCATTCCATTATCTATCTTCTGTATTAGGAGGAGGGTACAGTCTGTAGCTTTTTCATTATATGGAAATAGGTCCTAGGGAAGGTTGAAATGACTTCATTTTACTCTCAGACTTGATTAATGATTTCGGTATCAAATTTTAGATTGTAGATAGTTTTATTTTAGATATTAAAGGCTTCATTTCACAACATCCAGTGTTACTACTGAGAAATCCAGACTACTCTTTTTTCCCCCCACTTTTTTTTTCCTGGCTATATATGGCCTGTTCTTAATATTCTGGAAGGCTTTAGGATTGTTTGTCTCTGAAATTCTATGATAATGTGTCTTAGAATGGGTTTTATTCATTATTTTTAATGAATCTTCAGAGGACCCTTTTAAGAACAAATGTCTTTCAGTTTGGGGATATTCTCTTGAATTATTTCCTTTTCCTGTTTTTGTCTTTCTATCTCTCTTTCCCCTTCAGTTCTCCTAGTTGGAGATTCAGCACCAGTGTAGTAGAAGTGGGATGTGTGAGGTTGAGTCACTGCCTGATTGTGGGCAAATGATTTGCTTCTCCTCAGTGTCTTTTTTGATATGTTCTGTTATGAGTAACTTCTTTTGATAAGTTATTCATCTGTTTTCTAAAAATTTGTGATCTTGTTTCTGTTGTTGTCTCCACTTCCACTTTTTTGTCCTTGTGAAATACACCTTAAAAAATTATTAACTGCCATTTTAGTAGGGTTTTGGGAGGGAAAAGAAATAATTTCATGTGGTTAATCTATGTTTGGGGAACCAGTTGTTTTGTGTACTCATTTTGCAAGATGCAGCTCTTGAAAACTTTGTGTTGACTCTTTAGTAATATTACTTCACCTCCTACACACCTTGTTAGAGCACTTAACTATGCTACATTATAATTATTAGTTTATTGCTTATAATAAGAACAGGAATTGTCTTATTTGTATCAGCGTTTTCGTGCAAAGCATATTTCTTAAATGAATGAAAACATAAACAAAATGCAGAAATAAAGTAGGTAATATATAACAGTACAATTTAGTCAGAAGGATTGAAATTATTTATTTTAATCTTATTTCAATTAGTGTTTGATAGATTTTTAAAAACTTAATGGAGATTTATTTCTTTTAGTAAAATATTAATACTGTTATCATCCTGGGGTAATCAAAGAAATGTCTTTATATTAAAGCTAAATGACAAAATAGTCAGAGTTTCATTGTAATGGAGAATCTTGATGCATTTAATTAGGAATTAAGCTACAAGGTATTGAAAAATAGAATGACTAGTGTGTAGTTTTACATATTAAGGAGAGTACAACAATATCATAGTAAAGGGCAAAGAATAGAGAAAAAGCCTTGTCTTCTTCCATCAGCATATCATTTCAATCATTCCAAATAGTAAAATAATAAATTCTAAGGAAACATCTTTTTGTTCTGTGAAAACGTGTCACAGCCGCAGACAAAAGGAAAAGATCTAAATTAAGCACAAGATTTGGTTAAAAAATCTTCATCACTCTTTTGATGAAATTTCACTATCGTAATTATCTATTGTCCCTTTTTGGAAGTTTTCCTTTATCATAATATTTAGTTTTATTGATTTTAACTTTAGTGGTAGGAAATATAATTGGTTTAATTTAAACTGTTTTACTCATGACTCCTTTTTTCATATAAGTCAAATATAGTGAATCAGCAAATGGGTATTGAGCACATACAAGACCCTAGTTGGTATGCAGTGAAGTTATAGAGATACTCACTTTAGGAAGGTATCCTCTCTTAAGAAGCTGAATGCATGTAAAGAATGGCAGGTGTAAGGATCAGTAGGATAGGAAATATCTTGAAATTGTATATGATTAATTACCAATGAATGGTCCAAATGGAGTTTCTACTAGTTCAGCTGTCTTTAGTAGAATGTTCACACCTTCTTAAGTCATAGCTTAGGCATGATGTATATGAAGACAGAAAGGATCGATAACTTGATAAAGTTATTTAACAGTATTCTGAATTTTTATTTTTATGTCTTTTTAGCCATAGTCTGAGTTATCTATAAGGCCTGTTCATTTTTATGCTTGCATTTGCTTACTTATTAGAAACATTCTTAAAATTGCTTAGAATTACTTTGGGGATATTTCATTTTTTACTTTTTGATTCATATACTATATAATATTTTTATCAAACCATTCAAAATTTTAAAATTAAAGATTTTATACCAAAAACATACAGATAGTGAGTTTTTGCTGTACACTAGTATTTTGCTTCATAAAACATGGTTAGCATTCTTTGTTCTATGTTCATGTATTTTTATTTGAATTCAACGTTCATACATTTTCAAGAATAGTTTCAAGATAAAATTAATATATTCTATATATTTTCACTTAAATGAACTCATTTTCCCCATCTTGTGACCAACTACTTCTTTCGAGTTTATTAAAATACTTTCTTGAGTGTACTACTTAGACCATCTCTATCACTTCATCTCCCCCACTTCCATCTCCTTTTCTTATCTGTATTTTTTACTCTACTTTCTATATTATATTTCTACTTTCTATATATCCAGTGTACACAAACAAACTTTATGAAAAGCTCAAATCCAGTGCAGGAAGGTCTTAGGAAAAAAAGTGTAATTATGTTATTCTATAAACTTTAAAAATGTTGTCTAGGAAGCTAAAACTGCTTAACAGATGTGATTGCTTCATTGTTTCAAATTTATGCCAATCAGAGTTGATAGGATTTGATCACACTCTAGTAGATTTATGAGATAAATTACAATATTGCATGACATACTTCAGATAGAAAAACATCAATGTAAGTTGGATATGATTTCTCGTTTAAGATAACAAGCTAGTAATTTTTAAAAATCAGATGGTTGCTACTTTGAGAGAATATTTATCAGTTTTTATGGAAATTAACAATATCACTCATATTTCCTTCATGGTGACAAAAAGTATATTAAAATTTTTTTTCATGTAGAAATTTAATGGTAAATGGGAGGCATCTTGTTTCTATTTCGCAATAGATGACCTGTCAAATTTCCAAAGGCTTGTAAAGAAATAGGATTGAGCTTAAAAGAAATTTGTCTGCAGGAAAGGTTAACACAAAATGAAAAAACTTATATTTGTGGTACTGAACTTCCGATAAGTTTTTTCAAAAAGTAAGGTTTCAGTTGATATGTCCAAAGTCTTACTAGGAATTTTTATTTTTTTCAAACAAGTAGAAGTTTAATACCTCATATAACAAAGAAAATGGAAAAGAACTTACTCACTAATGTAAGTGGCAGGTTCCCCCAGGGAAGTCAGAGCCAAGGAATTGGGAGTCAGGCTCTCAAGTCTGTTTGTTCTCATAGAAAATGACAGAACTATTTATTTAAAAGTCCCCTGATGAGAATGTCTTTAACTTTATTTAGGAGGTCTACATGGTAGAGTCCTTCAGTTCATTTTTGAAGTAAAAGCATGGGATCTCCTGAGAACTTGACTTGAAATTGTTACTAAATCAAATAACTTGTGAAAAGAGGGTAGAATTTTTAGTTTCTTAGATTGAAATTAAAAGTTTTTAGAATATGAGGACTGGCCAAAACAGTGATTTTAAAGAAGATAGGCCCTCATGTTTCAGGTAAGAATATTGTAAAACCTTTTAAATTTTTTCAGAAGAAAATTATTCATCTCATTGCTTAGATTTTAAAATTTTAGAAAGTATAGGCTGGGTGCAGTAGCTCATGCCTGTAATCCAAGCACTTCGGGAGGCTGAGGTGGGTGGATTACTTGAGCCATGGGTAATATGGTGAAACTCCCAATCTACAAAAAAATCCCAAAATTATTTGGACATGGTGGCACATGCCTATAGTCTCAGGTACTCAGGAGGCTAAGGTGGGAGGATCAACTGATCCTGGTCAGGTAGAGGCTGCAGTGAGCTGAGATCATGCCACTGCACTCCAGCCTGAGTGACAGGTGAGACCCTGTCTCAAAGAAAAAAGGAAAGAAAGAAGAAAGTACAGAAAATAAACAGAACAGGCAAACGTGTATTTAACATGCAGAATTAGTATGTTAACATTTGCTACCACATGTATTTTTAAAAGATATTTTTAAAGTCTTTCCCTTCCCAGAGATAACTGCCATAATGAAATTGGTTTATAGCTTTCCTGTTTTTGTATTATTACTACATTTATGTGTCCATTAACATTAAATGTTCCTAAAGATTACCTAAAGATTGCATTTTTCTTCCTTCTTATCCATAATTATTCCTGAACTTTTACTTGCTGTGATTTGTACACCTGGTTGATTCATTTTAAATGTTGTATAATATTTCATGATAGAACAACAATTTGTGTACCTATTTCTCTTTTGACAGACATTTAAGATTTAAGGGTCAGGATACTTTGCATAGACTTCTTCCATAGATATTCATGGAGCTCTGCAGGTCTCAGTGTTTTCAGAACACAGATAAGCTGTCATCATTTCCTATAACATTGTATCCAGGTTGGCACTAGGCAGCATCCTTAGGACATTTGATGCTACTAGAGCAGTATATTGCTTCCTTCTTTTTTCTTTTCTTTTCTTTTTTTATTTTTTTGAGAGGGAGTTTTGCTCTATCTTCAGGCTGGAGTGCAGTGGCATGATCTCAGCTCACTCCAACTCCCATTGCAACCCCTGCCTCTTGGGTTCAAGCGATTCTGGTGCCTCAGTCTCCGGAGTAGCTGGGGTTACAGCCATGTGCTACCACACTCAGCTAATTTTTTTTGTATTTTTAGTAGTGATGGGATTTCACCATGTTGGTCAGGTTGGTATCAATCTCCTGACCTCGTGATCTGCCTGCCTCGGCCTTCCAAAATATAGGGATTACAGGCATGAGCCACCATGCCTGGCCTGCTTTCCTTTTTCTTATTGAATTTCTTGCCTTTACAAGCCAGTCCACTTTTCCATTCCTGGCAAAGAAGCCTGCAGACAGCGTTATCATGCTTTTTCTTTTAAACAAATGTCCTCTGAATCCTCCCAACGTCTTAGTACAAAAAAATATATAAAAGAGTCTGTAATTTTTGCATCTGTTTGAAAAGATGCTTTTAAAAAAAAGATGTTTTTTAGTTTTTGTGCTTTTGCTTTATTGTAACCTGTGGGAGGCTAGGACCTGTGCTATTTGGAGTTTATTTTGCCACAACAACGTGTGTGCTGGATCTGTGCATAAATAAGACATAGTTTTGCTTAATGTGAACAATATAATTTTGTGCCCAGGTATGTAACTCTTTCAGTTAATAAGCAAGCTCTCGAGTATTGAAAAAAATTCATTCTTATTTTGTGATCATTTTGGAATGGTTTTAGACATTAAAAAAATTGTATCATATAAATGGCATTCTTACAGGTTCAAATTTATAATTTTCACTAGTTCAGCCAATTTAATTTTAAGGCATTTTATATTTTGGAAAAAATCATGTATTTGGTAGAAGTTGTATATGTAAGAGTATATTTAAACATTTATTACACACTTAGATTTGGGTTGTGGTACACTCTCAAAGAGAAAGCCATCAATTTAGGAAATTCTTTGTGTGCCCAACAGCTTGAAGCTGCCTTACAGAATGCCAAATATTAGACTATCAATTTTATTAACTATTTCACTTAAAGTATTTCTGCTTGAAATAAAAAAGAAGCTTCAATGAATTGCTAGGTCTGGATCATTTATTGCATGTCAGTAGTTTTAGAAAGCTGAAAAATGTTTATGCTGTGTAATAAACAGATGCTGCTCTAACAATGCAATACGTTATGTACCAAAAATGATCTCTGTTTTAATCATAGATGCTGATTTAATGAGACAAGACTAGCTTACATCAAAAATGGATTTAAGATGTAATTTTTGCTTTTTGTATGTTTTTTCTACATAATTAATAGTCATACCTTTTAACATCATTATCAGACTTGGGGGAGAATGTTTATTTCTTTGATTTTCCCATCTATTTTTGAATTCACAGGAGTTTGTAATTGTCCTGTAAACCTATTCAGAATAGCTATTAAAATGCTTTAAAGAAGATGCCTTGTTTTATACTGTATTGTCTACTTTGCGTGAAATTCCTATAGGTCTTAACTTTTCTACCTTTTTTTGATTGAGGATACTGGGTATTTTCTACAATTTGTGGGACAGTTTTGGGCGAGGCAGTCAATCAATGAATTGACTATTGTGAGATGATGATGCTTGAGGTTTAAAATCTCTGTGGTACAGTGTGCTTAGGTTGCCTCTTTGGTTTACTGTCCAGAGTCACTGGAGTCTTTTTTTCATCTATGAGAGAAGCGCTTTGCTAAGCTCTGCTTTATAGTTCATTTAATTTATTCCATGAGCACCCTCAAACTTGACTGCAGTTGCTGACTTTGAGTCCTTCTGCATCTGTATTGTACATCTTTGATTGACATGGTTGCCTTTACATATGGTCAGGTAATTTTATATTTGTAAAAATATTCCTATTGTGTGTTTTATTCCATCGAACCTAGCAGAGTTAAATGTAGTTTGGATGCATTGGGAAGAATTAATGATTGGAAGATACAGAGTTGGTAAATTATTTATTCTGGCCCTGAGGAAGCTGAAAAGCTGAGTGAAAGACTAATAAATCATTTGTGGTAGTGCTGGTTGTCACTTCCAATTATTTTAGACGGTTTTGTGATAAACTGCAGCACCTGCTAGATATCTGCACAACCTCCCTTGATGCTAGTGGTGCAGCTTGTTTAGTCGATTATCAAAGGCAAGTTTGTGTAAAGTTTATTTAGGATGGAAAGGAAATTACTCTTTTTGAGTTAATTTTGTTGCTTTTCCTCATTGTTTTGAGTGCTATGAAAGGATTTCCCTGACATGGCCAGGAATCTGTAATATGCCTACTATTTTAGCCAGGAAAGACTGTCTTTGTCTTTTTTTTAAATACCTGAAGAATTGAGCTTCTTTATTATTCCCAGACTAATTAAAAACTACATCAACTGAGATGATTAGTATGCTAAAGATCAAATCATCTTTTTGATACCAATTGATAAGAACCACTGCTGCTGCTTGACCAGACTTTTTCTTCATTCTTTGTTTTTAAATGCTGAGATTTTGTAACCACTGTCCTAAAAGATAGTGAGGTTCTTTGATCCACTGGTCCTAAACTCTGCTGCTGAGATTTTTTGGGAGAGGCAGACAAGAATTGGAAGGAAAGCACAGCCTAGGTTGGTCTTGTTCTAGCAGTCTTGAAACAGGACTACTCTAAAACTCCTTGGGAAATAAATTATGAACACCATATAATGTGCATGCTTTATGTTTGGAATTAGCTGTTTGGTCTCTGTCAGAGTTTAATAATAATTTGTGTTCAAGCCCAGAACATTAGGTTTGTTTTTATGTGTTCAGAGTGATTTAGTTTTCGCTGAGATTTTCAACTTTAACATGAAAACATGGAGCAGTCTGGCTGGGTGCAGTGGCTCACATCTGTCATCCCAGCACTTTGGGAGGCTAAGGTGGGCAGATTACCTGAGGTCAGGAGTTTGAGGCCAGCCTGGCCAACATAGTGAAACCTTGTCTCTATTAAAAATACAAAAAAATTAGCTGGGTGTGGTGGTGGGCACCTGTAATCCCAGCTACTTGGGAGGCTGAGGCAGGAGAATCGATTGAACTTGGGAGGTGGAGGTTGCAGTGAGCCAAGATCACATCATTGCACTCCAGCCTGGGCAACAAGAGTGAAACTCCATCTCCAAAAATAAAAGGGGGATGGGTATGGACAGTCAAGAGGACTCTTCAAGCTAGGTACCTTGAATAATCTTGGTAAGTGGTCTTGTATTCATTGAGTTGCATTTTTACTCACTGACTTGCTTCTCCTCATCAAACATTTATTAAAGCTCATATGTGCCAGCCCCCTGGTACAACTACTGCTATTAGTAATAACAGCTCTTTTTAAAGGTTAGTATGTGCCATGTAGCATTCTTAGCATTTTTATATGTATTAACATATTTTAATATGTGACAGCCCTATAAGATATTTATTATTCCTATCCTTATTTTATAAAGGAGCCCTGTGGAGTGATAAGGCAATAGTGATTTAGTTTTTTTCTTTAGAGTCTACAGAAGGTGGGAAACATTCTTGGTAATCTTAGTTAATTAGGTTTAAGAATTTCAATCCAAGTAGTGTAATAATAACTATCATTTATTGAAGATTTAGTTTTATATTTTGTACTATATATATTATTTCACTTTTAACCCCTGAACAATAAATGCTATCTTCTTTGTCACTGTATTAGTTCGTTCTCATGCTGCTATAAAGAACTGCCTGAGACTGGGTAATTTATAAAGGAAAGAGGTTTAATTTACTCCTAGTTCTGCAGGGCCGGGAAGGCCTCAGGAAACTTACAATCATGGTGTAAGGGGAAGCAATCACATCCTTCTTCACATGGTGGCAGGAAGGAGAAGTGCTGAGCTAAAGGGGGAAAGCCCTTTTAAAATAATCAGACCTCATCAGAGCTCCCTCACTATCATGAGAACAGTATGAGGGTAATCACCCCCATGATAAAATTACCTCCTGCTGGGTCCTTCCTATGACACGTGGGGATTATGGGAACTACAATTCAAGGTGAGATTTGCGTGGGAACACAGAGCCAAACCTATCAGTCATGATGGTGAAATTGAATCTGAAAGAGGTTAAACTACTTGCCCTGGGTTGTGCAGCTTGGAGGTGGAGGGGCTGGGATGTAAGTCAGGATCTGACTGCCTCCACACTCTATTTAGGGATTACAAACCCTAGTTCCAGTGGAACTTGGTGAGCCACAGAAAGTGGAAAGGAAAGTTGTCTAGGGGGCAGCTGGGGAGCATTGACAGCAGTGGGACCAGAACTAGGAATCTAGTGATTTTTTTTTTTTTGAGGTAAGTTAAAAATCTAAATTTTTATGTGAAATGTCCAGTTTTAAAAATTTTGGCAATTTATTCAGGATGAATTTTTTTCTCTCTGGATGTGGCCTGTGGATGCCAGTTTGAAAGCCCTGCATATTGCCTCCCTTCCAGCTTTATCAAATTGAAAACTAGTGATAGTCTATGAAACAATATTAAAAGATTATATTAGTAAAATTCCATCCTTTAGGAAAGTTAACAGACTAAATGAAACATAACTATTTATTACTTTAGTAATTCTGTATAGCTTGTTATATACCTCAAGAGATTTCGTTGAGTTTAATTTCAGGTTATTATGGGATACTAGTAATCCAAGTATAAGCTATAGCATAGAGTATGAAATCAAGCAGTACAAACGTTAAACTAGAATTTTGAAAATTTAAATAGCTATGAAGTTATGGAAGTGTTTATTGAAACACTCTTTTCTTCCCTCCCTGTACCCAGCCCCGTATTCCTCTGGTGTTTTGATTTCCTCCTTTCTCAGCTCATACACATTTCTTTTCCTATGCACTGAATCATGTGGGAGATTTAAGATACATATATCTTAGATTTAAGATTATCTCTCTCTCTCTCTCACTATATATATATATATATACACGTAGTGTTGTTTTTTTTTTTAAGTGAAATGTCTCTGTTAGATTCTAGATAGAATTAAATCATCTGTAGAATGTTGTTACCTTTAATGGAATATAACATAGTCAAAAATCAAGGTTTTAGTAAATGGGGACCTGTTTGAAATAAAAGTCACTGGTTGTTTATGGTTTTCTTAAATGCTTTTACTTAAAATACAAATTAAATATTGCTGGAGACAACATGTATCATTTCATAAATGTTTGAAAGAAAAATCAGACTAGTTAGTTATTAGAGGGTTCTTCCAGAAAAAGATAAAAGACAAAACCTTAATAATTATTATAAACTTACTATTTCGGAATTATTAAAAATAATTTTCCTGGCAGGGTACCATGGCTCATGCTTGCTGAAATGGGCAGGTAGCTTGAGCCCATGAGTTTGAGACTAGCCTGGTCAACATGACGAAACCCCATCTCTATAAAAAATACAAAAATTGGCCCCGTGTGGTGCATGCTTATAGTCCCAGCTACTCAGAAGGCTGAGGTTGGAGGATCACTTGAGCCTGGGAGGCCAAGGCTGCAGCCATGATTGTGCCACTGCACTTCAGTCTGGACTCTGTCTCATTAGAAAAAGAAAAAAAGTTCTTTCTTAATGGATTTTCAAATTCTACCTTATAACAAAAGTACTTGCATTGAAAATCGATGTTTCTTTCAAAAATAAAGGGCTTAATAAAATATGAATTTTTTTAGTGGGTCCTTTAGCTCTTTTATGTCTAATATAGAAATTAAATACTTGTTACTGATTTAATTTTTATAAGTTAGAGGCTTTTGATCCATAGCATTTCATTTGGTAACATTCAGTTGCTTAAAGTATGGCTTTAAAAAATTCATCGAAAAATCTTTTACTATGCTTTATTATAAGAATAATATATATTCATTACAGAACATTTAAAAAAATTTCAAAAAATTTAAAAACACATGATTCTACTACAAAGTAGCAACCAGCAAATCTCTCTGTTTTCTGAGTTTTTTAGTTTTTACTTTGACTGCTTAGCGTTTTATATTTGTCTTTTCTGTGATAATATTCATAGCTTGGTTGGCTTGTTTTTAAAAGACATCATAATATTTGAGAGTTCAAATGCATCTCATTCACAAAGCTTTTCATCCAGTAGCTAGGAGTAAATTCTTCCTCTTCCCAACTTCCATGTAGCTGACTGTACCTCTATGATGATTTTTTTTTGTAGCAGCATATATGCATATATACATCTCACACTGTCTTGAATTCATTTTTGTATTTTTGTAACATTCACTAACTGTTGAGTGAATAAATGAAAAAAAATTAAGACTAATCAGTTGTTAGAGGGTTCTTCCAAAAAAAGATGAAAGATCTGATCCTAATAATTCTTAGTTATAATGTCACTATTTTGAATTATTAAAAATAATTTTTCTTAGTGGATTTTCATATCCTACCCTATAATGAAAGTCATTCCACCCAGAATTAGTACTTTTTTCTTTTGAAAGAACCATTGGTTCTTAAATTAGATCTTAACTTCTATATAAGATCTTTACACAGGTAGGGCTTCTGTGGAAATGTGATTATACTAAGAAATCACTGAAGTTTATGGAGCCAACAATTCTTTCTAGATCTAAACATGTACTCGGTGTCCTATTTAATAATTAAGTAATGAAGATTTACTATGTTCAGATTTGTTAAATCTAATTTGAAGGGTAAATACTGCTAAATAAGTATATAAAATACTGCATTTCTAAAATGTTGCAAAAATTAATTAATTATTGGAGTGCTTATAATTCAATGATGCTTGGGAAATCTGAAGGAGAAAAAATTTAGAAATGGTGAATCTAGTATATTACTATATAGATGAAAGGTAATTCAGAATGCTAGAAGTGGATGGGTGCTTAGAAGTTACCTTCTAAAATCTTCTTTGTCACTAGGAAACAAGTTTTGGGAGATAAATAATTGGACCAAGTTCATAAGACTGTAGTGTGTCTAATGCTAATTACTAATATGTGCTTAATAAATATTTTTATGAGTAAATGAAATGCCTTATGTATAGGGAATTGCTGAAAAAATTGTCACGTATAGTTTAGGAAAGTTATTGCAAAAACAGTTCCCATGAATGTTCAAATTAGAAAATAGAATTATTGCATTCCCTAAAAATATTTATACTTAGAAGAGAAGAACTTAGTAGACATAATACTTCTAAAAACGTGGCAATGTATAGAAAGATGAAATAGAATGGGTTCTGTTTAGCTTTGTTTCCAGCAGCACTTTGACTGCATAATTGGAAGGTATCTTTGGATAAGCTTTTTGGAAACTTTTCTAGTTGGAAAAGGATTTCAGCTGGAGTGTCTAAGGGGTCACACACACAAAAAACTCCTCTATATTAAAATAAAATGTGTCCAAGCTTTAAAGAAAAGATCTCAGAGTTTGCAGATGATCCTAAAATTGGAGCTAGGGGAAATAATGAGGAACAATGCAATCAGATTCAAAAAGATTTGGATTGTTTAGGTGATTGGGCCAGCAGATGGCAAATGCAGTTCAGTGTAGACAAATGTAAAATAATTATCTTAGGAACAAAGAACCAATCATACAGCACACTGATCAGGAAAAAATTTGTGAGTTATTGTAGGAAAACCATTGAAACAGTTAACCCGGTGCACAGCTGCAGCAAAAAAGGCAAGCAAGAAACCAAATTAGCAGACGGATAGAATATAAAGCAAGAGGCAATACTTATAGTGTATTAAGAAACTTGCTAGACCCCATCCAAATTACTCAGTCTACTGTTGGTTGATAGAACTACTTTAGGAAGAGTACGTTTTTTGCCTTGGAAATAGACTGGAAATGGTACCAAACAAATCTAATAAATGATATTAAAAAGATTTACACTAATTTTTATCAACTTTCAATTTGCAAACTTTTATGGATGTGAGCAAGACACTGAGTGAAAGTAAAGACACTTCAGTTCTACTGCAAAGAGTGGATGGGAAGACCTTCCTAGAGGACATGTGTGGTTTTCATTGCCTGGGGCCTTACTAAGCCCCTTTTAATTAATTAATTAATTAATTTTTTATTGCATTTTAGATTTGGGGATACATGTGAAGAACATGCAAGATTGTTCCATAGGTACACCCATGGCAGTGTGATTTGCCCCTTTCTAGTTAGGTAGGAGGCTGCTTCTCACCTCTCAAGATAGCCTAAAGGCTAGCACGAGGCTCTTCTGTAGTTTGAGAGTTGCACCTTGACATCTAGAAAAACCACGGGCATAACACTAAGAAGTGCCACTGAGATGCTTCTTTCTGGCCTGTAACTCTTATTTTCTTTCTTTTAATTTATCAGGGCTTCCTGGTAAAAGCCAGAAAGCCTGCTAGACAAATTATGAAAGAGCCTGTAACTCTTGATGCGGTAACATAAGTTCCAAGTTTCACTCAAGGTTGTGGAGGCAAACATTTTTCTGTGATTTGCCTTCCTTGATTCCTGTCCAAGCTGGATTATCCAACCTTGTCTCAGTGTTCTGAACTATCCAGTGCCTAGCCAGTAAATTCCTTTTTGACTTAGATTCACTAGAATATGTGTCTTTTGTTTATAATCAAGAGCCTTAACTGGTACAGTAGTAGTGTTCTGTTTTTTTTTTTTTTTTAGCCTTGTTACTTGTGTTGTTTCCTTTTGTCCTATAATGTGTTTGCTTTGTTTGTAGTGGTGTCTTATACTAAATCATTTTTTGAATGAGAAGAAAGCTGATTTGCAAATTGTCCTCTTCGTCTCTCTCTGCCTCTCGTTTTGTCTGTCCTTTTCTCCCTCCCCATCAGAACTTAAAAAAAGTGAAAAGAATTTGTATCTATACCATCAGCATCTGTAATTCTTTTGTAAAATTTAACTTTATCCGTGCAATTGAATATTCAGTGTCACTGTTAAAAAATGGCCTTTGGTATCGAAACCTGTTATAAGAATGTTTACATTTTTAAATACATTATATTAGGTATCTCTAAAAATCATTTTTCTGTTTTACTTTGGAGGTAGCAAATTCATCCAATTCCATTATTTTTATAGTATCACATGAGCAATGATAGGTGGTTGGATTGGGATTACTGTCCCAAGGTTTCTGATTCTTCCATTATTGCTTTTATATTACTGTTTGCTAATGAATATTTGTTTATTGAAGTTTTTTGAAAACACTCATGAATTAGTAATTGTGATTTATATTTTAAGTTGATGGTGAATTAATTGATTAATACTTAGAATTTTTTAAATAAGCAGTGTCTTAAACAGTGGCTAGGTTTTCCATTTATAACACGTCATATTGACTCATATTTTAGTTACATTGCTAGTCCAACCCATATGCAGAGTAAAGTAGGAAGAAAAGGTTTCTTTATTTTGGAGAGTGGTGTGTCAGGGGTATTCCCTGAAAGAATTTGAAATAAACAGGAATTTATCTTTGGGACCCTTGAATCATTCTTAAAAGTCAAATAGAACCTCCCTTCCAAAAGATATTCTTGAGTTTATTACTCTCACAACTGTGTCTTGCCAGAACTCATATCCTACCCTATGACCTACATATAGCATGTCATCCATGGCATGCCCTATTTTCCAAAGTAGGTGTTCCATGATTCACATTTGGTACCCCCCTTCCACTCTGTCCTTTAGTATAAATTATAGGCAGTGTTAGGAGATAAAACTTCCTCCCTTCCTTTTCCTCTCTCCCTTCCTCTTTTGATAATTTTGGTCATTTGTTGCTTAAAGAAAATGATTGTGTTAGAAAATTCAGCATACAAATACATTTGTCCATTTATTCTAAAGATGTTAGGTTATTATAAGAATGGATTCAATGTGTTTTTATGAATTTTTTATGTGAAAAATGGGATTTTTTGCATCTATTTTTTCTTTTAACAGTCTATTGAGAGCAGGAAATATAAACCTACACTATCTCTTTTAATAGTTGCATAACATTCTGTTATTATATAGATGTACTATATATTTTTTAACCAGTTCCCATTGATGGCTATTTGGGTTGTTATACTTTTCCATTATTATATATACTACTGTATTCAAACTACTTTTGATAATGTTTGTATATATATCCCTCATTATTTCCATAGGCTAAATTCTAGAAATGGACTTTCTGGGTAGAAGGGTAATTATAAGTCTTCTGATACTTACTGCCAAACTTTGCAAGTTTCATTTCCACCAGCAATTTTGATTCCTGGATTTTTTACATCAATACTGTATTAATACTTAAAAAGAAAACACCTTTGCTCATTTTATAACAGAAAAGTAGTATCTTGTTGTAATGTACCCATTTTTAAGGATATTAACTGTTTATTTTATAATTTACCTCTTAATACCATTTACCTGTTACTCAGATACTTTCTTATATTTAATTATTATATTATATATTAAAAAGATCGGTCTTTTCTAGTATATTATCAGTATTTTTTTTAATCTTTTTTTTTTTTTTTTTGAGATAGAGTCTTGCTCCATTGCCAGGCACCAGGCTGGAGTGCAGTGGCACGATCTCGGCTCACTGCAGCCTCTGCCTCCCGGGTTCAAGCAATTCTCCTGCCTCAGCCTCCTGAGTAGCTGGGACTACAGGTGCGCGCCACCATGCCCAGCTAATTTAATTTTTATATCTTTAGTAGAGATGGGGTTTCACTGTGTTGGCCAGAATGGTCTCGATCTCCTGACCTCATGATCCCCCCGCCTCGGCCACCCAAAGTGCTAGGATTACAGGAGTGAGCCACCACGCCTGGCCAATTTTTTTTAAAACTAGTGAGTTGAGGAATTTGGCTTTTTTGTTTGGATTTGTTTTATTTTTGGGTCATATAACCATTTTAAATTTTTATGTAATCAAATACATATTGTTTTACATAAAAATTTTTGTCTTTTTTTTAAAAACTTAAAAAAAGACCTAATAAAGTTTTAATTGATGTAGGATTTAAAAATAATCAGTTATGGGGCATGTATTCTATATTTTCTATGTATTGGCTTTGCAGACCTCAATGTACATGCAAACTTCAAATCATGAATGTAAAGGAAAGAACACTGGAACTGCTTCCAGCTGACTGTGACCTTTAGTCTTAGCTTCTGCATCTGTGAAATGAACGTATTGGTCGGGTACAGGCCTGTTCATTCTGTTTTTTTTGCCCATGAATCCCAGTAAGAAATAAAATTTAAATCACAACTACGAGCACACATGTACATAAACACCTGCAAGTAGATGTATGTGTAAATATACACATATACACTGTGTATTCTGCTTTTTGTGTGTCATGCCTATCATGCCATGCAGTGCCAGATTATTTTAAAAAAACCTCACTAAATTGCTTTCATTACCTACTAAGGGATGTTACAATTTGAGAAACACTTGTCCAGTGGACTTTAATTGGACACTCAGATGCCTTCTGGGTCTGACCAGATAGCAGTTGCAAATAACTTACCACTTCAGCTAATCAGAGGACTTGGGCTCTCTATAAAGGCATTTGAATTAAAAGACAGTAAAACAAAGCACCTTGTTAGGTCAGCACACATTTTCAAGTGAAATTCAGCCTTCAAATTCGGGACCCTATCCTACTCTAGAGAAAAAAATACATAAAATACAGGCTTATTACACTGTCAGATTGCTAACAGTTCATGGTCAGGCAGTGAAATCAGACCATACTTTTAATAGTATTGGTTTAGATGCTGATATTTGAATGCTTTCCAGCTAACCTCCTCCTGTAAACTTCTTTGGCACTGTGACAACTTGTAGCCATGAAAATTAGGAGATAAAATGGCCTAACTCGGTTTTCCTGATTCGATGAGAAATAATGCCTGTGATAGGATCTGAGAAGAGAAATATGAAAGAGATTATTCCAGGTATCTGAGTTACTGTCAAGGCTGATTAAAGGAGAAAGTGTGCTGGCTGTGGTGGTTCATGCCTGTAATCCCAGTGCTTTGGGAGGCTAAGGTGAGAGGATTGCATGGAGCTTAGAGACCACCAACCTGAGCAACATAGTGAGATTCTGTTATGACAAAAAATTAAGAAATTAGCTAGATATGGTGGTACATACTGTACCTAGCTGCTTGGGAGGCTGAGGTGGGAGGATTACTTGAACCCAGGAGTTTGAGAATGCAATGAACTATGATTGTGCCACTGCATAGCAGCCTGGGCGACAGAGTAAGACCCTGTCTTAAAAAAAGGCGGGGTTGGGGGAGATAGGTGAACTTTGTCCTTTGAATTTCAAATGAAAGTGATGCACTATTCCAGCAACTGTGTCCAAAAACACTTTTAAGAAGATGCTGGCTGGGTGCAGTGGCTCATACCTGTAGTGTCGGCACTTTGGGAGGCTGAGGAGGGCGGATCATGAGGTGAGGAGATGGAGACCATCCTGGCCAACATGGTGAAACCCCATCTCTACTACAATACAAACAATTAGCTGAGCTTGGTGGTGCACGCCAGTAGTCCCAGCTACTCAGGAGGCTGACGCAGAGGAATTGCTTGAACCTGGGAGGTGGAGGTTGCAGTGAGCTGAGGTTTCGCCACTACACTCCAGCCTGGCGACAGAGCAAGACTCCGTCTAAAAAAAGGAATATGCTAATGAATAACCAGTGAAAAATCATATAGAAAAAGTTCTATGTCAGTGAAGAAATAAAGCAGCATTTGGATATCTACCAAATCTCTTGTGTCTGTATGTACACACACACAATTACTTTTATGACTTGATTTTCTGGTTTTGGTGATAAGACTACATATACTTTCAAGAAAGATTCTGTGATGTATAACCATTAAGGCTTGCTTTTGGTGACTTGGGTAATTGTAATGGAACCATGGAGCCATTAGGCTCCAGATGGGACTTTAATCTGGCTTCTGATTGAGCAGAGTGCCCTTGTAGAGTCTCGTAGCATCTGTTTTGGAAATATATGCGACATTATTCAAAATTTGTACAAATTAAGCCACCCTTGGGTTATAATTCAATTTTTCTTTATTGAGAAATGTATTATAAACAGTTTTATACAATCAGATTAAACTAGCTTATACCTGTTATTTATTTGTCTGTTAAGTGGTCATGTAGATTTTTGTGACTGGATTTAAGAAAGCTTATGTTAGACTTCTAAAGATTGTAATTTGTTCATAAAATGTTGTTTTTTAAAGCTATTTCCAATTTTCTAATGGCTTTCACATAGGTACTTACTTTGAGAGACTATTTAAAAATACCTAAAATTATTTCCGTTATTTGAATAACAGAAACTCCCAAGTAGTCTGCCTTATTCCAGAAGGAAGTTTATTTTTCCTGCAATGGAAACTATAGGTAGGAGAGCTTCTAAGGCTTGATCTCCAAGCACTATACGAGCAAGGTATCAGCCTGACTTTTTCATTTGTCTTCAGGCTGGTTTCTTTTCTTTTTATAGGATAGCTACTATCTGTAGCTGGAACAGCAAACATTCTTCAGTTCCAGTAGGGAAACAAGACTTTTTCTCATTATTTTAGACTAAGAGTTCTTTCCTTCAATTTTATTGGCCCCGTTCAGATCACATGTTTATCTCTGTACCAGTAACAATCACCATTTGCTGTTTGGTTTAAGTCTGGGTTTCTGAACCACTTACTTGCAGGAAGGATGGTATTACAGTGTTTGGTTCAGGATCTAACCCTGGAGCTTGAGGAAGTCCGGATAGGTCAGCTTCTCCTGAGTCAGGGAAGGGGAAAGGTAAAAATGGATGTTGTATTTGCAATCAGTGGAGTCTCTTGTATAAGCATTACAAAAGTTCTAATCCACTCCTCGTTTTAAGATTTTAGTTTCTTTCTCTTTTTGCATTTTTATTAGTACTATGGCTTTTAATTATTTTCTTGTTTATAGAACACAGAAATTAAAATCGTGTTGTGGAAAGAAATACTGATTAGGTATTTTATAGTTGCTTGGGCTTTCTTTGTTATGTAGAGATTGGAAACATTGTAAATATTGCCTGACACAGGTAAAGTGCAAGGAGATTGCATTATTAAATAAATGTTAGTGACATTTTCTCAGGAAACTGTCATATATCATCACTATTTGTCCCTCCCCCAAAGGAATACATTATAGTTCTGTAGACCCAAATTCGCAGTGGTTTGTCTTGCCATGTGTAACTAGGATTTTTTCAAGTATTAAAGTATATATATTGAAGTGTTTAATGACTGAAAATGAAGTACTGAAAATGAAGGGTTCTAAATTGATGGCAGAGGGATCTTATCCTGGATTTAAGTTAGGAGGACTAAAAATACTGGTATGTAAGAAAAAAATTCCTCAGGGAATATTGGAGCAAATTTAAGTTTGAGGTTTGAATTGTCTGTTCCTGGTTGGTCGTATTTGTTTGCAGGTTTTCCTGAAGGATGAAAGGCTGTATTTTCCCGTCAATTCATCCACTGTTCAAAAATTTCTTTAGCTCTTACATATGTCAGAATGCACTATTACAAATACCACTAATTTGGAATTTGTAATAAATTGATTCGAAGTAGTTTTAAATTAAAAGGTTGATAAGCAACTAGCAGAATAGAAGAGGAATATCTTTACCTTTTTTAGGATTAAAAAACAAGGTGGGGCCGTGGTGGCATGAACCTATAGTCCCAGCTACTCGGGAGGCTGAGGCAGGAGAATCGCTTGAATCTGGGAGGTGGAGGTTGTAGTGAGCTGACATCATGCCACTGCACCCCAGCCTGGGCGACAGAGCGAGACTCCGTCTCAAAAAACAAAAACAAGGCATTCTAGATGCCTTTCTCTCCTTTATGCATACGTCTAATAGGTGGTGTTGATTCTTCCTAGATGCTTATATCTGGAATCAGTTCTTATTCTGCTTAGACCTTGTTTATCATTTGGACTCCCTAATCTCTGTGTGAGAATCTTCATATAATTCATATTATTCAGCACCTTGACCTTTTCTTTTTGAACTTAACTCCATTTGAGCCATAATCCATGTGATCACACAAATACACTCATTCTATTTTTAAAGCTTCATAGTATTCCCAAGTAGGGATGTGTAGTGTATAATCTCAAAATAGTCTTTCTCAATGGTAGATCTCATTAGGTTTTTGTCCTGGTTGTTAAAGGTTCCCTTCTCCTTCTTTCTATACAATGGTGATTCTCAGTCATGGCAAGGAACATTTACTTCCTAAGGATGGGTGAATCTGAATCTTGCATGGACCTTTTAAAACTCTATCTCCCAACAAATTCTGGTATACCTTCCTACTTGATGATTTCTATTAAGAACTGTAACTAGGCCGGGCGTGGTGGCTCATGCCTGTAACCCCAGCACTTTAGGAGGCCGAGGTGGGTGGATCACCCGAGGTCAGGAGTTCAAGACCAACCTGACCAACATGCAGAAACCTCATCTCTACTAAAAATATAAAATTAGCCTGGTGTGGTGGCAGGTGCCTGTAATCTATCCCAGCTACTGTCGAGGCTGAGGCAAGAGAATCGCTAGAACCCGGGAGGTGGAGGTTGCAGTAAGGTGAGATTGCGCCATTGCATTCCAGCCTGGGCAACAAGGGCGAAACCCCATCTCAAAAAAACAAAAACCAAACTAAACAAAAAAGAATTATAACTGGCTTGGCGCAGTGACTCACCTATAATCCCAGCACTTTGGGACGCTGAGGCAGATGGATCACCTGAGATAAGGAGACCAACCTGGCCAACATGGCAAAACTGTCTCTACTAAAAATACAAAAATTAGTGGGGTATGGTGGTACACGCCTGCAATCCCAGTTACTTGGGAGGCTGAGGCATGATAATTGCTTGAATCTGGGAGGCGGGGTGACAGACTGAAACCTTGTCTCAAGAAAACAAAAAACAGAAAACAAACAAAAACTATAACTGTCTCAGATATCAGAACAGATAAAAGGTTGTAAACTCCCTAGTGGTTTCTTGCCACATGATATAATAATTTTGAACAGATTGCCTTTTCCTTGGCTGGGAGTCTTCCCCTTTTTCTTCTCTTTACTTTTCTGCATTGACATGTATTTTTACTTTGCTTTTAATACCCTTCCCTTCCCTTTTCCTATTCATCCTGAAGTTTCATCTCATGAGATTTTTCCTGTTTTGGACTGCTGGGCTGTTTACTAAGAGCAACTGTAATTTCTTCTAAACTTTTTTTTCTTTTTTTGGAGACGGAGTTTCGCTCTTGTTACCCAGGCTGGAATGCAATGGTGCAATCTCGGCTCACCGCAACCTCCGCCTCCTGGGTTCAAGCAATTCTCCTGCCTCAGCCTCCTGAGTAGCTAGGATTACAGGCACACGCCACTGTGCCCGGCTAATTTTTTGTAGTTTTAGTAGAGACGGGGTTTCACCATGTTGACCAGGATGGTCTCGAACTCTTGACCTCGTGATCCACCCACCTCGGCCTCCCAAAGTGCTGGGATTACAAGTGTGAGCCACCGTGCCCGGCCTTCTTCTAAACTTTTAACTCCCTTCTACTGGATTTTTGAGCAACTTGAGGACAGAGTGGTGTTATAATCTTTGTATTTTTAGCATGTAGACAGTGTACATAGCAGGAAATCAAGTAGCTAATTGAATGAATGGAGTTAATGGATATTTAAGTATCCAATCATGCTCCACTTAATGACGGGAACAGGTTTTGAGGTATGTGTTGTTAGGTCGTTTCATCTTTGTGTGAACATCATAGAATGTACTTAGGCAAAACTAGGTGATACCCAGGCTGCTACATACCTAGGCTATATGATATAGCCCATTGCTCTTAGCTACACACCTGTACAGCATGTTACTGTACTGAATGCTGTAGGCAATTGTAACACAATGGTATCTGTTTATCTAAACATATAAAAGGAACAGTAAAATTACAATATTATAATCTTAAGGAACCACCATCCTATATGTGGTCTGACATTGACTAAAATGTCATTATACAGCACATGACTGTATTTATGTTTTTGCGTAAAATAGCTGAATTTTCAGCGGTGAAATTTACTGAATGTTTGTTGTTAATAAATTGGAGTTGCAGAAAGGCTTTATTCAAGTAGTTAGTCATAAGGGAAATAAGATAGGTGTTGAGAATGTAAAATCTACACAGGAAAGAAAATAAATGCAGAGATGCAAAGTCTCTGAAGAGGCAGAATGACTGATGGGCTTGGAAACCTTGGCCACTTACCTGATTCACTGTACTGTTGTAGTTAAAAAAAAAATTTGTCCATTGAGGGTGAGGAGTGGATTGGCTGTCATCCCTGTACAAGGAAAGGCCCAAAGATTGAAGTTGATAGTACTCATCCCAGCTTTTGTTGGGAGATTTGTAATATTCTGGTTTCTACCTCTATGTATAGAGATATATGCAGGGAGTTGCAGATGGATGCTCCAGGGGGTGTGTGTGTGCGTGCGCGTGTGTGCGCGTGTGCACGTGTGTTTGCTGGTGGAATAGTGATTAAAAGATAGACTTCATCAGGCAAGGTTCAAATTCGGGCCTTCTTACTTGCTAATTGTGTGTCCTTCAGCAAGTTTCTGTCAATATCCAGTTTTTAGTCAGTGTGGCTGACGGCTAGACCTGGCACCTATTAAGCTCATAGGATAATGACTTTTTTTTCCCCCATTTATTTATTTTATTGCATTTTAGGTTTTGGGGTACATGTGAAAAACATGCAAAATTGTTGTATAGGTACACACGTGTCAGTGTGATTTGCTGCCTTCCTCCCCATCACCTACATCTGGCATTTTCCCCTTGCTATCTCTCCCCAGCTCCCTACCCCCCACCATCCCTCCTCTATTGCCCCCCAACTGACCCCAGTGTGTAGTGCTCCCCTCCCTGTGTCCATGTGTTCTCATTGTTCAACACCCACCTATGAGTGAGAACATGCGGTGTTTGATCTTCTGCTCTTCTGTCAGTTTGCTGAGAATGATGGTTTCCAGGTTCATCCATGTCCCTACAAAGGACCCAAACTCATCGTTTTTGATGGCTGCATAATATTCCATGGTGTATATGTGACACATTTTCCCTATCTAGTCCATCATCGATGGGCATTTGGGTTGGTTCCAGGTCTTTGCTATTGTAAACTGTGCTGCAGTGAACATTCGTGTGCACGTGTCCTTATAGTAGAATGATTTGTAATCCTTTGGACATATACCCAGTAATGGGATTGCTGGGTCAAATGGAATTTCTATTTCTAGGTCCTTAAGGAATCGCCACACTGTCTTCCACAATGGTTGAACTAATTTACACTCCCACCAACAGTGCGAAAGTGTTCCTATTTCTCCACATCCTCTCCAGCATCTGTTGTCTCCAGATTTTTTAATGATCGCCATTCTAACTGGCATGAGATGGTATCTCAATGTTGTTTTGATTTGCATTTCTCTGATGACCAGTGATGATGAGCATTTTTTCATATGTTTGTTGGCCTCATGTATGTCTTCTTTTGTAAAGTGCCTGTTCATATCCTTTGCCCACTTTTGAATGGGCTTGTTAGTTTTTTTCTTGTAAATCTGTTTTAGTTCTTTGTAAATTCTGGATATCAGCCCTTTGTCAGATGGGTAAACTGCAAAAATTTTTTCCCATTCTGTTGGTTGCCGATTCACTCTAATGACTGTTTCTTTTGCTGTGCAGAAGCTGTGGAGTTTGATTAGGTCCCATTTGTCTATTTTGGCTTTTGTTGTCAATGCTTTTGGTGTTTTGGTCATGAAGTCCTTGCCTACACCTATGTCCTGAATGGTCCTGCCTAGATTCTCTCCTAGGGTTTTTATGGTGTTAGGTCTTATGTTTAAGTCTTTAATCCATCTGGAGTTAATTTTAGTGTAAGGTGTCAGGAAGGGGTGCAGTTTTTGCTTTCTGCACATGACTAGCCAGCTTTCCCAACACCATTTATTGAACAGGGAATCCTTTCCCCATTGCTTGTTTTTGTCTGGGTTGTAAAAGATCAGATGGTTGTAGATATGTTGTGTTGCCTCTGAGACCTCTGTTCTGTTCCATTAGTCTATATCTCTGTTTTGGTACCAGTACCATGCTGTTTTGATTACTGTAGCCTTGTAGTATAGTTTGAAGTCTGGTAGTGTGATGCCTCCCGCTTTGTTCTTTTTGCTTAGAATTGACTTGGCTGTGTGGGCTCTCTTTTGGTTCCATATGAAGTTTAAGGTGGTTTTTTCCAGTTCTGCAAAGAAGGTCATTGGTAGCTTGATGGGGATAGCATTGAATCTGTAATTTACTTTGGGCAGTATGGCCATTTTCACGATATCCATTCTTCCTAACCATGAACATGGAATGTTTCTCCATCTGTTTGTGTCCTCTCTTATTTTGTTGAGCAGTGGCTTGTAGTTCTCCTTGAAGAGGTCCTTTACGTTCCTTGTTAGTTGTATTCCTAGGTATTTTATTCTCTTTGTGCCAATTGTGAATGGAAGTTTGTTCTTGATTTGGCTCTCTTTAAGCTGTCATTGGTGTATAGGAATGCATGTGATTTTTGTACATTGATTTTGTATCCTGAGACTTTGCTGAACTTGGTAATCAGTTTCAGGAGATTTTGGGCTGAGACGATGGGGTCTTCTAGATATACAATCATGTCATCTGCAAATAGAGACAATTTGACTTCCTCCTTTCCTATTTGAATGCCCTTTATTTCTTTTTCTTGCCTGATTGCTCTGGCTAGAACTTCTAATACTATATTGAATAGCAGTGGTGAGAGAGGGCATCCCTGTCTGGTGCCACATTTCAAGGGGAATGCTTCCAATTTTTGCCCATTCAGTATGATATTGGCTGTTGGTTTGTCATAAATAGCTTTCATTATTTTGAGATATGTTCCATCAATACCTAGCTTATTGAGGGTTTTTAGCATAAAGGGCTGTTGAATTTTGTCAAAGGCCTTCTCTGCATCAATTGAGATAATCATGTGGTTTTTGTCTTTGGTTCTGTTTATGTGGTGAATTACGTTTATAGACTTGCGTATGTTGAACCAGCCTTGCAACCCCGGGATGAAGCCTACTTGATCATGGTGGATAAGCTTTTCGATGTGCTGTTGCAGTCGGCTTGTCAGTATTTTATTGAAGATTTTTACATCTATGTTCGTCATGGATATTGGCCTGAAGTTTTCTTTTGTTGTTGAGTCTCTGCCGGGTTTTGGAATCAGGATGATGTTGGTGTCATAAAATGATTTGGGAAGAATTCCCTCTTTTTGTATTGTTTGGAATAGTTTCAGAAGGAATGGGACCAGCTCCTCTTTGTATGTCTGGTACAATTCGACTGTGAACCCATCTGGACCTGGGCTTTTTTTGGGTGGTAAGCTCTTAATTGCTGCCTCCACTTCAGACCTTGTTATGGGTCTGTTCAGGGTTTCGGCTTCTTCCTGGTTTAGGCTTGGCAGGAGGCAAGTGTCCAGGAATTTATCCATTTCTTCCAGGTTTATTAGTTTATGTGCATAGAGTTGTTTGTAATAATCTCTGATGATGGTTTGAATTTCTGTGGAATCTGTGGTGATACCCCTTGATCGTTTTTTATTGCATCAATTTGGTTATTCTCTCTTTTCTTTTTTATTAATCTGGCTAGTGGTCTGTCTATTTTGTTGATCTTTTCAAAAAACCAGCTTCTGGATTTATTGATGTTTTGAAGGGTTTTTTGTGTCTCTATCTCCTTCAGTTCTGCTCTGATCTTAGCTATTTCTTGTCTTCTGCTAGACATTGAGGTTTTTTGATCTTGCTCCTCTAGCTCTTTCAGTTTTGACGATAGGGTGTCAATTTTTGATCTCTCCTTGCTTCTCATGTGGGCACTTATTGCTATATAGTTTCCTCTAGAGACTGCTTTAAATGTGTCCCAGAGATTCTGGTATGTTGTGTCTTCATTGTCGTTGGTTTCGAAGAACATCTTTATTTCTGCCTTCATTTCATTGTTTATCCAGTCAACATTCAAGAGCAAGTTGTTCAGTTTCCATGAAGCTGTGCGGTTCTGGGTTAGTTTTTGAATTCTGAGTTCTAACTTGATTGCACTGTGGTCTGAGAGACTGTTTGTTAGGATTTCCGTTCTTTTGCATTTGCTGAGGAGTGATTTACTCCCAATTATGTGGTCAATTTTAGAATAGGTGTGATGTGGTGCTGAGAAGAATGTATATTCTGTGGATATGGGGTGGAGAGTTCTGTAAATGTCTATTAGGTTTGCTTGGTCCAGGTCTGAGTTCAAGTCCTGGATATCCTTGTTAATTTTCTGTCTGGTTGATCTGTCTAATGTTGACAATGGGGTGTTAAAGTCTCCCACTATTATTGTGTGGGAGTCTAAGTCTCTTTGTAAGTCATTAAGAACTTGCCTTATGTATCTGGGTGCTCCTGTATTGGGTGCGTATATATTTAGGATCGTTAGCTCTTCTTGTTGCATTGATCCTTTTACCATTATGTAATGTCCCTCTTTGTCTCTTATGATCTTTGTTGCTTTAAAGTCTAATTTATCAGAGATGAGAATTGCAACTCCTGCTTTTTTTTGCTCTCCATTTGCTTGGTAGATCTTCCTCCATCCCTTTATTTTGAGCCTTTGTGTATCCTTGCACGTGAGATGGGTTTCCTGAATATAGCACACCGATGGGTTTTGGCTTTTTATCCAATTTGCCAGTCTGTGTCTTTTGACTGGGGCATTTAGTCCATTTACATTTAGGGTTAATATTGTTATGTGCGAATTTGATACTGCCATTTTTGTGCCAGCTGGGTGTTTTGCCCTTTAGTTGAGCTGGTACTTGTTGTTCCTTTATATGTGTAGAACCTCTTTCAGGAGCTCTTGTAGAGCTGGCCTGGTGGTGACGAAATCTCTGAGTACTTGCATGTTCCCAAAGGATTTTATTTTTCCTTCACTTATGAAGCTTAGTTTGGCTGGATAGGAGATTCTGGGTTGAAAATTCTTTTCTTTAAGGATGTTGAATATTGGCCCCCACTCTCTTCTGGCTTGTAGGGTTTCTGCTGAGAGATCTGCTTTGAGTCTGATGGGCTTCCGTTTGTGGGTAACCCGACCTTTCTCTCTGGCTGCCCTTAGTATTTTCTCCTTCATTTCAACCCTGGTGAATCTGACGATTATGTGCCTTGGGGTTGCTCTTCTTGACGAATATCTTTGTGGTGTTCTCTGTATTTCCTGGACTTGAATGTTTGTCTGCCTTGCTAGGTTGGGGAAGTTTTCCTGGATAATATCCTGAAGAGTATTTTCCAGCTTGGATTCATTCTCTTTGTCGCATTCAGGTACGCCTATCAAACGTAGATTAGGTCTTTTCACATAGTCCCACATTTCTTGGAGACTTTGTTCATTCCTTTTTACCCTTTTTTATCCAGTCTTCCCTTCCCATTTTATTTCATTGACTTGATCTTCGACCTCTGATATCCTTTCTTCTGCTTGGTCAATTCGGCTGTTGATACTTGTGCATGCCTCACGAAGTTCTCGTGTTGCGTTTTTCCGCTCCATCAATTCACTTATATTCCTTTCTATTTTGTCCATTCTCGTTAGCATTACGTCAAATCTTTTTTCAAGGTTCTTAGTTTCTTTGCATTTTGTTAGAACATGTTCTTTAAGTTCACAGAAGTTTCTTACTACCCACCTTCTGAAGTCTGATTCTGTCATTTCATCGCACGCGTTCTCCCTGCAACCTTGTTCCCTTGCTGGTGAGGAGTTGTGATCCCTTGTAGGAGGAGAGGTGTTCTGGTTTCGGGTGTTTTCATCCTTTTTGTGCTGGTTTCTTCCCATCTTTAAGGATTTATCCACCTGTCAACTTTGTAGTTGCTGGCTTTCAGATTGGGTTTCTAATCTTTCAGATTGACGTTCTGTTTGTTGATGGTGTGGTTATTTCTGTTTCTTGGTTTTCCTTCTGACAGTCTGGCCCCTCTGCTGTAGGTCTGCTGAGGTTCACTCCAGGCCCTGCTTACCTGGGGTTCACCTGCAGCAGCTGCTGCTGAACAGTAAGGGTTGTTACCAGTTTTCTTCTTCTGCTATCTTTGTCCCAGAAGGATACCCGCCTAGTGTCAATCTGATCTCTCCTTTATGAGGTGTCTCTTTGGATATATAGGCGTCAGGGAAGCTGCTTGAGGAGACAGTCTTTTTTTTTTTTTTTTT